>NC_054467.1:42007459-42336626 GCF_017639515.1 Carcharodon carcharias | reverse complement strand
ATGGAAGTGCACACACATGGCTGTTACGTATGGGCATTGATGCACCCCATGTTGAATAGCCTATTGATGGTGTTGCATGTTGTTGTGGTTGCTAAGGAAGAATTTCAGAGGCATAGAGTCTGAACAGTAACTATTTATTGTATAACATAACTATGTACAGATATACAATACAGTAGGCTTCTTCAGTCCAAGCCATGAGCTATCTCCAGTCAGACAACTCCCAGACTACTACTAGTCATATGACTCTCTTTACATCAGCATGTGTGCAGTACTACTTCCCCAGCCACACATTAGCCCTTTCACTCCTGAACAGTCCAATATTAGATACTGTTAGTTCACACATAATTATTGGCCATCTAGGCAAAAGCCTGAAAGCTTATTGGCACCTTGTGGGCCAGTTTGACAAAAAGGAACTAAAGTCTTCAGAAAATGAGAAAAATTGATGAGTAGTATTTTGTATTTGATTTGTACTTTTTGTCTTTGGTTTTATATGATAGTATGTTAGTGTGCGTTGACAGTGAGTTGTTTGAGAATACCCTAACCTTTGTGTTTTTGGAAATGAGATGAAAACTTAGCCACATGAAGCAGGCTTGCTATGAACACCATTAGCTACCAATGAGATTGTGGGCTAAAAATTTGTTCCTGTTTTTGGCCGTGAGATTCATGATTCCCCATCAGCCTGATGCAGCACTACCTTCTCATGAGCAATTAGGGATAAGCAAAAATGATGGATTTGTCTGCAATATGACATCCCATAAATGAATTTTAAAAAGTCCCCGTTGAGGCAGGCTGCAAACTTTGTGCTGCCTCCACTTTGAATGACTGTAGCGTTCAGCCCAAGCGCAATCCATGCTGCTGGCCGGCCATATGCTCAATACGGGGACAACAGTGTGTGTGGCTAGCACATGTTCCACCTAGTCTGCACCTCATAAAGGCAATCTGCCCTTCTTAAAGGAAAGCTGCACTGATTGCAAAGAAGCTGTTGCTGTCTGTCTTTGCAGGAATTGGCAGTTAGGAGAAGCACCCTAAATGGAGCACAGATAGAGGGCTCCCAGATTATTAGATACAGTGTTTGGAGACTTTAGTCTAGGAGTTTGACAGGAGGAGAACGCCCGTGTTTCTTCAGGGTGCAGGAGGCCTACAAGGAATACTCTCAGAAAGAAATGGGAACAGGTGTCCAGCAACTTCCCAGATTTTGGCCCTGGGAACCTGATAGCAGTGCCGCAAAAGTTCAACAAGCTCATGCTTGTGGTGAAGGTCAGCGAATGCGTCTTTACAAGACACCTCCTGTCCAATGCTCTACCAATGTCTCATGCTGTTCACTCATTCATCCATCCGCAGTCCCTAGCACTCAGGACCTCAGGCCTGAAATTCAGAGAGTCCACCTCACCCTCACACACTTTTCAATGATGCCAGCCTCACAACCAGCATTTGCTGCTTCCACAAAAGTCCAGCTATTCAGCTGTGGCAGGCACAACATCCAAATATAGCGCAATGCAATTATTCTCTTTCTCTTGCAGGGCAAGCTGACCCATAGCCACAGGGAGCTGTGTAGAACTGGAGGGGAACAAGCACACCTGTATCACCTGAGCCTACTGGAGGAGACAATGCTCCACTTCATGGAGCTGGCTGCAACAAAGGCTGTTGCACCTGGTTCTCCCACGTCCATTTAGGCTGGTGTTATGTTTCTGCCTTATTGCCCTCTCAAATCCCATCTCACCCTCATCCTCCTATCTGGCATGAAATGCAAGCTGCAGATAATGAAATTAAGGACCTCCTCCTTTCCCTCACCCCAACCCACTGCTTCTGATTTTCTGCTTTCAGACACCTAACAGTTACCACCTGGCCAGCCACTGTAGCCTCACAAGTAAGCACGAGATTGATCTAACACTTGCATCTACCTGCTCAGATACTGGCATTGTGTATATCTTAGAGGATAGTATAGATTTGGGATCAGCAGCTGGTGAGACACTGGGCACAAGTGGGCTGCAGCCAGGGCAGGGCGGTAGGACAGGTCACCTGCAATCATGGGATGTTGTGGGGGCTTCACCAATAACAGCTGGAAGTGCTGCACTCAACATTTTGTGGGCTGTCGGCTCCAGTAACAGCAAGTCCAAAGGCGCTATGGAGCCAAATCTTGTGGGTTGTAGCTTTAAAATAATTACCAGATAGCTACACCTTTAACAATAACTCCTTATGCTATTTGATTTGTTGATAATTAAGAGACAGAATAAATATTCAGAATGAAAATGTTCCCACTCAAACTGCCATAATGGGCACAAACCAGAAATAGTTCTGTGCAGAGCTAGGTCCATGAGTTTCAAAGTAGGAGCTCCAACCTGTCAAAAGTAGATCAGTAAATAATCACAAAGACCTGCTTAAACGAACGCTCATTGAAAGTGTTGACCACTTTATTTCAACTAAAAAAAGTATAAATGTTTTTAAAAAATCGGTGTGGTACAAAAAGATAATTTTGGTGTGTACGCATGATATGTGTCAACATAATGATCATGTTTGATCAATCTGTTTTATCTTGCCAGGAATCAAGACAGCAGAATGAAAAGTCAATATTGGTAGGACTTAAAATAGCATCACCCAATCAGCTGCCTGTTTCACTGTCCAACCCATTTTCCCTTCCATCAAGGTCAATGGCCATGAAAATGAGGATATGTGTGTGTACTCCAAGCAGCTCATCTGCAACAACCATTTTGCCATCCCACTGAAATTGAATTTCAACCCCACAGCCTCTTTAATATTTAGCTTTGACAGACAACAACAGTTTGCATTTATATAGCACTTCTGACATGGTAAAAATGTGCCTCACATCTTACCATGTCAGAAATGCTTCACATGAGTCTTAACTGATAAAATTTGAATCCGAGCCATAAGATGCTTTATGCATTCAAGCAGGATTTCCGTCACATTTCCAACGGCACCATAGAAGCAGCATTGGGGAAATTCTGGGCCATATGTTGCATTTGGAAATTTCTGACCATTTGCAATGGAAGGAACTTGGGATGATTTGCATTGATGTGTTATTTTTAAATGGAATTTACAATTCAAACAGCAGTAGCAGACTGGAGGTGGGGGAATGCATTAATTTGATGTGACTGGAATCAATAAAAGTTGTTGAGTCAAAACTGGAAATGTACAGCTAGAAAATTAAGAAACCAAGGAAAAACCTGCTCAGCGTTTGTGAAGAAAAGATGATTGGTTTAGAAGACTGTCTGCCCTGGTATAAAACTGGCTTTGCGGATGAGTCTTTGGTTATAGAAGCCACCCATTTTAATTTCCATTGATTTTAAATGTAGTGAAAATCAGATGGTTTTTGCAATGGCTGCTGATTCACAATGCTAGTTTTACACTCAGGTGCTATGTTATCTATGCTGATATGGAAGATGTGGCTAGTAAGCAAAATGATCTCTATCATTTAATGTTAATGAACATGTTCTTGAAAGTTTTTTCAGGTTTTTTCAGAATGTGCTGCCTTCAATTCTCAGGCAGTTAGGCACATGTTTTGATCAGCTAAGGCCCATCCTCTTTAGATCTCAGAAAGACAAATCAAATTATTTTCTTAATAGGGAGAGTCTATGAGCTGTAAAGGAGCTAAGAGATTTGTGTGCCATGCATACAAATTACTAAAGGTGACAACTGCCAGACCGCAACAGTCCCTGGACCAAGCTGTGATGGAGGCCGGAGAAGTACTTAATTGTGGCAGTTAAGTGGAGGCGGGGTGGGGGGTGGTGAGTGGCAGCGATCAGGAGGCCAAGGGGTGGGGTTGATCAAGTGAGGCAACCTTTTCGGGGGGGCACTTCTTGCAGGAGAGGGACCCAATCAGGAGGTACCCCTGCCTGAACCCACAGTCCGGCTACCAGGATATATCTGGTGGCCTTGCCAAATGGCATGGACCCATCCTCCAATCACACCAAATGTGATAAGAAGAGCTCATGGGTAGCACTCTAATTTCTGAGTCAGAATGTAGCATAGTGATGATTTTACTGGACTAGTAATTCAAAGGCCTGGACTAATATTTAGAGACATGAGTTCAAGTTCCACCCTGGCAAATGAAGGGATTTACATTCAATTAATTAATAAAACTGGAACAAAATTCTAGTCCCATTAATAGTGATCATGAATCTACTGGATTATTGCCTTTGTACAGCTCCATCTCCTTTCTCAGGTGGATGTAAAGGATTCCTATATCACTATTGAAGAGGAGTGGGATGGTTATTCCTAGCATGCTGGCCCATGTTTGTCCCTCAACAAGCATCACTAAATGTTCAGATTATCTAATCATTATCACATTGCTGCTTGTGAGAGTTTTCTGTGTGCAAATTGGCTACTGTGTTTCCTACACTACAACAATGACATCACTTCAGTGACTGTAAAGTGCTTTGGGTCACCCTGATATTATGAAATGTGCTATACAAATGCAAGTTTCTCATTTCTTTTTTAAAGGCAGCCAGCACACCTTAAAGGAGAGGTGAACTCTGGCTGCAGACAGCAAGTAAGCTTTGTGAGGAGAAATAACTGCATGAGATCCAGAGAAGGCATCCAGTTTCCCAATGCAGTGATGGTACAGGTGTTGGGCTAGAGGGGGGAGATCCTGTTTCCTCCAGGGGATAGAAAGCTCCCCAGGCAACACCTCACGAGACCTTGGTAAGATTTTAGATTCCAGGATGTGACTTCAATGCTCAAATTTTTTTAATGACCTCATCATTGCTGCCATTGCTAAAATATTACCTCTCACATCAATTATACTCTCCTCACATTTGCATCACCTGCTGCCTCACTATCCACAATACTCCCCTCCTCATTTTCTTTCACTCTTCTATAATCACTACATCATACTGCTCCCTGCCAACTTCTCTACTGACTCAGAGGACTGAATCTTCCCAGATTTGCACAAAGTGCGGTAGCGGGTGGGAAAAAGAACGTTTTACCTGCTGGCTGCAATGGCAGCTTTTCACAGTGTGTCATCACAATTCCGCCTCATTAATCGTGTATTTCTGGAAAACACACCGTTTCACTGGTGGGGGGTGGGGGTGGGGGTGGGGTGGCCTCCAAATCCCCCACCAAGCCGTCACCTCACCACTTCCTCACGCCGGGCAGCATATTTAAAGATCAGCCGCGCGCAAGCCTCTCAGTACCTCCAGCCCAGGACTGCTGCACAGAAGACATGGCCCTAAAAGGCAAGAAGACTGCAGCCCCCTGATTCAGTGACGCATCCCTAGAATGCCTTTTGAATGCTGTGGAAGTCCACTGTGATGTCCCCTATCCTCGCTCTGGGCGAAGGCCAGCAAGCAAGGTCACCAATCCAGCATGGGAGGCGGTGGCAGAGCCGAAGCTCTGCAAAAGAGGACAGGTACCTAGTGCCAAAAGAGGATAAATGATCTAATCCGTTCCGCCAGGGTAATTCACTCTTCCCATCACTCTCAACTTACACACTCACAAACCCATCACACATCCACAGGGATTTCACAACTCTCACACACAGTCTCACATCCCCATCAGGCTCATATCCTCTCCAGCTCACGTCCTCATCCCGTCCATGGCTCCAGTCACCACACAAACATTCCATGTGTCCTGTTCACAATCTGTCCATCTGTTTTCATGCAGGAGAAGCTGGCTCACAGCAACAGGGAGAGATCCCAGACTGGGGATGGAGTGGCCCACATTAGACCCTTCACTCACTTTGAGGAGTGTGCCTTCATGCTGACTGGTGAGGACGTGGACCGTGCCCTTGGCAAGGGTGAGGTCAGCGGCCAACACCTACATGTGGATCTTGCAACACATTATCTCTCTCTGAACACAAATGTGAATGTTCTCTCTCCTGCTTTTGATTCTGCTGTCATGCACTAATTTTCTCTACTTTGGTTCACAGGGAGCTCTGTCAAGCAACCAACACCCTCAGCCAACCAGTCCCTCAGCTCCACCCATGTCCTCACCTCTAGCCAAGAGGGCACATCTTCCATTGAAGCAGCCTGGTAGACCCCTCACAGTGCTTACCCACAACCTCCGCCAGCTCAAAGACACATACCTCAGTGGGACCTTGATCTATAGCAGGCTTAGGTTCATAACCCGGTGGTCACCACATGTCCGCAGAAAGAGGAAGCAAATTCAGCCAAGCTCCTGACACTCGGAGGACTGCTGGGGAAGGGGCATATGTGAGGTCCAAGTCAGATGATGAGCCTCTGGATTCAGCCTCCCAAATTATCAAGAAGAGTCAGCAGAAGGCAAGGGAACATTCCACAGAGCTGTTGGAAGCCCTTAACAGAGTGGCATGCGAGTCAAAAGAGTGCATCCGCCTGTTCTTTGATGAAGTGGTGCCCACATGTGAACGTATGAAGGTCTCCATGGGAAGGATGGCAGATGCCATAGAGACCTTGGTCCAGCAGAATGCAGAGATGCGTGCAGACCTGCACTCCATTGCGGTAAGCCATGGGTGAGTTCCTGCAGTGGCAGCGCAAGAGGGAAGCGGGCACCTTGACGTCCCCCCCAGGTGCTTCTTCCCAATAAGGAGTCAGGCCAAGGCCGTTGGGCATCTGAAAGGAGGAGCAGCAGTAGCTGGACACGCCTGGGTCACCCACTCAGCAATCTCAGAGGCTGTCCTCTCACTCTGAACCCCCTTTGCCTGTGACTCCCTCAACCTCATCCTCTGTCACCACAGAGAGAGCAGCTGGCCCATAGGAGGACAGCCAAAACAAGACAGGTCCCCAAGGCCTTGGCTTTCCAGAGGGCCCATGCCAAATTCATCAGAGGCAACAAGGCCAACCATTACACAGGCTCCCTCCACCCCTGCTGCAGATGTCAGGGCAGCACCTAGAAGTGTTAAGCCTAGAAAAGGTAAGAAATTCTGATCACAATTGGTTGCACGGATGAACACATTTTGTCACATTATAATCTGAAAATATATTTTCTTTCATTGAATAATGTGTAATGGCGTCCTTCAGCTTCATTGACAGGCTTCGAGAGTCCTCCCACTGCATCCCCCCCACCCCCACTAGCAGTTCAGCTGCACAGCCAGCCCACGAATGATTCTGGAGGGAGAAATGTGTGGCACGACCTTTTGGAGCCTCATGCAAGCACTCTCACACACATGTGGATCTTTCCTGCATCACACTCATCTCAATGTCCTGAGCATTTTCAATGCTACCTGCTGGGGTTCTCTTTCAGTTGTCCATCTGAGCTGACCTGCATCTCCGCCCAGCCGCTGATTGCACTCCCATGCAGCACCTGTTCCCGCCCAACAAGAGGCTCCTTTCACTTTCACTTTTTGAAGCATGGTGTGTGTAACATTTGGCTAACTCCCCGGTTCTTTCCCCATCCCAGTCACCCATGCCCTTTCCCCCATCATTGTCAACACTCTGGGATAACTTTCACTCCCCACCGTCACTTACCAGCCAGAACCCTTTTCTTTTGCGGATGTCCAGGTGAATATGCATGTTCCCTACCTTGCCAAAAATCCCACCCCAATCGATATTTACCTCCCCGACCTTCCCACCCACAGGGTCTGTGTCTGCCTCCAAGTTCCCACCAACAACCATTGCTGTCACTTCTACCATTGTTGCACCCTCACCTTTCCACCCTACTGGCTCACTCCACCTTCCCCCATTCTCACTATTCCCTCCTACCATGCCCACCCTCATTTTGCTCCCCAGGAGGCAGTCAATGACTCCATAGACCCCTCCCTTGAATGTTCACCTGGACATCCACCCTTACTCTTTCCTCCCCCTGGACTCCTTTCCTTTCCAGACTCCTTCCTTTCCCCTGGACTCCTTCACCCCTTTGGACTCCTTCCTCTCCCTGGACTTTTTCCCCTCTCCGGACTCCATCCCCCCTCCAGACTCCTTACCCCCTTCCTTACTCCTTCCTCCACCCTCACTCCATCCTCTACCCTACTCCTTTCTCCCTCTTACTCCTTCCCCTTTTCTTACTGCTTCCTTAAAGCTTACTTGTTGCTCCACCCTTACTCCTTCGCCCTTCCTTACTCCTTCCTCTGCCCCTACTCCTGCCCCCTCCTTGCTCCTACCCCCCCCCGTTATTCCTTCCTCCACCCTTGTTCCTATCTGCTCCTTACTCCATCCCCCCTTACTCCTTCCTTCCTCCGGACACCTTCCTTCACCCTTACTCTTTCCTCTCCCTTTACCTCTTCTCCCTTGCTTAATCCTTATTTCATCCTTACTCCCCCCCTACACTTACTCATTTTTCTGCCCAGACTCTTCCACCCCACTGATTCCTTCCCCCCTCTGGACTCCTTCCCTCTCCCTCACTTCTTACTCCTTCCTTTACCCTTGATCCTTCTCCCCTCCCTACCAATTCCTCCACTCCTTATTCCTTCCCCATTCTGGACTCCTTCCTCCGCCCAGACTCCTTCTTCCCCCCGAGCTCCATCCCTTTCTGGACTCCTTCCCTCCTACTGACTCCTTCCCCCTTTTCTACTCCTTCCCCCTTCCTTACTCCCCCCTTACTTCTTTCTCACCCTTTACTCCTTCCCTCCTCCCTATCTATTCCTCCACCCTTACTCCTTTCCCCCTATGGACACCTTCTCCGTTCCTGCCCCTTACTCCTTCCCCCCTCCCTACTCCTTCCTCCGCCCTTAATCTTTCTTCTCCCTTTACTCTTTCCCTCCTTACTTCTTCCTCCTCCCGGACTACTTCGTCTCCCTGGCCTCCTTCCTCACCACGACACCTTCCCCCTTTTGGTTTCCTTCCCCCTCCTTACTCCTTCCTCCATACTTACTCCTTCCTCCAGTCTTACTCCTTACCCCACCCTTACTCCTTACCCCTTCTGGACCCCTTTCCCCTTCTTACTCCTTCCCTCTCCTTATTCCTTCTTCCATCCTTACTTCTTCTCTCTCCTCACTCCCTCCTCCACCTTTACTCTGTCCCCCCTCTGGACTCCTTCTTCCCCTCATATTCCTTCCAGCTTCTGTACTCCTACCCATCTTGGAACTCCTTCTTCTCCCTTGACTCATTCTCCCCTCCTTCCTCCCCCGAAGTCCCTTACCGCCTACGAACTCCTTCCCCCCCGAACCCTTTCCCTTACACTAACCTCCCCAGTTACCCTATTTTTCCCCATTATACCGTCCTCCCCCAGTAATCCCCCTCCAACCTCACCCACTGACACCTTTGATCCCCCACTCCCAACCTCACCCCATCCCTGACACTTTTGCTTCTGTCCCCCAACTTCACTTTCCCCAACACGCCTTCCTCTCCCAGTCAAACTTACACCTTCCTCTCCACGCCCCCGATGACCATCTGTTGCAGACAATGGCTAAGGCAATGAAGTCCTGAAGCAGACCCTCAATTTTGACCTTTTGTGAGCTGCTTCGTGGCAGAGCCATGTCCATATAAGTCTACCCAGCATGCGATGCACATTTCTCCAGGGTTCGGTTGCTATCGGGCTCCAGCATCTTCTGCTCCTCAGATGTCTGCAATGTGAGCAAGACCCTGGCGGTAAGTCATGACCTCTGCACATCACACTTGTCTAGATGTGTTCTGCACTGGTATGTTTTACCGACGTGGGCGGTAAATTTGATGTTGGAGGATGATTCCGGTAAGCCGGGCTTATAATGATATGCAGGTGTATTACAATGAAGTTCCCAACACGCGGTGGTGGTGGGGGGGAAATGTGGCCTGCCATTGATGGGCGGAGCGAGTGATTGCAATCTAATTTCATAACATTGTGAAACCGTTTTTTGGCCTTCCAGCCATATTGTCTGCTCACACCCACCATCATGCCCAATTCCAACAGGCACAGAAAATTCTGCCCATATATTCTGCACCTCATACTCTCAGCACTATTGTAGACCTCACTTGCCCATACCTTACATCTCGCACACAACATCTGGACTATTCAACCCCGACAGGCACTTTTTCGAAACAGCTCCAAAGAATGTCGCTGAAACACTCCCTCCTTCCTTGCAGGAGAAAGTCAGGTACAACATCGCACTAAGAGGTGATTGGATCAGGCTCTGCCTATATCCGATTTTTCCACTGGAGTGAATTGTGCTGGACATCATAAGGAGGGGGCAAGTCATGGCTGTGGCTGAAAATGCAGGAAAATATATCATGCAGGTTTTCTTCACAACTTATTCTCTTTCTCTATCTTACACTAAACATTGTGCAAGATAAACTGTATCTGCTTTCAACAGCTATTCATCTCTTTCTGAACTCCCCTCACACTAAAAGCTAACCCTTGGTCATCTCTTTCATATCAGGTGCTGAAAATGTTGATGCCTCTCTGCCACTTCAAGAAGAGGAGGGCGGCCTTCCTAAAGCTGCAGTATCACTTGATCCGACCACCTTTGAGGGGGAATGTGATAGAAATGATAAAAGAGGGAACAATGGGAGATGGCCCAGAACTTACACCAGATGGTTAAGTTCCCCAGAGCTCATGGCCTCTTTGAAGGCATCCATGTTGTCATCTGAGCATCAATCAATCAACCCATGATAAAATAAAGGTTTTAATTTGATCAATCCACAGATGATCTTAGAGCATCATAACCAAATCGTGCAAATGACTGTAAGGTACTCCAGAAGTAGCCATTACACCCTTGTTTAAAAAGGGGTGAAAGAATAAAAACCCAGCAATTATAGGTCAGCCAGTTTAATCTCGGAGGTGGGAGAGCTTGTAGAAACGATAATCCGGGACAAAATTAATAGTCACTTGATTTCTTAAATGCAAATTGTGTTTAACTAACCTGTCTGAGTTTTTGGATAGATTGGATAAGTGAGATTGTTCTCTTTAGAGAAGAGAAGGTTGAGAGGAGACTGGAGAGAAGTGTTGAAAACCAAGAGGGTCTAGACAGAACGGATAGAAAGAAATTGTTTTCACAGGTGGAAGGATAAATAACAAAGAATACTGATATAAGTTGACTGGCAAAAGACCCAATGGTGACATGAGGAAAGACTTTTTTACACAGTGAGGGTTGGGATATGGAATACCTGAGGGTGTGTTGGAGGCAGATTCACTCATGGCTTTCAAAAGCAAATTGGGTAAACACCTGAAAAAAAAATTGCTGGGCTAACAGAGATAGGGCAGGGGAGTGAATCTAGCTGAATTGCTTTTGAAGAGAGCCAGCATGGAAAAGGTGGGCTGAATGGCCTCTGCTATGCTTTATTTTATGATTCTCTGGAGAGAGTAGCTTGGAGGGGATCAGTAAGCCCACATCTTATCTATCTGCCCAGAAGCCAGTACAAGTATTAACATTGGAGGGCAATGTCTGGGCCTTAAGGACCTTTTGTGCATCTGATACAGTTTCTATAGCGATGACCAAACTCTCGATGGAAGATGGTTGAAAACCTCTGTGTCAAAACTCCACAAATATCTGAGCTGGACTCCTCCATAGTGTGAGCCACTGTGGAGAGTATGCTCTGATGAGTGCTAATTGGCTTGAGACAAGCTTTTTGCGCCCAACTCGAGAAGAAGTCCCACCTCCGAGAGCCACTGATCAATCTGATTGACTGATAGCTCTCAGGTCCCAGCAGTTCCACTGGGCGAGGTGGCCATTCCTGGGATTGCATCAAGTCTCTGAAGAAGAAGAGCCAGTGATGACAGATAAGCTGGAGATGCTCTCTGTAGGGGTAGGTTAGGGGTGGGATTTTCCAGCCACGTCTGCTGCCAGGATCGTCTGATCCTGCCAAAACTCAATGGACTTTTGACTGGGCTGCCGAATCTCCTATGGCAGGTCCCACCATGATGGGGCCGGAAAATACTGGCCCGGGAAAACCTGGGGGTGAAGGACGATGGGATGATGGGGCCCAAGGTGCACAGACCAGATGGGGAGACGACAACCAGAGTATGGGCTGGGCAGACATCTTGGGGGGCCCTGTAATCAGAAAAGGAAGCCAGTGAGGGAGGCATCCCCCTTTCCTGCTCTAGGCCCAAGCATGCTTACCTGCTGGGCTTCCCGCTCATTGGTGACCCTCTCCCACCAACTGAAAAATTGCGGCCAGCAGGAAGTGGCCCTTAATTGGTTCTTAATTAGCCACTTGAGGGCTTCAATTGCGTGGCCAGATCAGAGACAAGCGGATAGGCAGGAGGAAAGGCACCCATGGAATTTTACAGATCCCTGCTTGGAAACTCATCTGCAGGGTCCATAAAATTCTGCCTGTCATTTGCAGACAATACACACATCTTGACCACTTGAGTGAGGACATTAAACTTTTTCTGCGCTGTTGCTATGTCCTGAGTGCGACACTCTGGGCATTAACCACCTACTTCCATTCCTTCCTGAGGCTTCATGTCAAAGGTTTTCTGCTCTTTGGTGGAAATAGGGTATATCCCCGAGCCTCCACTTACCTGGGCAGGGTCTTCAGTGGGGTGTCACTGAGTGAGGGAGCTCTTCCCCTGCCACAGTGTGACATCTCCTTTGATGCTGAGTGTTCCGAAGTGACTATCCAGCAGCCTGCAGTGCATTAATGCAGCTTCCCTTTTTTTGGGACTGTGTCTTTAAATAGGGAAGGCTACCCAAAGCACATAGTTTCTTCAAAGTATTGCTTGACTTGCCACGGTGCACAGAGGCTACTGACAGCATTGTCAGCAGCACTACAGACAACATTTCAACATGGGATCCTCTCAGGACCACAGGACAATCATGGAAATAAGGTAGGTGCACCAATTTTATGGGCTGCTTACCTCATTCAGAAGTGGCAGAAGAAGGTCCTGAATTGGGAGCCTTCCACCCTAAATAACGGGCTATCCGATTTCTAGTCCTATATTTCTTCATCCAAGTCATATGATGAAAAGCTGAGGCTCTAATACAGATCCCTGGACAACACCACTTGTCACATCATACCTGTAGAAATCTGTTCCCATTAGTCCTACTCTCTGGCCTAAATTTGCACAGAATCATGGAGACACCGGACCTTTAAAAATGGTGGGCGTGACACCAGATCCTGAAGCCCTGACCCCATTTTTGGCACATCCCATTTTCGCCGACAGTGGAAAGGAGGAGGAGTATGACTCACTCAACCTGAACTCAGCAGAGCCATTTGAACTCAGTGCTGAGTTCAAACAGACCCCATTTTCACTGGAGCCAGGGCTTTATACCGCAATGCGTGAGTTATGAATTTTTAGAGGAGATATAATTGCTCTGAAGGCCAGATAAGGTCTGTTGAATTGTCAAGCTGTCAAGTTATTTAATTACCCTGCCCTTTAAAAACTGAAAAAATAACTGCCTCCCTGTGAGGTGAAAAAAAGTCTATAATTTCAGTTTCAATAGCTGTTTGTTGAAATAATCTTAAATGCTATCACTATAGCATTATTACTGCTTGACTGCTTTCCAAAACCTATCATTATCACAATGTGGGGCTGTATGTTCACAGTTTGATTGACAGATCAAAGAGGCTATTAAAGGATTAGCAATCTTTGATCTGGGATTAAGAATACAAATCTTTGTTTTATAAGGGATTAAGAATTTAAGGGGATTTAAATGAATTGCATGAGCTTTCATAAATGAGAGTGTTTTTTATGGGCAGAATTTTGTCCTCATCGAGCGGGCTCGGCGGGGGTGAGATGGAGCGTTGGGAAGCTGACCACCACCCTTGATCGGGGCTAGATCGCGATTTCACGCTGATGGGCCAATTAAGGCCTGCCCAGCATGAATGCAACTGGAGAACGTCCGAGGAGGGGCAGGTAGGGGCAGGAGCCTGTTGTCTGCTGGGTCCAGTGGCGACCTGGAGGCTAGTTCAAAAATGATGCAGGCAGCCCCAGGGAGGTTGACCACGTCGGAGTTGCTGCAGTGACATGGCTGCAAACGAGGATGCAGAGACCAGGCAGGAGGTGAAGTTGGCCGGGTACTCAGCCCCTGTTTTACCAATGATTGCCTTGCTGCCCTCCTGGAGGAGGTGGCTGCCAGAAGGGCCACCCTTGTCCCCAGAGATGGGAGGAGGTAGTCAACACACCTCACAAAGAGGGCATGGAAGGAGTTGACAGCCCAGGTGAGCAGCCATGGCATGGTGCAGCGCATCTGGGTGCAGTGCCGGAAGTGCTTCAATGACCTGCTGCATTTAGGAAATGTGAGTACGGTGTAAGCATGGCTCAGTGAACTATTTTGGGCTGGCCACACCCGGTGGAGCTCAGGGGTGTTAGAGTCTGAGTGCCAATTGTCAATCATACTGGAGCTGGACAAGGGGCTGAGCAATGGCTGCTTGGACTGAGTGCCTTGTGCCTCAAGGGCCACAACTTGGATCTGCCCTGCGAGGTGTTCCTCAGATGGGGTTGGCCAGGCTGCAATAGCGCTGAGGTAGAGAGTGGACTATTCAATGCACCTTTGTCCTTTCAGGAGAAGATATCCCATAACAATTTAGGGAGGTTGCGGACTTCCTCATGCTCTCCCTGTATGAGCAGGAGGCCTTGGAGCTCGAGAGGCACCATGTACCTCGGTCAGCCAGCTGCAGTGATGCTGGGGTGTCAGACAAAGGTAAGAGTGCAGTGTACTGCGGTGAGAGTTTCAGATGGCTCAAGCATTCTTGTGTAGTCTCATCATTGATGGGAGCCTCTAGACTGGATTCCTCATTGATCATTGAAAGACAACGGCACCATGATGTAGATCTCTATTGTCTCACCAGGGTGCCTGGCATGCACAATGACAGTGTCATGACTTAAGCTAATGACGTGTCCTTCTTCTCCCTTAGACCTGTCACCAAGCAGCAAAGCGCAGGACCTCCAGGAGCTACCCCTGACACCAGAGGACCATCATGCTCCCCAAGCACCTGCGTCACACCTGCTCTCTGAACCAGGTACTTGCGCAGATACCAGCACCTTGATGGGCAATAGCTCGACAGCTAATATCTCAGTGCACATTGTTGAGGATTCTTCATATTTGCTTGAGGTGCAGGCAGAGGCAGAGAGTACCAAGGGCACCAGCTGTTGGAGGATTGCTGGAGATCAGGACAATGCTCAGTCGAATGATGGTGGACATTCAGTTGTCCATTAGGCAGCAGATGCTGGATGTCCGACAGGGTGTGCAGAAGGATCTGGCGGAGATCCAAAAGTGTATGTGTGCCATGGTCTCTGTTGTAGAGGAATCCCTTTGGAGCGTGAGCACTGCATTGACCCTCATAGCCGAGCACAATGCCTCTTCCATGGACAGAGTGGCGACTCTCATGGAGAGGCTGCTCCAGGAACAGAATCAGGGGTTGCACTCGGACCTGCAAACCCTCACACAGGCACTGACCTTAGCTGATCAGTGTCCATGTGTGAGATGGATGAGGCATCCAGTATCCCAGCTAGATGCCCATCCATCAATGGCGAGCAGGGAGGCCCACAGTGACCTCACATAGGCTCACGAGCTGCCTGTCATCTCTGCGGGTTCCTCTTAGGGTACTCTGGATGATGGCAACAGCTCCTCTACCCCTCTGCCAGTGACTGTGGCATCTGGTGAGTCTGCAATGTCTGGGGAAATGCCAGCTGTGGCACTGGCTGCTCCCTCCCAGGTGGGGCCAGCACAGGCTCCACGGGCCAGAGAACAACCGCCAAGGTCATCGAGGCCAACAAGACAGCAGAGTCAGCAGGCTGTCCCCAATGCCGCTGCCAGCGAGGGGGGAGCTCCTAGACTTAGCAGCCATAAATGTAAGTTTAAAGCACCTCAAGCACAAGAGGGACTGGCCATGGGTGATCTTTTATTCCCCCATTTTGTTTTTCTTTTCCTAATGGTGTGACCACCAACACCAGATATTGTTCCATTCAATGCTAAGTGAGTTCCACCATTAAATTGCACTTGCTTTTCTGTTACTGGCCTGAGTATGCTTAATTTGTTCTGCAGGTGCAGGGTAGGCCAATATGTAATGCTGCACGTGGATGACTCGAAACTTTATTGCACAGGCACTGGGTGTATCTTGGGAGCCAAGGAAAGGGCCATTTCTGCACTCCAGGATGGTGGTGGCAGCCCAGACATGAGGTGGGAGTTCTTATTTGGCAGCCTTGCTGAAGGAGCATTGAATCAAGGCATCCCTGCCTCCCTGGAGGACCAAGGTCTGGCTCCATGCCCTCAACGTTCTCCTCACCGTGTTCCTCTTCTGGCTCAATACTGGAATCATCATCTGGGGCCTGTGCAGCTGCAGAAGATGAGCATCCCCCTTGCCAGTGCCAGATTGTGGAGAGCACAGCATGCAACCACTATCAGTGACACCCACTCCGGGGGGTATTTCAGTGCACCTCCTGAAAGGTCCAGGCATCGGAAGTGCATCTTGAGAAGACCAATGGTTCTCTCCACCACCACCCTTCTGGAGGCATGACTCCTGTTGTACCGCTGCTCCGCCTCTGTTCTTGGGTAGTGGAGGGGTGTCATGAGCCATCTTTTCAAAGGATAGCGCTTGTCACCCAGCAGCCATCCATCCAGTTGGGCTGCAGCACTGAAGAGCCTCGGCACCTGGAAGTATCTCAGAATATACACGTCATGGGAGTTGCCAGGGTCTTGCACATCTGTGCGAATCTTGCACAGACTTGCAGAATCTGGGTCCTCTGGTCACACACCATCTGCATGTTTATGGAGTGGAATCCCTTCCTGTTAACGAAGTTACCCAGCCCACCCGCTGGCAACTTGATGGCCACATGTGTGCAGTTGATTGCACCCTGGACACAGGGAAACCCAGCAATCGCATCAAAGCCTCTGGCTCGCTCAGCCTGGCTGGCCTCATCCGTACAGAAATGAATGAAAGTCAATGATGCCTGAACAGAGCTTCTGCCACCAGCTTGACTCAACTGTGGACAGCTGATTGGGAGACTCCACACCGAGCCTGGAAAGAGCCAAAGGCATCGAAATTGAGGGCCACTGTGACCTTCAGACTCACTGGAATGGGGTGTCCACCCACATGTTCAGAGCTGATCTCAGAACCAATCATCTGACAAATGGAGGTCACGGTCTCCCTGGAGAGACAGAGCCTCCTTTGGCATTGCATGTCGGACATATTGAGGTAGCTGCGTCGCCACCTATAAATCCTGGCGGCAGGATAGTGGCGCCTTCTGCGGCCCCTTCCGCCTTGGGCTACCTGCTGGCCTGCACCCCTTGTGCCTCACCTCTCCTCCCACAGGTCCCTCCCCTGGAAGCTGCTTTGGGACATCTGGCCTCCTCTCCCTTCTGACCCTCTCTTCCTCCTCAGAGGAGGTGCCTCCAGTGGAGACCTCAATCCCCATTACCAGGGTAAGGGAAGGCTGTCTGATACCTGGAAGGGTCCACACAGTTCAAATCCTCAGGGGGCCTGGAAGACAACAATGAGTCCTGAAATGTGCGTGGAAATGCTAAGAATGAAGCCCCAATCAGAGATTAAGCTACTAAGTACCAATAAGCCACTGGCAGCAAGTTATCTCCAAACTCCTCAATACTCACATTGACAATGCTGCTGACCCTTCTTATCCCACCTGTGATGAGGTTTTGCAAATTGTGGGCTGCCAACATGCCTGTTTTGTCCGTGTGACAAGTGAAAAGTTGCATAGGCAACATTAAATCGTTGTCAGTTGGGTTGTCAAAGGCCTTAACTGGCCTCTTAGTTAATGGTGGGTCCGGCTCCAACTCCCACACGCAACTGCCGAACAAACTATCGTGCGAGTGCGTAATGACATTGGGATGCTCACCTCATTTTCAGTCATAGCGCCTCATCTTATGCTCATTTGGATTGGGCTCATGCCCGCCCGATGAGTGAAAAGCTCTGCCCCATGTCATGCAGTTTGTAATAGATATTTAGAACTTAATTTTATATCATCTCAGCGTGGCTCTTGAGGTCTGCTCATGATGGATACTGGATGAGTTAGTATGGAGGGTGTAAGGGCAAAGGATGGTGAGCAGTGGAGCATAAGTCAACAATAAGTTGGCATGGAGCTGCATGGGACCATGGGGGCGGGTGGGGGGCTTGAATTGGCACTAAGTTGGCAGGTGGCTATAATGAGCCTTGGACGTTGGTAGAGGACATGGGTTGGCATGAGTTGGTGTGTATTGGAATGAGGAGCAAGTGGAGGTGGCAGGGTGTGAGGGGTGAAGCCTAGAGAACCTAATGTTTAAGAAAACGGTGAGGACAAAGTCCCAGAGAACCAAGGCGGGTATTTTAACCAGCACACCTCAGAACTTGGCAACCCTGTGGTCAACTCCAATCAGCATTCAGGGTTGGCAGGCCCCCCTCCATTTCATACCTCATGCTCCCCAGAGTGAAGATCCTGTCATTTGGGGCACTTTTTCCAGAGGTGGGTGCGGTGGGCCTGGACATTTCCCGACTCTGCACACTTGCCTTGGGAGCGAAAATCTAGGCCTCTGTTTCCCGCTTCCCAATCAATTTCCAACTGATGTCGCAAGATTTCCTCCAAGATTGCCTTAGTTTTTAATAATAATCACTCGTAATGAATCTGATCAAATGCCTTTTGATGTTCATACAAAGCTGAGTCTTCAGAGATGCATCGTCATATTGCCACTCGGATCCTATTTACTTACCTTGCATGCAGCTCTGCATTTCTTGCCTGGACTTCGAACTGGGCTCATCAGAAATGCCTGTTCTGGGAGTCCTTTCTTCGTAGTGCAGGATCAATGGGGGAAGCCAAGACATGACCTCTTTTTACACAATATCTGCCATATTCTGGTAAGTAGAGATTTTTTTTATTATTTCACAGGCGTGTCAGCGTGATTGGCTAGGCCAGCATTTTATTGCCCATCCTTAATTGTCCTTGAGAAGGTGGTGGTGAGCTGCCTTCTTGAATTGCTACAGTCCATGTGATGTAGGTGCACCCACAGTGCTGTTAGGGAGGGAGTTCCAGGATTTTGACCCAGCGACATTGAAGGAACGGTGATATATTTCCAAGTCAGGATGGTGAGTGACTTGGAGGGGAATTGCAAGTGGTGGTGTTTCCCATGCCCTCTGCTGTCCTTGTCCCTCTAGGTGGCAGAGGTCATGAGTTTCGAAGGTGTTGTCAAAGGAATCTTGGTGGGTTGCTGCAGTTCATCTCGTAGATGGTACACATTATTACCACTATGCATCAATGGTGGAGAGAGTGCATGTATAAGGTGATGGATGGGGTGCCAGTCAAGCGGGCTGCTTTGTCCGGTATGGTGTCAAGTTTCTTCAGTGTAGTTGGAGCTGCACTCATCCAGACAAGTGGATAGCATTCCATAACATTCCTGACTTGTAACTTGTAGATGTTGGACAGGCTATTAAAAGTCAGGAGGTAAGTTAATCTCTGCAGAATTCCCAGCCTCTGACCTGCTCTTGCAGCCACAGTATTTATATGGCTGGTCAAGTTCAGTTTCTGGTCAATGGTAACCCCCAGGATGTTGATAGTGGGGGATTCAGCAATGGTAATGCCATTGAATGTCATGGAGAGATGGTTTGATTGCCTCTTGATGGAGATGGTCTTTGCCTGCCGCTTGTGTTGCACGAATATTACTTGCTACTTGTGCTCTCGGTCAAATGCTGTCTTGATGTCAAGGGCAGTCACTCTCACCTCGCCTCTTGAGTTCAGCTCTTTTGTCCATGCTTGAACCAAGGCTGTAATAAGATCAGGAGCTCTGTTGCCCTCATGGAACCCAAACTGAGCATCAATGAGAAGGTTATTGCTGGGGTAAGCATCGCTTGGTAGCACTTTTGTTGACACTTTCCATCACTTTGCTGATGATCGACAGTAAGACTGATAGGGCGGTAATTTGTCGAGTTGGATTTGTCCTGCTTTTTGTGGGCAGGACATACATGGGCAGTTTTCCACATTAAGGGGTAGATGCCGGCGTTGTAACTCTTTCGAGTACAAACCCGTTTCCATCTGTTTCAGATGAAGTTACATTGTTTCATAGTTTGCCATTGTGAGATTTGAACTCTTGATCTTGGGGTTACAAACCCAGTACCATAACCACTTGGCTATTTAGGCCAAGCCCTGCCGGTGTTGTAGCTGTACCGGAACAGCTTGGCTTAGGGCGCAGCTGGTTCTGAAACACAAGTCTTCAGTACTTGCTGGAATATTGTCAGTGCTCACAGCCTTTGCAGCATCCAGTGCCTTCAGCCATTTCTTGATATCATGTGCAGTGAATCGAATTGGCTGAAGACTGGCATCTGTGATGCTGGGGATCTCAGGAGGAGGCTGAGATAGATCATCCACTTGGCACTTCTGGCTGAAGATTGTTGCAATGCTTCATCCTTGTTGTTTGCATTGATGTGCTGATCTTCCTCATCACTGTGGATTGGGATATTTGTGGAGCCTCCTCCTCCTGCTAATTTTTTAATTGTCCATCACCATTCATGACTGGATATGGCAGACTGCAGAGCTTAGCTTTGATCCACTGGTTGTGGGATCACTTAGCTGTGTCTATTGTATGCTGCTTTCACTGCAGTTCTGTGTTGTAGCTTCACCAGGTTGACACCTCATTTTTAATTATGCCTAATCCTCCTGCATTATTCATTGAACATGGATGCCCAGGTTTGAGTTGCTAGCTCTGTTTGAAATCTATCCCATTTAGCACGATGGTAGTGCCACACAACACAATGAAGGGTATTTTCAATGTGAAGACTGGATTTTGTATCCAGGAGGTGTGTGTGGTGGTCACTCCTACAAATACTGTCATAGATAGATGCACCTGTGACAGGTAGATTGGTGAGGACAAGGTCAATTATGTTTTTCCCTCTTGTTGGTCCCCTCACCACCTGCCGCAGACCTAGTCTAGCAGCTGTGTCCTTTAGGACTTGGCCATCTCAGTCAGTAGTTGTGCTACCGAGTTACTCTTAGCAATGGACATTGAAGTCCCCCAACCAGAGTTCATTCTGTGCCCTTGCTACCCTCGTGCTTCCTCCAAGTGGTGTTCAATATGAAAGAATATTGACTCATCAACTGAGGGGGGATAGACGGTAGGCGGTAATCAGCAGGAAGCTTTCTTGCCTAAGTTTGACCTGATGGAGTCCTGAGTTGATGTTGAGGACTCCCAGGACAACCCCTCCCAATTGTATACCACTGTGCCACTGCCTCTGGTGGGTCTATCCTGTCGGTGGGGCAGGACTAACCCAGGAATGGTGATGGTGGTGTCTGGCACATTGTCTATCAGGCATGATTCCATGAGTATGACTATTTCAGGCAGTTGCTTGAGTTGTCTGTGAGACAGCTTTCCCAATTTTGGCACAACTCCAGATGTTAGTAAGGAGGGCTTTGCAGGGTCGACAGTGCTGGGCTTGCTGTTATCATTTCCGGTACACACCTCGATAGCGGGTGGTCTGTCTGGTTTCATTCCTTTTTGCAGCAATTTTGATACAACTGAGTGGCTTGCTTGGATATTTCAGAGGGCATTTAAGAGTCAACCACATAGCTGTGGGTCTGGAGTCACATATAGGCCAAACCAGGTAAGAACGGCAGATTACCTTCCCTAAAGGGCATTAGTGAACCAGATGGTTTCTCTTATATTAATCGACAGTGGTTTCATGGTTACCATTACCAAGACTGCTTTTTCTTTAAATTCCAGATTTGGTAACTGATTTTAAATTCGACCAGCTACCTTGATGGAATTCAAAGCCTTGTCCCCAGAGCATTAGCCTGGGCCTCTGGGTTACTAGTCTGGCAACATTACCACTGCGCCACAACCTCCTTAAAGATCCCAAAACCACTTTGAGAAACTATAGAGAGAAGGTGAGTGTGTAAGGTAAGTGGGTGAGTGGGTAGGGTGGCAGTTAAGTGGGTGAAGGGTTGGGTGGAACAATGGGTGGATGAAGGGGTAGGATGGCAGATAGGTGGATTAAAGGCTAGGGTGGTGAGTGGGTGAGGAGGTAGAGTGGCAGTTGGGTGGAAGGGGGTAAGGTGGGTTGGGGAGTCAGGGGATAGTCAGGGCTTTGGGGCTAGTCGTGTGGCCGGGGGGGATAATCGGGTCGAGAGGAGTAGTTGGGTCCAGTTGGAGGGCTAGTCATGAGAGTCGTGGGGTGGTCAGTGGTAGTCAGGGGGTTCAGGGGTAAGATGGGTGGTCGGGGGATAGTCAGGCCAGGTGGGTAGTTGGTTCAGGGGCAGTCAGAGGTTGCGTGATAGCCATGAGGCTGGGGTTAGTCGGGTGGTCAGAATGGGCAATTGAGGGGATCCGGGGGGGTGGGGGGGGGTTTGGGAGGTCACTAGCATGGATACCCGGGCATTAGAACTGCTTTTAACTTTTCCTGTGGTACTTGAGTGAGAAACATCCAAAGTCTCTGACCCTAGCTCAGACTTTTGAAAGGTTCCAGATGCAGGGGAGTTGCCCATTGAAAGTTCAAACTTCCCAGATAATTCCCACCTAGTCAGTGTGTGGGCACTTCTGAGAGGACCCCTGCATATTGTGGGGTATGACTGTCCAGAATTTAAAAGTTCTGGCCCTCTGATAAAATCCATTGAGACCACCTTTGGGTATGTGAATGCCACGTGTATGAAGAACTGAAGTTATTAGTGATTGGTATTATGAACTTGTTGCATGCCACCTAGAAAGATTTCATTTGGGGCATGCACATATTGAAGCCAAAGATGGTCCCTTATGTCTCACCCAATTGAAATAGCTAAGCTAAGTGAAAAACACACCTTCCTTCAGCATTCTGAAAAAAACCCACAGGAAACCTCTACAAAAAGCACCAAAAGCTTAATGGGTACCCACCAAAAAAATTAAAAAACAAGATAAATGAAGGAATACCCAGCGATATATATACATAAAACATAAAAAACTCAGAGGGGAACTCCCTCAAAGTAGCCACATCAAAAAATACAGCTGAACACCACCAATAAAAATGCCCAAACACTAAATTAACTGCTGAATTTCACATGTACAGGTACTTAATTTGAAGAAATTCCAAACAGCTTCTGTACCTTGCTTTTTAAATGATGAGCACTTCTCACCTGCACTGAAAGGTTACCCCATCCTGTGTTAGCTCAAACCCACAATCTCACCAGCAAACATTATAATAAATGCATCCCTAAGCATGTGGAAACCTAATCATGTGCAAACTATTTTTCTCATAACATAAAGAAACTATTTGCATTTTACATCATGTCTTTCAGATCCTAAAGCACAACACAGTTAATGAATTATAAGTCCCTGTTGTTCTGGAGACAAACAAAACAAATAATTTGCATGCAGCAAGGTCCCACAATCAATGAATCAGATGGATGACCAGTTAATTAGATTAGATATGGTGACATAGATTGAATGAAGAATGTTGGCTAGGATACTTGGAGAACTATCTAGACTTTCTTTTTAAATACTGCTATGAGAACATTGACATCCATTTGAAGTGGTGGACGGCCCTTGGATTAACATCTCAAGCAAAAGACAGAATTCAGCATTTTCTGTACTGCATTGTGGTAGACAACCCTCACTCTCTGCCCCATTTCTTGGAACCCAGATTGCTAACCATCCTCGCCTTTTAACTATTTAATTTTAAAATTGCATATTTTTACATTTAGGGAATAGCTTTTATCAGGAGACCAACAGGATCGAACTAGCCATTCATTTCACATCTGCCCACTTTTCAATGGAAATTAAAATTAGGTGTAGTGTAAATCAGGTGGATTATCTGCTCCTATAACTGCTTGCTTGTCCCTACAACCACACCCCCCAACTTCTCTCCCCCCACTGCCCACCCCCCCCCCCACCTTAAACCAGCTTATATTTCACCCCTTTCCTAATATTCAATGAGTTCTGTTGAAGGGTCATGAGGACTTGAAACGTCAACTCTTTTCTTCTCCGCCGATGCTGCCAGACCTGCTGAGTTTTTCCAGGTAATTCTGGTTTTGTTTTGGCAAATCCAATCCTGTCAATTTGCACCTGAGCAAGTTAGGTTACAATTACCCGGTTAAATTTATATATTTGCAAATAAAAGTACAGACAAGGCATTTAGTCTGATTCAATTTAATCAATTCCCCTATTAAATTCACAGCTTAAATTTTCAAAACACAGAATCATCTTAATTGGTCACCTCTATACATTCTCAAATTCAGTAATACCCTTTTTCTAATTAAGTTACTTGAACTGCACAAAATGGTGGAGCAGGCTTGAGGGACCATATGGCTACTGCTGCTATTCCTTAAGTTCCTATGTACACCAGATGGGATTACCAAAATCTAATGCAGCATAAGTACAACAGTCCTGTAATTTCATATGGTTAGTAGTGCTGGAGTTCTGCCAAGGAATTCAGGATTGTTTCACTCTGGAAAATGTTAGATCAGACTTCACTTTTTCAAAGCTACTGCCTCTAACATCCATCGGCATTTCTGTACTGTAAAGCTCTCTGTAATGTGCCAGGCTGCTTGGATATTAGAGTGCAGCTTTGAAAAAGTGAAGTCCAACCGAAGATCTCAACAGCAGATTGGGGCAGCTGCACAAAAGTGCAGAAGTGCTTGCATGAGTTCACTGACACTGAAAATTTGGCATGTACAGCTAAAGAAGAGACAATACAAAGAGGAATGAAATATGAGCAAAAAAGTTTAGTAAGAGTGATCTTCAAACTTTTCTGGCTGAGACTGAGCAAAGGAGAGTACAATTTCTGAGTCTTGGTGGAAAGAAGCTGCAGAAAAATGTTTTGTTCCATATGGTGGGTGGGGAGCAGGGGCTGGGGGGTCTCTGACATTGACTACCAATACTCTCAGCCAACGAACTGCAGACCAGAGCAGCAAGTGTTTGAATTCAACTGAAAAGGGCATAGAATGTACCACAACAGCCATTCTCACCAGCGCACTCTATTCTCTAAAATTAAGACCTACACCACTAACTGATAGATGATGAGCATTACGTAGAATTGTATAGAATAAACAGCACAAAAGCAGAGCATTCTGCCCAACTAGTCTATACTGCAGGTTATATTCATAAGGCAATGATAAGGATGGTGATGGTGAGGGAGAGGAGTCTCTGGACCAACATTAGATAGTATTAGAGCACTGCTAAGAAAAGACACGTGATGTTGAAGCTTCCCATCTTGCATTCTTAAGGACAATTCGCAAGAATACCAATGTAAAGGGACTGACAATTTTTATTTCATGAGAGTGCTGATTGGTGGTGGCATTGCCATGGAGAATGCATCAGTTAACTGATGATTGACAGTTAACTGCCAAGCCTTGTTTAAATCAAGCCAGGCAGGTCTGAGCTGCACTGCACTGTGGTACTTACACAGCTCTTTACCCCATTTCTTGGAACCCAGATTGCTAACCATCCTCACCCTTTAACTATTTAATTTTAAAAATTGCATATTTTTACATTTAGGGGATAACTTTAATCAGGAGACTGACAGCCATCCATTTTACATCTGTCCACTTTTCAATTATGTTTCAATTCTGTGCCCTTTTCAAATTAAAATTAGGTGCGGTGTAAATCAGATGGCCAATCAAGGCATTGCCCTACGGAATGAGAATGAGAGAATGGCTGTTGCTTATTTTGTTTAGTTGAAATAGGTGCAATATGTGTACATGTTCTTTCTGTCTGCAAAGAACAGGGCCCTGTATAATAATATATGTTGATTCTAGCAGGCATAAGTGCATCACACTGCGAGCCTGACTGAAAATTTTAAATTGGTGTCAGCGTAATTCTTAGCACACTCAGGATTGTTTAGCAAATGTTGTCCAATTGCAAAATCACAACTAACGTTGGACACTCTGTTTTGAGTTTTGCAAGCATGGGCTGGTTGAGTACAGTCGATATCTTAGCTGTTGCAAACAGCCAAGGGGACATGCTGTTTGATACAATCTGCCAGTATTTAGGATGTACTGCCTACATACCTAGCATCACACTGCCACTGAAATTCATATACCACATTACTCATTTGTGTGATAGGCAGAACGTCTTTGGTTTGACGGCAGCATCCTGTTTGTGGCGAATACCACTCATGTTGCTAATGCATAGAAGCAGCGTGAAGCAGCAAGCTTCACCTGTTGCTCAAATTTTTCTGATACCTTACCCTTTTAGGGTTACCTGAGGTAGACTGGGCACTTTTCAGGGCTCAAGGTAGCAGCCTTAGGCCCATTCTTGAGTACATGTGATATACTCAGGGTTATATCACATATATAACTGCTCAGGGTAGCCATTATATCACAGGATGGTTTTGATGCGCCCTATTGCACGGTATCATAGTATCTTTACAGTGTAGAAGGAGGCCATTCGGCCCATCGAGTCTGCAATTGCTCTCTGAAACAGCATTCCACCTAGTCCCACACTATCCGCCTTATCCCCATAACCTTGCACATTCATTCTTTTCAGGTAGCAATCCAATTCCCTTTTGAATACCTGCTTCCACCACCCTTTCAGAAAGTTTGTTCCAGCCTCCAACCACCCTCTGGGTGAAAAAAAATTTCCTCACATCACATTTACTCCTTTTCTCAATTATTTTGAATCTGTGCCCTCTAGTTCCAGATGTTCTCTTAAGTGGGAACAGTTTCTCACTACTTACCCTGTTCATACCCTCGGGATCTTGAATATCTCTATCGAGTCTCCTCCCAGCCTTCCTTTTTCCAAGGAAAACAGCCCCAACCTATCCAGTGTATCCCATAGCTATAGTACTTTATCCCTGGAATCATTTTTGTGAATCCTCTCTGTACTCTCTCCAATGCCTTTGCATCCTTCCTCAAGTATGACGCCCAGAACTGGACGTAGTACTCCAGATGAGGCCTAACTTTGTTTTATACGAGTTCAACAAGACCTCCTTACTTTTGTACTCAATGCCTTATTAACAAAGCCTAAGATACTTTATGCTTTATTAACTGCTCTCTCAATATGCCCTGCCATCTTCAATGTCCTATGTACCTATACACCCTCTGTTCCTGCACCTCCTTTAGAGGCTCTTTCTTTACTTTATACTGTCTCACCATATCTTTCTGCCAAAATGAATCACCTCACACTTCTCTGCATTGAACTTCATCTGCCACTTGTCTGCCCAAATCACCAACATGTCTACATCCTTTTGAAGTTCAAGACTATCCCCATCACAGTTGGCAACATTTCCAATCTTTGTATCATCGGCAAATTTTGAAATCATGCCCTGCACACCACAGTCTGGGTCATTAATATATATCAGCAAGAGCAAGGGTCCCAACACTGATCCCTGGGGAACTCCACGACAAACCTTCCCCCAAAAACAACAAATTATCACTATTCCCTGTTTCCTGTCACTCAACCAATTTCTTATCCAAGTGCCTACTTTCCCTGTTATTCCATGACTTAGAATTTTGCTCACAAGTCTGTTGTGTGACGTTGTATCAAATGCCTTTTGAAAATCCATATACATCACATTAACAGCAGTTCCAAAAGGGCATGTCCTCTCATTGGACTGGAAATATACAGCTGCAGAGAATTATCTGGAACACATTCCAGGAAATCTTGCCCCTCTTGTGTCTTTGTACTTTTCCTATCCCAGTCTCTATTTAAATTATTTAAGTCCCCCATTATGATTACTCAATAATTCTTGCACTTCTGTAATTTCTTTGCAAATTTGATTCTCCACATCCCTTCCATTAATTGGTGGTCTACATACTACACCAATCAATATTATTGCACCTTTTTCATTCCTTACCTCTAGCCAGGGAGATTCCGTCCTTGACCCCTTTGGAACATCCTCTCTCTCCAGTACTGTAATGCCATCTTTAATCAACATTGCCACCCCCTACCACCCCCTACCATTTTTTCCTTTCCTGTCTCTCCTAAACACCTTGTACCCAGGAATATTTAACGCCCAGTGCTGCCCTTCTTTGAGCCAGGTCTTTGTTATAGCAATAATATCTTATATCCATTTGTCAACCTGTGCCTGCAATTCACCAATCTTACTAAGCACACTCCGTGCATTGACATACATTAACATTACATGCATGAGCCCTGATTTAGGCTATTTTTCACTTTCCCTCTTATTCTGACCCCGTCTAATGACTTACTATTGCCTACTGTAATTCTATCAAACTCTCCAAGTATTCTATCTACCTTGATACTACTCTCTGATATATCCTCATTATCAGTTGATACTTCATTAGTTCCCACTGCCAGTTTATCTCCTCTGCACACTTAATTTACCCTCAGGGTTCCCATCCTCCTGCCAATCTAGTTTAAACCCTCCCCAACAGCACTAGCAAACCTCCCGATGAGGACACTAGTCCCAATCTTGTTAAGGTGCAACCTGTCCTTCTTGGACAGGCCCCACCTGCCCCAGAACCGCTCCCAATGCCTCAGAAATCAAAAGCCCACTCCTACTACATTTCTCCAGCCACGTTTTGAACTGCTCAATCTTCCTATTCTTATGCTCACTAGCATGTGGCACTGGGAGTAATCCAGAGATTGCTGCTCTTGAGGTCCTGCTTTTTAATTCCCTTCCTAATTCCCTAAAATCTGCTTTCAGTACCTCACCCTTTTTCCTACCTACGTCATTGGTCCCAATGTGAACTACGACCTCTGGCTCTTCACCCTTCCCCAAAAGAATGTCCTGCAGCCAATCTGTGACATCCTTGACTCTGGCACCAGGGAGGCAACATACCATCTTGGAGTCAGGTCTATAGCCACAGAAACGCCTGTCTGCTCCCTGAACTATGGATTCCCCTACTACTACAGCACCTCCATTCTTTCTCCTCCCTCCTGTGCGCTGATCCACCCTGTGATGCCACAGATTTAGCTCTTGCTACAGTCCTCTGACTCTCACTCACCAGTATCCAAGATGGAAAAGCGGTTAGAGAGCAAGATAGCATCAGGGGATTCCTGCACCACTTGCCTGTTTCTCTTACCCTGGTGTTCACCCATTCCCTCTCTGCTTGTGTACTTCTTCGCTGCGGCGTGACCCCCTCTCTAAATGCACTAACCATGTAATCCTCAGCCTTGTGAATGTACCACAATGACACTAGCTGTTGCTCAAGGTCTGCAGCCCGGAGCTCAGGTTTCTGCAGCTGGTAACACTTTCTGCAAATGTAGTCATTGAGGGCACTTTGTGCCTGCATGGCTTCCCACATCCCGCAAGATGCACATTCCACATGGAAAAGCTGCACTAATACATCTTAATCTTTATAAAAAGTGTTTACTCACCTGTCTCACCAATCATCTCCTCTTCTCCTTCTCACATTCTTTATGAAGTCTCATCGCTGTCTCCCTCTTATGCTCTTTATGAAGTCTTGCTGCTCTCTCCCTCTCGCCTTCTATTCCAGCATCAAGCTTACACAGTGAGCAAATGGTTCGGGCCCAATTTACGAGGTTGCCGATAAGGCCAGTCTTATAGGACGTGGAACTGTAGGAATCCCAACATGTATATTGACCAGTGAAGGTTGGCCTGTGGTATACAATAGTAGAGACCCTCTGGCAGATTTCTCAACTAGCACGTCAGCGAAAGAGAGTTCATTTGCTGCTCCATTTCAAAGGTGAATTTGAGCACAGGATGGAGCCCCTTAAGGTGTGTAAGAAAATTTTTACATGCAGCTATGGATTCAAATATAACAAACGTATCATCTACGTATCAGAAATATGCAAGGGGTAGGAGGTTGGGTGTCATTCCATTGAGGACATGTTTCTTGTGGAACCCAATAAAGCTATTTACGAGAGCTGGGACCAGATAGGGACCCATGGCAATACAATCTTTTTGGGTATGCATGATGTCTTTAAAACTGACCTGAACTGTTCAACTGAGTTGCTGACTTCATAAGTTGAATGAATACACTGATTCACATAATGGCAGTGAGCTTAGATTGCCATGATATGCATGCTGCAATGAAAATGCCTATGTCTTCCTTAAGCGGTACATTGGTGAAGAGGCTAGCAATGTCAAATGAGCTCTTGGACATGGCATCAATATGCAAGTCCTGTATGGTCTTCACAAATGTGAAGGAATCCTTCAACGTGTATGTGGAAAATTCTCTCAAAACTATTTGTAGCAAGTGCTACATGTTGCCATGGGATCCCCTCAAGTCCAGCATCTTCTCCTTTGTGTGTCCCTCTGATTTGGGTCTTTCCTACAGATTGGAGGGTAGCTAATGTAACCCCACTATTTGAAAATGGAGAGAGAGAGAAAGCAGAGAATTAGAGACCAGTCAGCCTGATATCAGTAGTGGGGAAAATTCTAGGGTCCATTATAAAAGATTTAATAGCTGAACACTTGGAAAACAGTTGCAGAATCGGACAGAGTCAGCGTGGATTTATGAATGAGAAATCATGCTTGACAAAGCTACTGGGATTTTTTGAAAATGTAGCTAGTAGAGTTGATGAGGGGGAGCCAGAGGATGTGATTTATTTGGACTTTCAGAAGGTTTTCGACCAAATCCCACATAAGAGATTAGCGTGTAAAATTGAAGTGCATGGGATTGTGGGTAGTGTATTGAGATAGATAGAAAACTGGTTGGCAGACAGGAAACAAAAAGTAGGAATAAACGGGTCTTTTTCCGAATGGCAGACAGTGACTTGTGGGGTACCGCAGGGATTGGTGTTGGGACCCCAGCTATTCACAATACATATTAATGATTTAGATGAGGGAACTGAATGTAATATCTCCAAATTTGCAAATGGCACAAAGCTGGATGGGAGGGTGAGCTGTGAGGAGGATGCAGAGATGCTTCAGTGTCATTTGGACAAGCTGAGTGAGTGGGCAAATGCATGGCAGATGCAGTATAATGTGGATAAATGTGAGGTTATCCACTTTGGTAGCAAAAACAGGAAGGCAGATTATTATCTGAATGGCTATAAATTGAGAGAGGGGAATGTCCTCGTACGCCAGTTGCTGAAGGTAAGCATTAGGTGCAGCAGGCGGTAAAGAAGGCAAATGGTTTGTTGGCCTTCATAGCGAGAGGATTTGAGTACAGGAGCAGGAATGTCTTGCTGCAATTATACAGGGCCTTGGTGAGACCACACCTAGAATATTGTGTGCAGTTTTGGTCTCCTTTTCTGAGGAAGGATGCTCTTGCGATAGATGGAGTGCAGCGAATGTTTACCAGACTGATTCCTGGGATGGCGGGACCAACAAATGAAGAGAGATTGAGTTGCTTAGGATTATATTCGCTGGAGTTCAGAAGAATGAGGGGGCATCTCATAGAAACCTATAAAACTCTAATAGGATTAGACAGGCTAGATGCAGGAAGGGTGTTCTCAATGATGGTGGAGTGCAGGACCAGGGGCCACAATCTGAGGATATGGGGTAGACCATTTAGGACTGAGGTGAGGAGAAATTTCTTCACCCAGAGATTGGTGAGCCTGTGGAATTCGCTACCATAGAAAGTAGTTGAGGCCAAAACATTGTATGTTTTCAAGAAGGAGTTAGATATAGCTCTTGGGCTGAAAGGAATCAAAGGATATGGGGAGAAAGTGGGAGTGGGCTACTGGGTTGGATGATCAGCCATGATCATAACGAATGGTGGAGCAGGCTCGAAGGGCTGAAAGGCCTACTCCTGCTCCTATTTTCTGTATTTCTATTCCTAGCTGTTGAATCTCACTTCATCCGTATTCTGTCAGCATGATGTACTTCAGTTTCAGAGCACCTTTCTTTGGAAACCATTTTCTTTCAACTTTTCAGGAAAGATCTCTGGTATTGTCTGTGCAGGTTGATGTTACTCTGTGCTCCAGTATCAAGCTTCAGCTTCAGATTTATGGTTGTGGGCTTATTTCTCCCGAACTCCTTCCTGATCTGAATGGTTGTGTGAATTTCTTTTCTCTATGGAATGGTTGCATCGAAGCATTCCATGCAATTGTGTGGTCCTACACCTATTGTATCCTCAAACTCATCATCATCTTCCGGGGTATGGATGTTTTGATTTCTTTTCCTTCTCATTCCCTTTGAAGCTCTGCCTCTGGTAACACCTGTATTATCTTATTTCTTTGTTTTTCACATCTTGTCCCAGTGATTATGCTTTCCAAAAGCTCTGCAGTTTGATCCATATGTGGGATATTTCCTTCTGTCTGTGAACTTGTGGTCATCCATTTTTCTCTCTGTCTGCATCCTTTTGTTGTTTTTCACTGCTACCTTTTTCTACCTTTCTCTTGATTTAACTGAAGGCTAGCCATCAAATAAGCTGATCTACCAGCCTTCCATCCATTTTTTTGAATTTACATGTGCTTGCTACATTTCTAAATCTCATTAAGAAATTGTCAACATGCTCACCTTGTTCCTGCCTCAGGCTTTGAAATTTTTATTAGTGGATCCATGGTTTTATTTTGGCTGATGATGTGTGCTGAATTTCTCAAAAATTTTGTCTGGGTTTTTACTGTCATCCTCAATCATCTCCCAGCTATTGAAAAGATCCAAACCTTTCTCTCCTGTCCACAAAAGGATGCAGTTGACCCTTTCTCTTCACGAATGCCTTTTATTCCTAAGCTGGAGCTATGTGTTCATTGCTGCGATGGTGGCCATTTCATTTTTTCAACAATTCACTCAGTTTTTCTCTCTCTCTCTGGCATTAATTTGGGTTGATTTTTCTCAATTTAATTCAGCATTTATTTTGTTTATGATGTTTGGGTTTTACTCACAAACACCTGCTGCCATCACATTATGTCTTGTGGTTACCAGGAGTCTGAATAAAATCACATTATCACACACAAATATTGGAGCTGACACTAAGGGCAGAATTTTCTGCTTGACATCCGAGGGGCAGGCTCTGCACGTCAGCACACAAAATGATGCACGGTGACGTTGGGCGAGTTTCCCGACGTCACCGTGCGCCATCGTGATATTTTGCTGGGCGGGTGCAAAACGAAGCTCGAAGCCTGTCCGCCATTAATTAACGGGCTAGTTAAGGCCCTTAAATCGGCAATCGATGGCGATTTTCAGGCCCCTGTGCGATCTTTGGCTCAGCGCACAGGCGCAATGGGCAGGCGGGTAAGAAACTTTTTAATAAAACTCATCCACGGGCGGGATAAGAGGGCTAAGTGGGGTTGTCAATCTGGTCTGTGAGCATTTATTGCAGAAAGTTTTTTAAACTTGCCTGTGTGATCTGTAGCAGATCAGAACAAGTTCCAACAGCTTTCTGTGTATTTTGAACCTTCAGGTCAGTGCTCTGCAGTCAGGAATCTTTATCAGGCCTGCAGCTTTATGGAGGCCTTCCTTTAGCCTGGGCATGGGTTCTGACATGTCCACTGGAGGCAGCTCCTCTGAGGAGGAAGGGAGGGCTAAAATAAAGAGGAGGCCAGGAGTGCACAATCAGCCTCCGGGGTAGCCACCTTTGGGAGGCCAGGCGCAGGAACAAGGGGTGCAGTGCCAACAGGAAGTCCATGGTGGAAGGTGCCGTAGAAGACACCATTATCCTGCTGCCAGGGTATGCAGGCAGCGAAGCAGCTACCTCAATATGTCTGAGGTGCAGTGCCGAAGGAGGGTCCAACTGTCAAGGGAGACAATCAACTACATCTAACTGGCGGACACCCCATGCCAGTGGCTCTGAAGGTCACAGTTGCTCTCAAATTCTATGCCTCTGGCTCCTTCCAGGGCTCGGTGGGTGATCTTTGTGGTGTCTCTCAGTCAGCTGTGCACACTTGTGTCAAGCTGATCATAGACGCTCTGTTCAGATGGGCATTAACCTTCATCCATTACCGTTGGGACCAGACAAGCCAGACACAGTGAACCAGAGGCTTTGCAGCCATTGCTGGCTTCCCCCGCGTCCAGGGTGCAATAGACTGCACACATGTGGCCATCAAGACGCCAGCAGGTGAGCCCAGTGCCTTCATCAACAGGAAAGGCTTCATGAACGTGCAGATAGTGTGTGATCACAGGATGCTGATTCTTCAAGTCTGTGCAAGGTTCCCAGGCAGCTCCCACGATGCCTACACCCTCAGACACCCCCAGGTGCCAGGGCTCTTCAGTGCTCCAGCCCGGCTTGATGGATGGCTGCTGGGTGACAAGGGCTATCCCCTCAGAAGGTGGCTCATGACGCTTCTCCACCATCCAAGAACAGAAGCTGAGCAGCGGTACAATAGGAGCCACGCCTCCACAAGGGCTGTGGTGGAGAGAGCCATCGTTCTTCTCAAGATGCGCTTCCGATGCCTGGACTGCTCAGGAGGCGCACTCCAGTACCCCCAAAACCGTGTCTCGGCGATAGTGGTTGCATGCTGCGCTCTCCACAATCTTATGTTCGAAAGGGGAGACGCAGTGGGCAATGAAGATGTTGATGCAGTGGATGCGGCTGCACACCATGAGTCCAGCACTGATTCTGAGGATGAGGAGGCACAGGGGGATGATGAGGGGCTAAACATTGACCCAGGACTACACCAAGGAGGCAGGGTCACTCGGGACACCTTAATCCAATGAACCTTCAGCTAGCTCCACACAAATGGATCAGGAGGACCAGCCTTGCTTGGCGTTTCCATACTCAGCACTTAAGTTCTACATCTGCCACTTCATCAGCTGCAACTAAGGGCTTTGGACATAACCCTCAATGTCCACTCAAACACTCATGACATGTATGTAAAACATACAAATGCAGCACAAAGGAGCCACCCTCAGCCATGGTAACACATCTGGTTTTAATTTTCTCCATCATAAGGTCACATCAAATGAAAGCAAAACATTTTTCAACCATAAACAAATAATAATTCCCTAATCTAGGGCCAACACAAAAGCACCTGTAAGAAACCTGTGGTGTTTCTAAGGTGCCTTATGCTTACGTTTATGGGTGCTACGTCTTTGTGCCGCCCCATCGCTCGGAGTGGCTTCTGAGACAGCCTGCTGACTCTGCTGTCCTTTGACCTCAATGACCTTGATGGCCATCCTCTGGCCTGTGGAGCCTGTGCTGGTCCCGCCTGGGAGGGAGATGCTAGTTCCACAGCTGGCAACTCCTCAGTCGTCGCAGCCTCACCCGATGAAGTTGTCACTGGGAGAGGGACGGAGCAGCTGTTGCCCTCATCCAGAGTGCTGTGAGAGGATCCTGCAGATACGACAGGCAGCTGCTCGAGCGACATGAGGTCGTCCCGGACCTCCCTGCTCACCGTCGATGGATGGTCAATGAGTTGGGAAGCTTGAAGCCACACCATCTCCCACATTGGCAATGACCAGCTGTGGCCAATGGCGCTGTGTGGGTTTGCAGGTCTGAGCGTAACCCCAGGAGAAGCTGCTTGTTCTCCTGGAAGCCCCTCTCCACGAGAGTCACTACTCTTTCCATGGAGGAAGCATGATGCTCTGCCATGAGGCTCACGGCATCACTCATGCTCCGCACAGACTCCTCCACCATGGACACCAAGCGAAGCTTCATCTGACGCAACACTCCCAGATGCTCCCGCACACCCGGCTGCATTTCCTGCAGCTGCTGCATCGCGGATGATTCCAGAGGCACATCATCACGGCCTGACTCAGCATGTGCCTGGTCCCCTGCAGTCCTCCAGCTGCTGGAACCATCAGCACTCTCTGTCTCTGCCAGCTCCTCCAGCAATTGTGAAGTGCCCTCTCCACTCTGCCCCAGGACACTAGCCGATGTTGCAATTCTCACCAATGTGCTAGTATCTGCGCTGGTGCCTGCCTCCCAGAAATGGTGTGACGCAGGTGACAGTTGAAGGCCCTCAGGTGTGAGAGGAGGCATCTGCAATCGATCATGGTCGACAGGCTCTGATGATGCTGAAAATAACAACAAGGATTGTAGATCAGTTAACGTGCACACAGTGACACACTTCATCCCTTTCCCCAGGCTCATTATGCGCTCAACCTTCCAGAACCTGTGGAGATGAATATTGGTGGGGTGGCAAATAGTCAGGAGGAGACCCAAACATTTCAGGTGGGTACAGGTCAGATGGCCTAAGGAATGCCAAATGGAATGCTATGTTGATATGTGTGAGGTGATGCACTTGGGCAGGAGAAACAAGGTACTGGAATACATGAGGAATGGTAGGATAGTGGAAAGTAAGGAGGATCAGAGGGACCTTGTTGGGCATATCAACAGGCCCGTTAAGGTAGCGGGACAGGTACATAAGGTGTATAAGAAGGTAAATGCCATACTTGCCTTTATTAGCCAAGGAATAGAATATAGAAAAAGGGAGGTCATGTTGCAAATGCAGAAAACGCTGCCCAGGCCACAGCTATAGTTCTGCGTGCAGTTGTGAAATGTGCTTCACGGGATGGATGTGGTTGGAGTGGAGAGAGTGCAGAGGTCGCTGACCAGGATGCTGGCTGGGTTGGAGAGTTGAGTTATGAGGAGACATAACATAGACTGGGGATATTTCTCCTGGAGCAGAGGAGATTGAGGGGTGGCATTATTGAGCTTTATAACATTATGAGGGGCATGGATAGGGTCGACAGAAAGGAGCATTTCCCCTTGGCAGAGGGATGAGTAACCTGGTGGCACTGATGTAAGGTAAGGGGCATGAAGTTGACGGATGAGGTGATGAGGAACTTTTGCACACAGTAATGTGGGACGCACTGGCTGAAAGGGTGGTGGATGCAGAAACCCTCCTAACATGTAATAAGTATTTGGATGTGCATTTGCGATGTTATGGCATACAAGTCCATGGAGGTAGTGCTCAGAAATGGGATAAGGCGACTTTGGAAGGTGCTTGACACGTGCATCTTCGAAGGGCCGAAGGACCTTTGTCTAAGACCCGCACAACTGACTCTATCAGTCTGTGAATGAACAATGTTGCAGCAATAACGATTCAAACAATCATCAGTGCTATGGATGGTGGGAGGACAGAGTGGACCTCATTGTTGACCGCAAATACCTGGCCGTTCCACCCAGCCTCACCGACACCTGTGGGCCTGGGCACATGGCGCCTCTCAAGCTCCAGGGTCTCCTGCTCGAATCAGCTCAAAACCATCAGCTGGGCCTGGCCGCCTCCAGTCTGCAAATGCTCACAGGCATTGTGAGCATTTTTCTCCTAAAAAACAGAGAAGACCACTCATTGCGGCTAATCGCACATGAACTCTACACACGCACGCTGCACCCCAACCACGGTGGCCCATATCAGGCCTGCAGTGCCTCCTCTCCATGCTACTGCTGATCAGTCACAAAAAGATAGTACACCTGCTCCCAACCCCCGCCCAACGGCCACCTTGCACACATTCTGCATCCATCACTTTAGGAAACACGTGGTCTTAGCTCCCATAGCGAGGTGTCACAACTAGGTGTGGCATCAAGGGCAGCAGATGGCTCTTGGCCACAAGGCATTGAGGCTCCCCTTCCACAATCTCATCGCCGTGAACAGGACATGTGTTGGAGTTCTGAGGATGCTCCTAGCTGCATCTCCTGCAGATTGCCCCCAGACTAGTCATGTGCGACTAAGAACAACACATGGTGCAGGGGAGAACCCATCTCCTCATGAACCACTGAGGCCGATGTAAGCATGGGCACTCCCTGCTTGCCCACCCAGCGTACGAGAAATGCCCAACGTGATTCAATGCAGTCATGACAGTTAGACTTGGGGCGGGGGGGGGGGGGGGGGGGGGGGGGGGGGGCTGGGGGGGGGGTCCTCAAAGGCCAAGGCTACCTGCTAGGTTAAATGCCCAACGCCAACATGGTACTCACCTTCCCGAGCGCAACAAATCGTTGAAGCGCTTACGGCACTGGATCCAGGTGTGCCGCGCCACGTTGTGGGAGCTCATCACCTCCGCCACCTCCTCCCAGACACGCTTCGCAATGTTGGGGGGGGGGCGTCCTCCTCCCATCCTGGGGAACCAGCACCTCCCGCCGTGCTGCCACTTCCTCTGGAGGGCAGCAAGACTATCATCAGAAAAGTGAGCGGCACATTGGCCCCCTGCTGGCCTACCTTGCAGCCTGCTCTGCTCCTGTGGCAGACCCTGCAGCCTGCCCTGCTCCTCTGCCCTTCCCTCCAGAGTGCCCTGCTGAGCAGACCCCCTGTGGTTGGATCTCCAGGTGGCCATAGCGAACAGCCTACAGGAGGCTGCCAGGACTTCTTTTAAACAGGCTGCCGGGTCGCCACTGGACCCGGCGGTCTGTGCACGCCCACCCTCTCCCGCAATCCATGGGAATCGGAAATGCACTTGGCGGGCCTTAATTGGCCCACCCACGCAAAGTGGCGGCATGACCCTGATCGCGGGCACCAATCGGGTCCACGCCCACCCGCGTCCGGTCCTGCTCCGCCCACATGTCAAACGGAAAGTTTTGGCCTAAGTGTATTTCTTCAGATCTCTCTATGTGTTACTGAATGATACATTGTTGCTTGGTACACTGACTGTATTACTGTAGTGAGTGATGTGGCACTTTGCATATACATGTTTATCTATGCTTTACAATATAATTCCTAAATCATTTTGGAATAATATAACAAGATAACACTAACTATCAATTCATCTTCCAAAAAACATCTGTTGCACTTAAATTTTGGGCTTTGATGTCCTCAGATTTATGAGCAAACATATGCATTAAAGCTCTTGTGTCTTTCCTCTGAGCTCCCTCACTGCTTCTTTCAAAAATCTACTACTGTACTGTTATTTTCTTAGCTTCATTTTTTGTTCATTCCTTTTGGCCAAACCTCTGGTTCCTATACTTCAAACAACTTACATAGTCAGTCTGTGGGTTTCACACCCATTACAAACTGCTTAGAGGTATATTTCCTTTTCATATCACTTGGGTGTCCTCAAGATATGTCGCAGAAGAAACTTAGAGATCAGAATTTTTGACTAGTACTCTCTTCATTTAAAAGAACAAGCAATCAAACTAATTAATCAACACAGTTTCACATTCATTTTTAACTGTAAATAGATAAGCTTTGCAAATCTTTCTAGATTGTGTAAACGCCTATCTGTAGTTGAAACACTCATTCAAGATTAAAAACCACACGTATATTCTGTGATGTCTCTGTGTTTATCTTTTACCGAAATCTCATAACAAAGAAATGACCACAACTCATGTATTGGATCTTGAACTCTTGTTTTTTACATTCACTACACTACTGCTTGTTAGCCCCAGCTAGAGTTTGTGTTCAATTCTAAACGTCACATTTCGGGAAGGATGTCAAGACCCTGGAGAGATGCAGAGGAGATTTACTAGAATGATCCCAGGGATGAGGGAATCAAAAGTGTGGAGAGATGAGAGTTGGTTGCTCTTCTTAAATGTTAAGTGGAGATTTGATAGAGGTGTTTAAGATAATGAAAGGTTTCGATAGAGTAGATGGTGCTTTGCTGGAGAATAGAGTCCTGAAGTGATGTGACATTCTGAAAATTCCTTTCAATAGTTTGTGCTGCGGTGGAAACTGTCAGATTTGTCATAAGACGCTGTATCATAAAGGGTTCCACTGTGCTGATTGAGCTGACCACTTATTCCACATTGAAAGAATGAGCTGTGCATCCCCTTCAGAACTGCATCCTTTATTTCCTCTCCTCCTTCTTCCTACAAAAATTTATTACCTCTCACTTCTCTGCATTAGATTGCATCTGCCACGTGTCTGCCTATTCCACCAGCTTGTCTATCACTATCACAGAATCGCAGAATCAGAGAATCACACAGTGCAGAAGAGGCCATTTGGCCCATCGAGTCTGCATCGACACCTCATAGTTCACAATACTTCCAAGTTTTATGTCATCAGCAAATTTTGAAATTATACCCTGTACACCCAAATCTAGGCCGCTAATACTTAATGAAGAAAAATAATAGTCCCAGTACCAACCACTGGGAAACCACACTGTATATCCTCCTCCAGCCTGAAAGACAACCATTCACCATTAAACTATTTTTCCTGTCACTCAGCCAACTTAATATCCATATTACCACTGTTGTTTTCATTCCACAGGCTTCAACTTTGCTGAGAAGCCTCTTAGTGTAACTTTATCAATATCCTTTGGGAGTCCATGTACACCACATCAACCACATTACTCTAATCAAAGTGCTCAGTTATCGCACCAGAAAAATTAAACAAGTTAAATAAACACAAAGTCATGTTGGCTTTCCTTCCTGTGGTGCTCAGAATTGGTCACAGTAAGTCAGCTGGGGTTACCACTGATTATAAAATGTTATCATAACTTTTTTTGTTGGAAGTGTAACTTATAACCAGGAACACAAAAGAAAACACTCAGAAGGTCAGTTTTTCATCCTGCCACCCAAAGAGTCAGTGGGGTCAATCAGTGGGCCACCAGGTCAATGTCAGCTGCCCCATAGCCAATGAATGCTCTGAGGAGCGTTAATTGTCTGGAGACGAGGCTTCTGCCACCTCAGAGAGCTGTTGGCCAATCTGATTGACAGTTCCCAGATTTTAAGTCCCAGAGCCAGAATGGAGTTAAGTGTGGGGCCTCGCAGCGGAGGGTTGGGGGGAGAGGGATAGACAAAGCAAGGGGTGTTTTTAATGGAGAGACAAGCAGGGGAGAGACCACCTAGGTGTTGACTTGTGGGGGTGGGGGGGGGGGTCGGAAATCTTGGGAGGTGTCCAATGTGGAAAGTGGAGGCACCACCAACCCCCCTTCTTGTCGAGGTCTGAGCAGGATGGCCTGCACGCATGCCCACTGTCTCTGAACCTCTCCCATCACAGGCAGGAAGCAGCACTACAAAGCAATTAATTGGCCACCCTCAGGCCACAACTGAGGAAAGCCAGGCAAGCTGCCCTAGGCCTCACCCAACGCCCCCTAAAATTGAGGACAGGTCAGGAATGGGTAGCAGGATGATGGGGAGGCCACCCCGGGAATTTTATGCCGTCATCCAACAAACCCACCAGCAGGGCCCATGTGGTTGTTGAAGGTCAATCATCTCAGTCCCAGGACATAACTGCAGGAGTTACTCAAGGTAGTGCCCTAGGCCCAACCATCTTCACCTGCTTCAGCAATGAACTTCCCTCCAACATAAGGTCAGAAGTGGGGATGTTCACTGATGATTGCACAATGTTCAGCACCATTTGTGACTCCTCAGATACCGAAGCAGTCCGTGCCCATATGCTGCAAGACTTGGACAAACTTCTGGCTTTGACTGATAAGCGGCAAGTAACATTTGTGCCACACAAGTGCCAGGCAATGGCCATCTCCAACAAGAGAGAATCCAGCCATCTCTCCTTGACATTCAATGGTATTACCATCACCGAATACCCTACTATCAATATCCTGGGGATTACCATTGACCAGAAACTGAACTGGGCCAGTCTTATAAATACTGTGGCTACAAGAGAAGGTCAAAGGCTGGAAAATCTGTGGCGAATAACTTGCCTCCTGACTCCCCAAAGCTTGACCACTCCCTACCTACAAGGCACCAGTCAGGAGTTTGACGTAATACTATCCACTTGCCTGGATGAGTACAGCACCATTAACACTCAAGAGGCTCAACACCATCCAGGACAAAGCAGCCTGCTTGATTGGCACAGCATCCATCATATCCAACATTCATTCTCTCCACCACTGATGCACAGTGGCGGCAGTGTGTACCATCTACATAATGCGCTACAGGTGCTCACCAAGGCTCCTTCAACAGCACCTTCCAAACCCACAACTACCACCACCTAGAAGGACAAAGGCAACAAATACATGGGATCGCCACTACCTGCAAGTCCCCCTCCAAGCTACAAACCATCCTGGCTTCACTGTCTTTCACTGTCACTGGGTCAAAATCCTGGTACTCCCTCTCAGTCTGCACTATGGGTGTACCCACACCACATTGACTGCAGCGGTTCAAAAAGTCAGCTCACTACCCACCTCCTCAAGGACAATTAGGGATGGGCAATAAAAATGCTGACCTGGTCAGCGACGCCCACATCTTGTGAAAGAACAAAGAAATTCTGCCCAATGTTTCAGATTGCTGACTCTTCACTAGGACAATGAAAGTTAGAGATCTAAGTTTTTTTTAAAGCAAGGACAGAGTCAGGAAAAGGAGGGAGGGAAGGAAAGAACTGAAGGCAAGGTCTGTGATAGGGGGGAAACTGGAAGTGATTAAATAACAAAAAAAAAGATGGTGCAAGGCAAGAAGGCATCATAATGGGACAATAAAAGAAGCAAAAAGATGAATCTAGACAGGCTGAAAATGACAAAGCAGAATTGTTACTAGCAACTGCCATCCAAAAATAATGGAAGCAATGATTCTGATCTGAAATTGTTGGACGTAATGTTGTGTCCAGAAGTCTATATAGTACTTAATCAAAAGTTATTTTCATTAGAGTTTCAGTGGAGCATAGAGCTATAGGAGGACAAAGACAGATAGATCAGAGTGGGAGTGGGGTGAAGAATTAAAAGCCAGGGTCATGCTTGCGCATTGAACAGGAATGTTCTGCAAGGCAATCACCCAATCTGCATTTGGTCTCCCCAGTGTAGAGGTGCCAACATCAAGATGAGTGAATACAGTGTACTAAACTGAAAGAAGTACATGTAACTCACTGTTTCATCTTGACAGTGTTTGGGGCCTGGTTGATGGTAAGGAAGGAGGCAAAAGGGCAGGTGTTGCATCTTCTCCATTTGCATGTGAAGGTGCCATGTGATGGGGAGGGGGTGTTGGGAGTGAATAAAGAGTGCTCCAGGGTGTTACAAAAGGAATAGTCCCTTTGGAATGCTGAAAGGGAAGGGGAAGGGAAAATGTATTTGATGGCATCATGTTGGAGGTGGTGGAAATGGCGAAGGATGATACATTGAATGTGGAGGCCGGTGGGGTGGAGGGTAAGGACAAGAGGAACCCTTCATCATTCTGGGAGAGAGGGGGAGGGATGAGAACAAAAATGAGAACTTGAATGGACATGTTGCAGGCCCTGTCAACCATAGTGGAGGGGAATGCTCCGTTAAGGAAAAAGAAAGACATCTCAGGAGTACTGGTATAATGACAGCCCCTAGCAGCAGACCAAGGAATGCATCATGAAATTAAGGCACAGCCCTTGACTGTCCTGAATTCATCATGAAACTCCCCCCTCTCTTTGTTTAAACCCAAATTCTATCTTTGAACAGGCCCTTGAAGTACAGCAGTTGGGATCATGCAATGCTGGCCCTCATTGCACCTGCTGCTGTGCAATTTACACCAAACTGGGAAGTAAAATGGTAATGTGCTTAATGAGTTGGCTACCTTAAAATGCCACTAACAGAAGCACAGAACTTACTTCTGAGTTTCTCATAAAGTATTGGAGCCTCTGCTTGTGTGCCTGCATGAAACATGGACAGGCTGCCTCACCTCTTCTGAAAGCCAAATTTATATTTTGTGTAGAGTTCTGATTATAAAGAAATAAGAGTTAAAGACAAAAAACTGCGGATGCTGAAAATCCAAAACAAAAACAGAATTACCTGGAAAAACTAAGCAGGTCTGGCAGCATCGGCGGAGAAGAAAAGAGTTGACGTTTCGAGTCCTCATGACCCTTCAACAGAACTAGATGAATCCAAGGGAAGGGGTGAAATATAAGCTGGTTTAAGGTGGTAGGGGGTTGGGTGGGGGGAGAGAAGTGGAGGGGGGTTGTGTGGTTGTAGGGACAAGCAAGCAGTGATAGAAGATCATCAAAAGATGTCACAGACAAAAGAACAAAAGAACACACAGGTGTTGAAGTTGGTGATATTATCTAAACGAATGTGCTAATTAAGAATGAATGGTAGGGCACTCAAGGTATGGCTTTAGTGGGGGTGACGGGAGCATAAAAGATTTAAAAATATTTAAAAGTAATGGAAATAGGTAGGAAAAGAAAAATCTATATAATTTATTGGAAAAAACAAAAGGAAGGGGGAAGAAACAGAAAGGGCGTGGGGATGCAGGAGGGAGTTCAAGACCTAAAGTTGTTGAATTCAATATTCAGTCTGGAAGGCTGTAAAGTGCCTAGTCGGAAGATGAGGTGCTGTTCCTCCAGTTTGCGTTGGGCTTCACTGGAACAATGCAGCAAGCCAAGGACAGACATGTGGGCAAGAGAGCAGGGTGGAGTGTTAAAATGGCAAGCGACAGGGAGGTTTGGGTCAATCTTGCGGACAGACCACAGGTGTTCTGCAAAGCAGTCGCCCAGTTTACGTTTGGTCTCTCCAATGTAGAGGAGACCACATTGGGAGTAACGAATACAGTAGACTAAGTTGGGGGAAATGCAAGCGAAATGCTGCTTCACTTAAAAGGAGTGTCTGGGCCCTTGGACAGTGAGGAGAGAGGAAGTGACGGGGCAGGTGTTACATCTTTTGCGTGGGCATGGGGAGGTGCCATAGGTGGGGATTGAGGAGTAGGGGGTGATGGAGGAGTGGAGCAGGGTGTCCTGGAGGGAACGATCCCTATGGAATGCCACCAGAGGGGGTGAAGGGAAGATGTGTTTGGTGGCGGCATCATGCTGGAGTTGGCGGAAATGGCGGAGGATGATCCTTTGAATGCGGAGGCTGGTGGGGTGATAAATGAGGACAAGGGGGACCCTATCTTGTTTCTGGGAGGGAGGAGAAGGCGTGAGGGCGGATGCGCGGGAGATATGCCGGACACGGTTGAGGGCCCTGTCAACGACCATGGGTGGAAAACCTCGGTTAAGGAAGAAGGAGGACATGTCAGAGGAACTGTTTTTGAAGGTAGCATCATCGGAACAGATGCGACGGAGGTGAAGGAACTGAGAGAATGGGATGGAGTCCTTACAGGAAGCGGGGTGTGAGGAGCTGTAGTCGAGGTAGCTGCGGGAGTCGGTAGGCTTGTAATGGATATTGGTGGACAGTCTATCACCAGAGATTGAGACAGAGAGGTCAAGGAAAGGAAGGGAAGTGTCAGAGATGGACCACGTGAAAATGATGGAGGGGTGGAGATTGGAAGCAAAATTAATAAATTTTTCCAAGTCCCGATGAGAGCATGAAGCAGCATTGAAGTAATCATCGATATACCGGAGAAAGTGTTGTGGAAGGGGGCAGGAGTAGGACTGGAACAAGGAATGTTCCACATACCACATAAAGAGACAGGCATAGCTGGGGCCCATGCGGGTACCCATAGCCACACCTTTTATTTGGAGGAAGTCAGAGGAGTTGAAGGAGAAATTGTTCAGTGTGAGAACAAGTTCAGCCAGACAGAGGAGAGTAGTGGTGGATGGGGATTGTTTGGGCCTCTGTTCGAGGAAGAAGCTAAGGGCCCTCAGACCATCCTGGTGGGGGATGGAGGTGTAGAGGGATTGGACGTCCATGGTGAAGAGGAAGCGGTTGGGGCCAGGGAACTGGAAATTGTTGATGTGATGTAAGGTGTCAGAGGAATCACGGATGTAGGTGGGAAGGGACTGGACAAGGGGAGAGAGAAGGGAGTCAAGATAACGAGAAATGAGTTCTGTGGGGCAGGAGCAAGCTGACACGATCGGTCTGCCGGGACAGTTCTGTTTGTGGATTTTGGGTAGGAGATAGAAGCGGGCCAGCTGAGGTTGGGCGACTATCAGGTTGGAAGCTGTGGGAGGAAGATCCCCAGAGGCGATGAGATCAGTGACAGTCCTGGAAACAATTGCTTGATGTTCAGTGATGGGGTCATGGTCCAGGGAGAGGTAGGAGGAAGTGTCTGCGAGTTGATGCTCAGCCTCCGCGAGGTAGAGGTCAGTGCGCCAGACAACAACAGCACCACCCTTGTCAGCGGGTTTGATGACAATGTCAGGGTTGGACCCGAGAGAACGGAGTGCTGTAAGTTCAGAGAGAGAGAGATTAGAATGGATGAGAGGAGCAGAGAAATTGAGACAACTGATGTCACGCTGACAGTTCTCAATGAAAAGATCAAGAGAAGGTAAGAATCCAGAGGGAGGGGTCCAGGTGGAGGGAGAATATTGGAGGTGGGTAAAAGGGTCCATTGAACGGGGAGAGGACCCCTGCCCAAAGAAGTGAGCCCGGAGACGAAGACGGCGGAAGAAGAGTTCAGCATCGTGCCGAGCCCGAAATTCATTGAGCTGAGGGCGTAAGGGTATGAAAATAAATCCTTTGCTGAGCACTGAACGTTCAGCATCGGAGAGGGGAAGGTCAGGGGGTATAGTGAATACACGGCTAGGGTTGGGATTGGAAGATGGGGTGGGGACGGAGGGACAGGCAGGGGTGGAGGGTCCTAGATGGGTGTTGGTGTCGATGAGTTGTTGGAGCTTGCGTTCCTTAGCACTTGAGAGAAAGAGAAAAAGTTTCTTGTTGAGGCATCAGATGAGATGAAGAATAAAATGAAACTGGGGGCACGCGCAGCTTTGAGAAAAGGTACGGCGGTGCTGCTGGAGGGAGAGGTCGAGTGTGTTCATGTGGCGGCGCATGGCACTGAGTGTGGATCTCAGAATGTGATGGGAACAGCAGTCCGAGAAAGGTTTTATGTCCCGGAGATACCTGTAATCCTGGGTGGGTTCGAAACATGAGGGATGGAATTTCAGTTGAAATCCACATGGGGTAAGTCGGAGACGGAGACAGTCACTGAGAAAGGAGATATGGCTGTGAAAGCGGGTTTTAGTAAACACCTTGTCAAACACCAGGAGAGAAATGGAAAGCAATGAATGTGAACAAGGCAAAAGAGAGATATGGAAATCTTGTCGCAGAGTCTCCTCCCTCGCAGAAACATGATAGGGTCCCCCTTGTCCTCACTTATCACCCCACCAGCCTCCGCATTCAAAGGATCATCCTCTGCCATTTCCGCCAACTCCAGCATGATGCTACCACCAAACACATCTTCCCTTCACCCCCCCTATCGGCATTCCGTAGCGATCGTTCCCTCTGGGACACCCTGCTCCACTCCTCCATCAGCCCCTACTCCTCAACCCCCACCTATGGCACCTCCCCATGCCCATGCAAAAGATGTAACACCTGCCCCTTCACTTCCTCTCTCCTCACTGTCCAAGGGCCCAAACACTCCTTTCAAGTGAAGCAGCACTTCACTTGCATTTCCCCCGACTTAGTCTACTATATTTGTTATTCCCAATGTGGTCTCCTCTACATTGGAGAGACCAAATGTAAACTGGGCGAACGCTTTGCAGAACACCTGCGGTCTGTCCGCAAGAATGACCCAAACCTCCCTGTCGCTTGCCATTTTAACACTCCACCCTGCTCTCTTGCCCACATGTCTGTCCTTGGCTTGCTGCATTGTTCCAGTGAAGCCCAACACAAACTGGAGGAACAGCACCTCATCTTCCGACTAGGCACTTTACAGCCTTCCAGACTAAATATTGAATTCAACAACTTTAGGTCTTGAACTCCCTCCTCCATCCCCACCCCCTTTCTGTTTCTTCCCCCTTCCTTTTGTTTTTTCCAATAAATTATGTAGATTTTTCTTTTCCCACCTATTTCCATTACTTTTAAATATTTTTAAATCTCTTATGCTCCCCTCACCCCCACTAAAGCCATACCTTGAGTGCCCTACTATCCATTCTTAATTAGCACATTCATTTAGATAATATCACCAACTTCAGCACCTGTGTGTTCTTTTGTCTGTGACATCTTTTGATGATCTGCTTCTATCACTGCTTGCTTGTGCCTACAACCACACCACCCTGCTCCACTTCTCTCCCCCCACCCAACCCCCTACCACCTTAAACCAGCTTATATTTCACCCCTTCCCTTGGATTCACCTAGTTCTGTTGAAGGGTCATGAGGACTCGAAACGTCAACTCTTTTCTTCTCCGCCGATGCTGCCAGACCTGCTGAGTTTTTCCAGGTAAGAAATAAGAGTTGTTGGGTATGGGGAGGATAATGTTTAGCACAAATTCCAGCCTTGTGATTCCTCCACATTATTTAAGTTAATGATATTTTTATAAAATGTATGCAACTCATACAGCTTTAATATGAAGTATTCTTAAATATATATGTTTTTCAGGTACCATCTTCAGCTTCATCAATATAAAAACGGAAAATATAAAAACGTAAAAACTCAGCAGATCTAGCAGAATCTGTGGAGAGAGAAACAGAGTTGACGTTCTGAGTCTGTATGACTCTTCTTCATAGCACCTGTTTTTCTCTCTCCACAGATGCTGCCAGACCGACTTTGAGCTTTTCTAGCATTTTCTGTTTTCATTTCAGATTTCCAGAATCCACAGTATTTTGCTTTTATTCAACTTCATCAAGCTCACGTTGTTTTCTACATAATATAATATTGACACAACTAGTTGATAACATTATTAAGACTTTATTCAGTGTTATCAATATGAATTATTATTAATAAATGATATCCACATGGACACAGTTCCAGTGCAGAAATAATTACTGCATTTCAGATAAAAAATTAAGAGTCAAAAATAGAATTTTGTGGTTTGTCAACTGAAACTTCATAATCTTGATTAATTTCCAGCAAAATCAACATTTTTAGAATTGATCAGAAGATAAGAGTTAAACCACACAGATGCAAATACTGCAGATATGACTTTGCCAAAGTGGAACGTTTCACATTTATGATAAAGTGTGTTACAATGAAAGCATTAAGATACTATTAAAAAATAGATGCATAGACATTTCTATGGCAATCATGAAAAAAGTGTAATAGCTTAGGATTTACCGTTCAACAAATTAGAGTCCAAGTAAGTTTTGCTGTAAATCTGCCATGGTGGGGGATTGAGGAACACAACAATCCAACTTAACAAGTTCACATGATGTCTGCTATAAAAATGTCTGTGCTATTAAGCAGATGATATGTTCTCAACCTGAAATGTTAACTCGTTTCTCCACACATGCTGCTTGACCTGCTCAGTATCGCCAGCATTTTCTGCAGCAATGGAATGAAGGAACCTACTGCTGCCACAAAGAAGTAATGGCTGAGATTGCCAAGCAAGTGAGCAACAGCAATATTGTGCAATGATCCTCGATTCAATGCAGGAAATGCTTTAATAACCTAACAAGGCAGGAAAGATGAGTGCAGTTGCACATTTACCTACATCCTGTGCACATCACCTTCTCCCTGCCCCTCACTTTGCTTTGTCAAGCCAACTCAATTATATCACGCTGTACATCCATTTACATTGCATGTCCATTATTCTGTCTCGTTCTATACACTTCCTCATGTCCAGCTATCCATTCACCACCTCCACTTGTCCTCATCCTTATACAATTTGATGCCTCTCCTTGATAGTTGCCTTCACCAATTGCACTGTTTCAATCAGGAGAACATATGCGATTACAATCCCATATAGATCTGTTATTTCTCCTATTGTAGGGGAAGAGAGCACAGAAATGAGAAAGAGGGAGAGAACTGGAAGTGGTCCTCCACAAAGACCGCACCTATCTTCTGAAGAGGAGGAAGTGCTAGAAATGAGCGGTGTTTGAGGAAATGAGGACCACCCAACTACTTGATGAGACCATTAAGTATATCCTGTGCTTTGCCAGGGCTTCCATGCATGTAGTAGGAGTCTATGATCCTCGCAAAGACAAGTTCTCAGAGGAGCTGATTTGTTCAGAGGATGCTCCCACATTGAATCCATCTCCAAGTCCTGTAATTAACTGACAATCTATTTCATATCCCACCTATTGGTTCCCCATTCCTGTCTACCCATTCATTAAAAAGCAACTGAAAATCTGAGTTACCATTTGGCAGTCAAGAATGGAAGATACAGGAAAGTGATGCAATGTAATAAACTTTATGCTATTTTAATAAACAACAAAAATTTCACATAACATTTTGTCAAACATCTATGTACGTATCCTTGCTGAATTACACAGCTTTTCTCTTCTATTTTCTACACCTCAAATGCAGTGCAACCCTTTTGGCTTTAGTGGAAGTAGAACCAGGCTGCTCAGATCCCTGCCCTGACTGTTGAGGTGCCCTTGGCCAAGGACCTCTTTGTGTTGGAGCTTGTGAGGACCCCACCAAAGGCTGTGTCACCTGCGCCTGTACAGGACAGACTCTGCCATCGGAAGAGAAGACACCACATTGGGTGAGGAAAGATAGCACATATCCCCTTTCACTATTATCTCACCCTGTGCTAACTACACTTTAATCCTGCCACTCTGCTAGAGAGCAGCTTGGGGGAGATTGCTGATGGGCTGTGAGGCCACAGCTAATGTTTCTGGCAGCCTATTTAAGGTGCTAGATATATTGGCATCCAGAGACAGCATGTCTGTGGCCAAGGCCTGCGTGAACTTATTTTATTGCCAGACTTGATGTTTCAAACAATTGGCCAACCTATCCATGGGAAAATACATTCTTGCAATACCCAAACTCAAGTATGAGTTAGGTTATGTCACAGCCTGCTTGAGTTGGATTCCTACATTCGATTGCAATCATTGTCAGCGTGAATTAAAAGCCTGCCCAGTGCTTTGCAGGTTTTCTGCTTCCTCTCATTGATTTATATTTTTTATTGATTGCTCCATGGGTACTGTGTCCAGCTGAGCAGAGTTGGACAGGGCTGCACCCTCCAATGCAGACCCTCCGCAGCTGCCCTTGCCATCACTGCCTGCACATGCTCACTTGTGAATTGTGTGTCTCTAGGTGAAATTCCAACTAATAGCCTAATTAGATCCACTGAAATGTGAGTTCCTGGGCTGGGGCACAGAAAGCATGAGTCCTGTGATGGTGTACCCTCTGAAGGAATCACTCCTCTGAGGAATCATTGTCCCACTGAATGTGCACAGGAAGACCCTGGGGGAGAGGTAAAATATGAAGTAGTAATAGCAAGGTAAGAATGTAGCAACTTAATATTATGAATAAGATCATATTTCACTCGCTACTGAATTCAAGTCAACATAACTTAATATTGTGTGACACTGTTGATGTTGAATTCTGTCTAGTTAGCTGCAAGGGATAAATATTGTCACTGGGTATGCTGCTTCTCTTCAAAATAGCCCTATTGAATCTTACATGCCTCCTGAAAGAACAGTCAGGGCCTCAGTTTAACATCTCATCTGGAAGATAGCACCTCTAACAGTGCAGCACTAAGTAAAGCACTGAAGTGGCAGCTGAGATCTTTATGCTCAAGTCTCTGGAGTGGGACATGAACCACAATCTGCTGACTCAGAGGTGCTACTCACTTAAACACTGCTGATAAGTCAGTTACTGGTTTGTCATTTCAGACTGCTGGCAAACTTCTTGTTTTTTGGCCTGTTTTCTGAGTCTGGAAAGTGAATTGCAACTGCTGAGAAGATTTTATTGGTGTTGCACTGTTTTTGGCCTTATAAATAGCTTGACTGCAGTCATAGGTAATCTGGTAGGATTACTTATGGGGCTGGTGGAGAATGAGCATCAAGGAAGATGCCAGAGAAGTAGCTGGTGAAAGCATCTGCAGTTTATCATGTGCGTAGGGTGCAATGAATGTGAGAAGGGAAAGAAAAGATACGTAACCCAACGCAGCATCTCCTCCAGCACTGGGGGCCAGTGGTTCACTGTTTTCCTCTTCATTGCCTGTACCACGGCTTCCAAGGCAGCACTGAAAAACTTTGGTACCTTCTCAGTATTTACTGCAGCCATATCTCAATTCATAAGTGTTTCCCTGTTGTCTGTAGCCAGATTGCACCTCAATTTTAAGAGGTGCTGGCTGCCCCAATATCTGACCTCCTAAACAGGCATGCAGCCAATGAATAATGCAAGTAAAAAAGATCACTAGATATCTCAAAGCATTTTGTAATTAATGAAGTACTTTAGCAGTGTAGTCACTGTTGGAATCACAGTAGCCAATTTGCCCCAAATAAATTCCTACAAACAGCAATGTGATAACGTCCAGATAATGTGTTTTTGTGATGTTGATTGATGGATAAATATCGAGGCGTATACCAGGAATAACTCCCCGTTCTTCTTCAAAATTGTGCCATTGGATCTTTTACATCCACCCAAGCAGGCAGATGGGGTTTCGGTTTAATGTTGCATCCAAAAGACAGTACCTCCAGTAGTGCAGCACTCCCTCTGTACTGCACTGGAGCATCACCGTGATTTTTGTGCTGAAATCCTAGAATGAGACTTGAACCCAGAACCTTAAGCGACAAGACTGCTATCATCTCAACCACAGCTGACACGCAAGTGGTACTGGCTGCATGTTTGACTTGTTATATTCTCATATGCTGCCTTGGGACAACATCAGCATATGCCCTTTTATCACCGCAATCGAATTTCTAAATTTTTGTTTCCATTTTGTACCTTTTATCTCACCAGCATATCATGTTACTTTGTTTACCATTCACTGACATATATTCGGATATACAAGAATAGGTAGGGTGCTTCATTTTGGATGTATACAGCACATTTAACATAATGAAATGTCCCAAGGTCCTTAAGAAACATTATAAAGCAATGTCAGATTTTGTCTGATTTGGTGCTTTAAGTTTAAGTTGCTGCATATTGGAGTTTATAGCCTTGTATGGATATAGGAATTTACCTAAAGAAGTCTATCTAACAGCCTGCAATTCAGAATATTGCTCTCTAATTAGCTGGATGAATTTGTTTCTCCAGAGGGTTAAAAGCAAAATACTGCAGATGCTGCAAATCTGAAACAGAAACAAAAATTGCTGGAAAACTCAGCAGGGCTGACAGCATCTGTGAAAAGAAAGACAGAGTTAACGTTTCGAGTCCAGATGACTCTTCAGAACTAATAGTTCTGAATAAGAGTCTGAAGAATTTCTGAAGAAGAGTCATACAGACTCGAAATGTTAACACTGTGTCTTTCTCTCCACAGATGCTGTTAGACCTGCTAAGTTTTTCCAGCAATTTTTGTCTTTTTTTTTTCTCCAGAGTTGGGTACGTGGGGGAGATGTGCTTTAATGGTCTAATATCCTTTCAAGTCCAGGATGAGGAATTATGCATTAATAGTTCTCAAGGGACAGTCAGTCGGCTATTACTTCAGCCCTGGAGTATCCAACAAAATACTGAATTATCATTCTACCACTGCACAAAGCCTATAAGCTGGAAAAAATAAGAAATCGAGTTTGTTTAAGTCTTAATGGTAGGAATTGGGTGGGCGTGGGGGAGGTTGTGGGTGAGGGTATTTAGCTGTTGAACAACATGGAATACAAGAAAAGCATGCAGAAATTTCCCAAACATGCTTTAACATAACTAACTCATTCATGTCAGGAATTTACTTTCCACTCTTACTAATTTATCTAAAAATAGGATATGGTGGTAAATTACTCTTCATACAAACACTTCGCTGTGGAATAGCAAAAAGAAATACATTTTATTTGGTGGCTGATAGTTTCATGTCACTATGGGAAAACCTGACATTTCAAGGTGACACATCAGCTTATATTTAAGAATATTAACTTTCCCTTTCCTCAGTAAGACTACAGCTCTTATTGTCTAATAATGAAGCAGACTAATAAAAAGCTGCAGGTTACTGTAAAAATGTTGGGGTTGAACAGCAGGTTAAGTTAATGCATGAACATATAGACACAAAATAAACAAAACCACCCATGAACTGTAAGTGAACTGGCCAGTGTTTCACTCTAAGATGCTGAGAAAATCTGGTATAAGGTGGGGGTTAAATGTGCTCTTCAGTGCAAGTGTTTCTCTTAGCTAACTTCAGCTGCCTTCACAAAGTGAAAGCAAATACTTTATACCACAATGTGACTTCCTGTGCAAATGCTTGACACAAAATAAAATGCAATGTTGGGGGAAAATTTCTCCAACTTGGAGGGGGCTGAGGGAAAAGTTGGGACACTTTTACCTGCGTAAAGGATTTTCAGTGTGACCACACTTGCACCAAGGAATGGAGAAAGTAACTTATGATGAACCTTCTCAAGTTCAGGCCAAACGCTTTCCACAGGAATGTGGAGGTGGGGGAAGAGAAGGATCAATTTAAAGTGGAGAAAATGTAAAGTATTTTCCATTTTAGGCAACAAGTACATCATAAACTCAGGGTGGAAATAATTTAGTGTTGAAAGGCAGCTTGCTGTCAACTAGATTACTGAGTAGTCCAATCTTCAAACAAGGCCAGGAATAGGTTCTGAATATTCTTGGTTACTAAGTATTCAGGAATAATACAGAAGGAAAAAGAGGAAAGGTGTTGAGTATGATGCCAAAATTCTAAATAGAACAGATTCACTAGATTATTCTAGGACTAAATCTATTTGGCTTGAGTTAAGCAACAGAGGGAGAGTTGTTACATTGCTGATTTCTTTACTGTGGTCTAAACAGTGAGAAGCAGATAGATGAAGACATTTGTTTGCAAATTTTAATTACTTAAATATAGACTGAATAAAACATAAGGAATAATTTTCCCCCCGTCAGGGGGAAGTGCAGGAGCGGGCGTGGGCAGGCGTGCCTCCGATTGGCGCCCCCGATTGGAGACTCGCCGCCATTTTACATGGGTGGGCCAATTAAGGCCCACCCAGCATGATGTCCGCCAGGAAGCGCTATGCATTCCCTGTGCGGGCGGGGGGAATCCCTCAGCTGGGAGTGCGCTCTTTCGCGCATGCACGCGAAAGAGTGCACTCACCTCCCTGAGGCTAAGTGCTGCCTCAGGTAGATCGGCGCCAAATTTAATGAATTTCTGAAATCTGCAAAGGAGAACTTTCTCAATTAATATGTTTCCAGTCCAACAGACAAGGTAGCAACTTTGCATCTGGTTCTGGGAATGAAGTAGGACAATTGGAATGTGTTACAATAGGAGATCACCTAAGAGATACAGAAGGTGTAGTACAAAGATTAGCTTTAATGAAATGTGTTAAATTATGTGGTCCAACTGGAATAGGCCACTTGGGTTTTTAAGCAGATTTATATGATATAAAAGCAGAGATTATGCTAGAACATTGTAAGCCACTGGTTAGGCCTCAGTTGAAATATTGTGGACAATTTTCATAGGCGTGAATTTTCTGTTTGGCAGGGGGGCAGAGCAGGAGTGGGCGTAGGCACAGACCTGATCGCTGCCTGTGATCGGGTCCGCACCGCCATTTTACACGGGCGAGCCAATTAAGGCCTGCCCAGCGTATTTCTTGACTCCCGAGGATAGCAGGAGTGGGCAGGCGGTAGCTGGTGTGGACAGACCACCGGGTCCAATGGTGACCCAGCAGCCTGTTTAAATGAAGGCCTGATCACAATTCCAAATGCAAGGCCACAGCAGAGGGCTTCTGGTGAGCAGGACAGTCCAGAGGGTAGGCCAGTGGGACATGCCAAGCCAGAGGGTAGGGCAGGTGGTCATGCTAGGCCGGAGGGTAGGGCGGGGCCAGTGTGCCCCTCATTTCCTGGACTGCCTTGTTGCCCTCCTCGAGGAGGTGGCAGCCTGGTGGGAGGTGCTGGTCCCCCAGGATGGGAGGAGGAGGCCCCCCCAACATGACAAAATGTGCCTGGGAGGAGGTGGCAGAGGTGGTGAGCTGCCGCGACATGGTGCGGCGCACCTGGATCCAGTGTTGCAAGCACCTCAATGACTTGTTGCGCTCTGGCAGGGTGAGTACTATGTTGGCATTAGGCATTTAACTCAGCAGGTCGGCCTCCCCCACCACCAATGCCACCCCCCACACCACCCCCTCCCCCACCCCCCCCCACCCAAATTCCGAGTGTCGTGACTGCATTGAATCAATGAAAACATTTGCCCTTTTCTGAGTGGGCAAGCAGATACTGCCCATGCTGAGGTTAGCCTGAGAGGGTGATGAGGAGATGTGTTTTTCCCCCCCACAGCAAGTGTTACCTGAGTCCCACATGACTGATGTGGGGGCAACCTGGAGGAGCTACACCTAGATGCTGTGTTAGAATTCCACGACATGCCCTAGTCAGGGTGATGACATGCTGGGAGGGGAGCTTCAAGTTGGCATGGTAACGAACCATCCGCTGCACTTTGCGCTCCACGTACTTGCGCCCCCTTGCAATGGAAGGATACACCGTGTGATGCCTAATGTGATATAGGCAGCATGTGTTCAAGGGGGGTGTTGGGGGATGGGGAGCAGGCCCAGCTTTGTCTGAGTGTTTGGCAGCAGCGGGGTGAGGAGGCACTGGAGCTCTGGTATGTCCCACTCTGGTTGGGGTGGGCCGTGTGGGAAGCGAGCCCATGTTCTATTTCCACTGATCAATGCTCATCTCTCATTTTCAGGAGAAGAATGCTCGTAATGCAGCACAGCGTGCAAGGACTGGCAGCGGCCAGACACAGATCGCCATTCTAAGTCGTTTTGAGCAGGAGGCACTGGATCTGGAGAGGCACCATGTACCCAGGTCACTGGTGTCGGTGAAGCTGAGGTGCCATGGCCAATAATTTATGCCCAACAGCGAGGTCAGCATTGTCCTCACAACAGCCATAGCACTGCTGAATGTTAAATGATTTAATTGTGCAACATGGCTTGACTATTGCTTATGCAAGGATGAGCGCATAATGATCTGGGGGACAGGGATGCACATTGACATTGTCTCCATGTTAACTGATAAAATGTCCTTGTTCTTCCTTTCAACATCAGTGGAGCAGGGCCGGGAGGAGGAGCAGCAGAGGCCCCCTCTCAAACCTGAGGGCCCTGAAGTCTCATTAGCGTCACACCACCTCTGCCAGGCAGGCACTAGTGCAGGTACAAGCACCTCAGTGGGAGTTAGAACATTGGCTAGTATCCCGGGGCACAGCGATGAGGGCACTTCACAGTCATTAGAGGAGGTGGCAGAGATAGAGAGTGCCCATGGCACCAGCAGTCGTAGGACTGCAGGGGACCAGGCACATGGTGCCTGATGATGTGCCTCTGGAGTCATCCATGGTACAGCAGATGGAGGAAATGCAGCTGGGTGTGTGGGAACATCTAGGGGAGATACATGAGGCTGTGCTTGGCTTGGTCTCCGTGGTGGAGGAGTCTACGCAGACACTTACCGAAGCAATGAGCCACATGTCCAAGCGCCATGTGTCCTCCATGGAGAGGGTGGTGACTGTCATGGAGAGCCTAATCCAAGAGACCCATCAGGGCTTCCTGGGGATGTACTCTGACCAGCAAGCCCTCACATCGGCATTGACCTCAGCTGGTCAGTGCCAGTGTGGGAGATGATGTGGGCATCAAGTTCCCCAGCTTGGTGCCCGTCAATCCATGGTGAGCAGGGAGGTCTGAAGCGACTTCGTCAGCGCAGCAGCTGCCTGTCATCTCTGTGGGCTCCTCTCAGGGCGCTCCGGATGAGGGCGGCAGCTCCACTGCCATTCTGCCAGTGACTGTAGCATCCAGTGAGGCTGCGATGACTGGGGAGATGCCAGCTGTGGAATTGGCAGCTCCCTCCCAGGCGAGGCCAGCACAGGCTCCCTGGGCCAGAGGACGACCATCAAGTTCATCAAGGCCAACAGGATAGCAGAGTCAGCAGGCTGTCTCAGATGCCACTCTGAGCGATGGGGCAGCACCAAGACATAGCACCCGTAAACATAAATATAAGGCACCTTAGACACAGCACGGGTTTATCACTGGTGCTTTTGTGGTGGCCCAAGATGAGGCCCTTAGGATTTTATTTGATTTGTAACACTCTTGCCTTTTTTTTGTAATAAGCTGCTTTGTTTGACACATTAAATTCAGGTATGTCACAATGGCTGAGGATGCCTCTTTAATTTTGCATATGTATGGTTTCCAAAACTCTAATGTGTGCTTTTTTGGAGAATCAGCTTTACGAACAATGCCCTTATTAACTTTTGCTGGCAGAATTTGCACTTAGATGTCGAGTGTCGAGCCGACAGCCCAGGTTTGTCCTGGTGGACCATCTGTGGTGTGCTAGCTGAAAGTTCATTGGATTAAAGCCTCCTGGGTGTCCCTGCCTCCCTGAAGTATGCCCGGGTCAGCATCTACCCCCTCAGCATTTCCTTGTGCTTGCTCATGCTTGGATTCACTGCTGGACTTATCGTGTGCAGCAGCAGCCGCTGCATCGATGTCTTCATTGTTCACTGCGACCCCTCTTTCCAGCATGAGATTGTGGAGAGCATAGCATGCAACCACTACCACTGACACATGATCTGGGGAGTACTGGAGTGCACCCCCTGAGCAGTCCAGGCATCGGAAGCGCATCTTGAGAAGAACAATGGCTCTCTCCACCACAGCCCTTGTGGAGGTATGGCCCCTATTGTACCGCTGCTCAGCTTCTGTTCTTGGATGGTGGAGAAGCGTCATGAGCCACCTTCTGAGGGGATAGCCCTTGTCACCCAGCAGCCATCCATCAAGCCAGGCTGGAGCACTGAAGAGCCCCGGCACCTGGGAGTGTCTGAAGATGTAGGCTTCGTGGGAGCTACCTGGGTATCTTGCACAGGCTTGAAGAATCAGCATTCTGTGATCACACTCTATCTGCACGTTCATGGAGTGGAAGCCCTTCCTGTTGACGATGGCACCGGGCTCACCGGCTGGCGCCTTGATGGCCACATGTGTACAGTCTATTGCACCCTGGACCCGGGGGAATCCAGCAATGGCCGCGAAGCCTCTGGCTCGTTGTGTCTGACTTGCCTGGTCCCAATGGTTGTGGAGAAGATCAATGCATACCTGAATGGATCATCTATAATCTGCTTGACACAAGTGTGGACAGCTGATTGGGAGACACCACAAAAATCACCCACCCAGCCCTGGAAGGAGCCAGAGGCATAGAAGTTGAGGGCAGCTGTGACCTTTAGAGTCACTGGCATGGGGTGTCCACCCATACAGTTCAGGAGATCTCAGATCCAGTCATCTGACAGATAGAGTTGACTGTCTCCCTTGAGAGATGGAGCCTCCTTCGGCACTGCACCTCAGACAGATTGAGGTAACTGCTTCGCCGCCTGTACACCCTGGCAGCAGGTTAGTGGCATCTTCTGTGGCCCCTTCCGCCTTGGACTTCCTGTTGTCCTTGTGCCCCTTGTGCCTGCGCCTGTCCTCCTAAAGGTGGCTCCCCTGGAGGCTGAATGTGCACTCCTGGCCTCTTCCTCTTTCTAGCCTTCTCTTCCTCCTCAGAGGAGTTGCCTCCAGTGGACAGTTCAGCTCCCATTCCAGGCTAAGGGAAGGCTTCCTGAAACCTGCAGGTCCGGAATAGATTCCTCACTGCAGAGTGCTGACTTGAAGGTAAGAGTCCAGGAAAAGCAGCTGGTATGCATTCTGAAGTACTGCAGAACACACAGGCAAATTTTTAAAACTTTCACAAACACTTGACTGTTTACATTCATGACCCCAGTGAACCCTCTTATCCCGCCCGTGGATGAGGTTAATACAAATGTGTCCTACCCGCCTGCCCGTTGCGCCTGTGCACCAACCCGAAGATTGCATGGGCGCTGAAAAATTAGCATCAATTGATCTCTTAAGTGGCCCGTTAATTAATCGCGGGCGCGCATCGGACATCATCGTGCACCCGCCCAGCCAAGTATCGCGATAGTGCGTGATGACGTTGGGACGTTCGCTCGATGTCACCACGTGTCATTTTATGCACGGTTATGTGGGGCCCACCCCCGCACGGCAACGGGAAAATTCCACCCATAGACTCATAGATCTCTACAGCACAGAAGGAGGCCATTTAGCTCATCGTGTCTGCGCCAGTCAACAAAAATCTGGGCACTACACTTCAGGAAAGATGTAAGTCACGAGAAAGGATCCAGAGAAAGTTTACCACAATGTATCAGGGATGAAGGACTTCAATTGTGAGGTGTTGTTGGAAAGGCTAGGACTGTTTTCCTTGGAACAAGGTCGGTTAAGAAGTAATTGAAGAGAGGTTTTCTAGATGATGAGAGGCTTTGACAGAGGAAACAAAGAAAAAAGTATTCTCCCTGGCAATGGGTCAGCACCAGCAGTCATAGGGCAAAATTTTACTGATCGGGCAGACGGCCTGCATCAGGGAGGAATGCGTGCCACTGACACACTCGGAGGGCAGTGGGACTTCCACCTGCATTTTACCATCTGCAGGCAATTAAGGGGCTGTTGGCAAGGAAGCCCACTGGGTCCTGGGGCCTGCTGTGATTTTAAAAGGCGCCTGTGGAGCATTTGGGCAATTTTTAAAAAAATATTCTGTCATGGAATTTGGGGGTCACTGGCAAGGTGAAAATTTGTTGCCCATCCCTAATTGCCCTTGAGCTGAATGGCTTGCTGAATCATTTTGAAGGGCAATTGCTGTGGTTCTGGAGTCAGATATAGGCCAGACCAGGTAAAGATGGCAGATTTCCATCCCCAGAAGACATTAGTGAACCAGATAGGCTTTTACAACCAACAATGATAGTTGTTAGATTCCAGATTTATTAATTGAATTTAAATTTCACTAGCTGCCATGGTGGGATTTGAATTTATGTCCCCAGAGCATTAGCCTGGCTTGGGCCTCTGGATTTGTAGACCAGTGACATTGACACCATCTTCCCTCAACCCAGAAGCAAGAAGTATGGTATGGACAGCTGAGAAAGCACTGCTGAGATGATGGCAGGGAAAGGAACAGTTGCTTTATGCTTCAGCGACGCCTCTCTTGAGGCTCTTGTGGAAGCAGTCCACAAAGGAAGGCAGTAATGAACAGCCAAGGAGTCCTTGCCAGAACCTGTATCCAGTGTAGAATGAGATTTAATGATCTGTTTCGGTCTGGAAATATGTCAGTAGACAAACTGATCTAGCATTAAGTCAAAGGCACCACCTAAATCAGGGGCTACGTGATGAACTCATGCATGGGGCTATATCAAGCACCAGTGTTATCCCTGAGGCATCAAGTCAACTTAACATGCACCCGATACCCAACCTGAGGCATGGGAGAATGCTGCATTAAGATGGCTGAATGGCCTCCTCACCATGCCATACCATAGGCACAGCACTGCATGTTTACATTGCCTCAGAGTGAGCAGCACTAAGGTGTCATGAGACAGCAGTGATATTGCTCATGTTCATGTTTGTAGGAGGAGCATGTTCAGAATGCCAGGGAGCACCAATGAACTGCAAGTGGTGTCACTGTTATCGCCATCTTGACACTGATGGAGGAGGGAGAGGCCATGCAGATCAGATGGGTCGCTGCAGGGCAACATGTTGTTGAGGACAAAGCAGGTGTAAAAGGTAAGGAGAGTGCCTAAAATTTTGGTTGCATCCAATGTTCCTGACATCTTGTCTGGCATGAGGCACCTGTGAGGACCTTCACTGCCACTGGAGGCTCACCAAATGGAGGCTGGAGGACTTGGCTGAAGAACCAATTGTTTCGCTTTAATATTTTATCTCTACTAGGCCCAGCAGCAGATGAGGGACACACCAGTGATACATCCATACTGGAAAGCTCACATGATGTAACTCCACCGGCAGGAACTGTGTCATTTCACTCCTACGCACCCCTCACTAGCGCAGATACACACAGTTTTTTGAGCTCTGTTACATGTGTAAAATTGGTGACACTATCTGGTGAGTGCTTCACCAACGTGTAAGAGGAGAACAGCTATGGCCATGTCCTCTTGGAGGAGTGAGGAGAGGCCCAGCGATGCTCAGCTCAGTGCAGAGCCTCATCAGCAAAGTGGCAAAGGCTCAATGATACATCAAATCATATGCAAACTACGGAGGAGTCCATCCAGGACATGAGTGGCTCCATATCTCTGGCATGTGAATGCATGGCATCCTCCATTGAGAGAGTGGCAAGCCTCATGGTGAGTCACATGGCGCAAAGCACCAACTGGATGCAGGGGCTGTGAGGAGATATCCAGAGCATGGCCTGATCCATAATGTCAGTGGAGTGATGGATGGTTGAGATGGGCCAGCCACGTATCTCCCCGTTTCCAGGAGACAACCGCTCCAGGTGGCCACAGAAGTTAATGTGAGGTCTCAAATTGCAGAGGAAGGGCTGGCTTCAAGCATTGAGGACTCCTCTCAGGGCTCTACAGCTGGAGACACATTCTCAACCCCTCTGACAGTAACACTCATGCTGGATATTGACATGATAACTGAGGCAACCACTGGACAGATGCAGTTGGCTCCAAATGTGCTAGAGCCCAGTAGAGTTCAAGACATCCTGAGGCCACAGGCAAACCCATCTAATGCACCACAGCAAAAAAGGCAGCAGCTTGCCTCCACATCAACTCAAAGTGCTGCGGGAGCAGCTCTTAGAAGTTATCATAAACATGTGCCTAGACACATGAACTCTAAAAAGTGACACCCAGAAGAGAAAATGTCAGTATTTCAGTTGTTTGATCAGATCTAAAAAGCTACAGATATCTCTGCTAGAGCACAAAATGGAGGGCAACAGAAAAAGGGTTGACCTAGGCATAGTTGGATGATGGATGTCACAGAGTAGTTGTAGGCGAGCTACAGGGGATGTGTAAGGATGGCACAAGACAGACAAGTGAGACTTACATAGGAACATAGGAGCAGGAGTAGGCCATTCTGTTCATCGAGCCTGCTCCAACTTTCAATCTGACCGTGGCTGATCATCCACTTCAATGCGTTTTCCTCACACTATCCCATATCCTTTTATGTCATTGGTATTTAGAAATCTGTCAATCTCTGCTTTAAACATACTTAATGACTGAGCTTCCATAGCCTCTGGGGAAGAGAATTCCAAAGATTCACAATCCTCTGAGTAAAAAAAAAAAAATCTCTTCATCTCAGTTCTAAGTGGCTTCCCTCTTATTTTGAAAATTGTGTCCCCTGGTTCTAGACTCCCCAGCCAGGGGAAACATCTTAGCTTCATCTACTCTGTCCACCCCTTTAAGTATTTTGTAGGTTTCAATGAGATCACCTCTCATTCTTCGAAACTCTAGAGAATACAGGCCCAGTTTCCCCAATTTCTCTTCGTATGACAGTCCCGCCATTCCAGGAACAAGCCTGATGAACCTTCATTGCACTCTCTCTACAGCAATAATATCCTTCTTCAGGTAAGGGGACTAAAACTGCCCACAGTCCATCAGATGCGGTCTAAAAGTTCTATACAATTGAAGCATGACTTTGCTACTTCTGTACTCAAATCCACTTGCAATAAAGGCTAACATACCATTAGCCTTCCTAGTTGCTTACTTCACCTGCACGTTAGCTTTCAGTGACTTAGTAGCAAAGATACCCAGGCTCCTTTGTACATCTACACTTTCTAATCTCTTACCATTTAAGAAATACCTTGCACATCTGTCCTTCCAACCAAGGTGGATGACCTCACATTTTTCCACATTATATTCCATCTGTCATATTCTTGCTCACTCAGAAATCCCCTTGAAGCCACTTTGCATTTTCCTCACAACACACATTCCCAGCTAGCTTTGTGTCATAGGTGAACTTGGAAATAGTACATTTGGTCCCCACATCCAAATCATTGATATATATTGTGAGAAGCTGGGGCCCTAGGATTCCTGCAGTACCCCACTAGTCAGAGTCTGCCAACGCGAGAATGACCCATTTATTCCTACTCTCTGTTTTCTGCCTGTTAACCAATCCTTAATCTATGCCAGTATATTACCTCCTAACCCATGTGCTTTAATTTTGCTAACCAACCTCCTGTGGGGAACGTTATCAAATGCCTTCTGAAAATCCAAGTATCCACCTGCATCCACCGACTCCCCTTTATCAATTCTGTTAGTAACATCCTCAAAAAACTCTGATAGGTTCATCAAACATGATTTCCCATTCATAAATCCATGTTGATTCTGCCCAATCAGATCACTATTTTCGAAGTGTCCATTTATCACATTCTTTAGAATAGAGTCTAGCATTTTCCCTGTTTTCAATCTTCTTAAATGACAGGTTGAAATTTGCTACCTTCCAATCTGCAGGAGTTGCTCCAGAATCTATAGAATTTTGGAAGATGATGACTAGTGCATCATTATCTCCACAACTACCTTTCTCAATACTCTGGAATGTAGAATATCAGGTCCCGGGGACTTATCAACCTTCAGCTCAATTAATTTCTCCAATGCAACCTTCTTACTAATTCAAATTTCCTTCAATTCCTCATTCTTCCTAATCCCTTAGATCTCTAATACTGGGTGATTTCTTGTATCTTCTTCAGTGAAGACAGACACAAAGTGTCTGCCATTCTCTGCCATTTCTCTATTGCCCATTATTAATTCTCCTGACTCTGTCTGTAATGGACCCACATAAGTCTTAGCTAAATGTTTCCTTTTTACATGCCTATAGAAGCTTTTACAGTCTGTTTTTATGTTTTTTGTTAGTCCTCTGCTATAATCCAAAATGCTCCCAATCCTCAGATTTACTATTATTGCTGGCAATTTTGTATGCCTTTTCTTTTAATCTTATACAATCCTTAACTCCCTTTGTTAGCCATGGTTGACTGACATTTCTTTTTGGGTCTTTTGTGCCTTGAAGGAATGTATAGTTGCTGTAAACTATGTAATAATTTTTTAAAAACTGCCTATTGCCTATATACCTTTCAATGTATTTTCCTAATCCACCTCAGCCAATTGTCCCCTTATACTTCAGTTACTTTGATTCAAATTTAACACTCTGGCTACAGATTGAACTACCTCACTTTCAAATATAATGTAAAATTCTATCACATTATGGTCACTCTTCCTAAAGGCTCTTTTACAACAAGATTATTAATTAGCCCTTTCTCGCTATATAATACCAGATCTAAAATAACCTGTTCTGTACTAAGTTCCTCAACAGACTGCTCTAGAAAACCAGAAACGCATATTCCACAGCATTAGTGCTCATTAGGTTTACCCAGTCTATAAGCAGATTGAAGTTACCCATCATTACTGTATTAATTCACATGATTACTGTATTATCCATGCTATGTGCTTCTCCAAGCTCCTGATTGATACCAAGCCCCACCTTACCACTACTGTTTGGTAGCCTATAAACAACTGTGACCCAATGTTTGCTGCCCCTTGCTGTTGCTTAGCTCCACCCAAACAGATTCCGCATTTTATTCTTCCGATCTGAGATCCTTCCTTACCAATATACTGATCCTATCCATTATTATCAGTGCAACACCACCTCCTTTTCCTTTTTGCCTGTCCTTCCTAAATGTCGAATATCCTTGAATATTCCATTCCCAGTCTTGGTCACCCTGTAGCCATGTTTCTGTAAAGGCAATTAAATCATACCCATTTACCTCTATTTGTGCTTCTAAACCGTTTACCTTGTTGCAAATGCTGCATGCATTCAGGTAGAGTGGCGTATTCTAAGCCTAGTTGATGCTTACCTTTGTTTCGCCTGCCTTCTAATTTCGCTTGCTACTTTTCTACTTCCGGTTACCAGCTTTACTTTCTTCCAACTTGAGTTACCCCTTAGGGCCCTACCCTTGACAAGCTAGGTTAAACCCTCCCCAACAGCGCTAGCTGTCAGCAGATCTCCTGGCAGGAGTAGCTACAAGTAAAGGCAGAGAGTTGCATGGACTAGCATTGGGGGCTCACTGGGTGATATGAATTTGTCACAAGTAAACTTGAGTTATGTTTAATTAAAGAAAATGTTGCTGAACTGCAAACTGAACTGATTTGTACATTTATTTCAATAGAACAGTTGACGTTAGTCAGATGCTCATCCAGTGAGGATATGTTTTATAAAGGTTAGGCACTCCAGAGTGCCTGTTTTGATCATAGCCTTTCTACTTTGCGGTCATGGGCACATGTAGATGATGAGGGTCTCCAATGGAAGGTAAGTAATCCTGGCCTCTGGGAGGCAAATTCTTGTCTAATTATCCCCCTCCACTTGTGCTGATTAGAGAGTCGTGAATCTCCTTGCTATGTGTGTCAATCTCATGTTGCCTGGGCCCCCTGGCACCCCCTTCATCGAGTGGCACTTCTTGAGGCACCTCATGACTATTCTCCTCCTCTGAGGATGAGGCTTGTTCAGTGTCTTTTTCTGGCTCCATTTGCCACTCCCCTCCAAAGCACTAGGTTGTGCATTATGCAGCAGGGGGTAATGATGTGGGATACCCTTGAGGATGTGTATTCAGGGCTCCTCCAGATCTACTGAGGCATTGAAACATCATCTTCAGAAGGCCAATGGTCCGATCTCTCATGGCCCTAGTACTCATGCAGTCATATTTGTCTTCTGCCTGTTTGTTGGGATTGCGTACTGTTATGACCCCAGCTGATGTTAATACTGGACAAATCAGATCTCAGGGTGGAACCTAGATTTATAGATCCTAACTTTCATTTTCAGTTTAGAAACGTGGAGAGTGGCCACTGAACAGAGTCACAGAAGTTAGCTGATGAACCTTTAACAAAAGAATAAAACATTTACTAAACAAGAAAAGATGAACTACATTACATTACTCCTTCAACCACAACTATACTTTTACAGATATATACAGATACATAAGGATAACACAAGCTACAAATGCTAACTCATACTCTAATGTTCATAGTAAGTATACAGTAAGTACATAGTAAGTATGTAAACCCATTGGTGACCTGTGGTCAGGCACATCACACTCTGAAACCAAACAACAGATACCACTCCAAACAGATGCTATGGATCTCCCATCAGCTCTCCCAGACCCTTGTCACACCATGAGCCAATCAGTCTCACTGGACTCTGTTTTTCACATGAGGGTTTCCAATCTCTACTCTTGAAGAACTCACTTTGGAATCTTCGCACAAACAACACTTTCTCTCAATTGTCTTCCACAAGGGTCCACCTCCAGGGTTTCGAACTCGCCTTCTGAGCACCACGTGTATTCAAGCTTTGCCTTCCACACACTCTCTGACTCAGCTGTGCCAACAGAACACCGTTGCTTCACATGCCCATAGTAAAGAGTTACAGACCTTTGGCTGTCTCCTTGGATCTTCTGGCTTCTTGCAAGACCATTTTGCTTTAAGTCTGCATCCTGCAGCTTTCTCCCTATAATTTGGAGCCTTTCTCTGCTCCTCACTCTTAACTTCACTTAACAGGACCTTTTCCAGATTCCTGTCCTTGTCCTTTGACATGACTTAAGGGGCATCTTGGGCCTCTCTCTTTTTCCTTTAGGGCCTACTTCCTGCAGTTCCATCACCCAGTAGACAGCTGACAACTTGGTATCTCCCTTGAGATCCAGAACTCACTTAACATTCACTATTACTATATCTATAGAACAACGCATCTAAGATTCTTAGACTTATTTTCCTAGAGTCATAGACTTATGGCCCATTGTGTCCATGCCAGCCATCAAGCACCTATCTATTCTAATCCCATTTTCCAGCACTTGGCCCGTAGCCCTGTATGCTTTGGCATTTCAAGGGCTCATCTAAATACTTCTTAAATGTTGTCCTCAGCAATCTCTCAGCTAGAGAGAGACTTAAACTGCTCCCTTCACTTTAGAGCATAATGACCAACTGAACTCAAACTACGTTGGTTTCTTTGCGCCTGTGTGGGGCCTCTCTCTCTGGACCCCTGCTGTTAGGCAACAGCACAGTGTTTTCTACCCTGTTTGTTTGTTTTAACACCCCTTCAAGAGTTGTAAACCTAATTAAAATGCAAGTATCTTTTAAAGTGAAACTAAAACTCAAGTCCTCCCTTTCTTAACACACAAATACAGAAATACAAATTAAACTTAAACATTAAGGCTAAAACACATTCCTAACACCCACAAATACAAATCAAACTTACTTAAACTATCTCTAGTTCCTAACATTACAGAGGTCAGATTCCATGACTTCATGGATATCCCTTGTCCCCCAGGATCTTGCCACAAAGGTGCTTGGATGTTTTGAAGAGCTGAGGCAATTGGGACTGTCTAAGGATGTAGGAGTTGCAGCAGCTTCCTGGAAACCTCACATATGTCTGCATGAACCACTTATGGTAGTTATACACTGCCTGAACATTGAGCAAATGAAAGCTCTTTCTGTTCATAAAGGCGTCTGGCTGCTGAGGGAGCCTTGATGGCCACTTGAGCATAGTTGATTACCCACTGCACTTCAGGAAACTCATCCATGGCCCTGAAGCTGACAGCCCTCTTGGTCTCACTAGCCTGATCTGCTATGAACTTGATGTATTGGCAGCACGGTGGCACATGACACCTGTGACAGTACTGGTGTCCTTATTTAAAGAAAGATATAAATGCGTTAGAAACAGTTCAGAAAAGGTTTACTAGAATAATGCCAGGAATGGGTGGGTCATCTTATGAGGAAAGGCTGGACAGGTTAGGCTTGTATCGACTGGAATTTAGAAGAGTAAGAAGCGACTTAATTGAAACCTTTAAGATCTTGAGGGATCTTGACAGGGTGGATGTTTAGAGGATGTTTCCTCTTGTGGGAGAATATAGAACTAGGGGTCACTGTTTAAAAATAAGGGGGTCACTCATTTCACGCAGGGATGAGAAGAAATTTTTCTTCTCAGAGGGCTGTGAATCTTTGGAATTCTCTTCCTCAAAATGCGGTGGAAGCAGAGACTTTGAATATTTTTAAGGCAGAGCTAGATAGATGCCTGATTAACAAGGAGGTGAAAGGTTATCACTGGTGTGCAGAAATGTGGGGTTGAGGTTACATTCAGATCAACCGTGATCTTATTGAATGGCAGAGCAGGCTCAAGGGGCTAAGTGGCCTACTCCTGCTCCTAATTCATATGTTTGTATGTGACTTTTTTATGCAGAGATGGGCTGCTGATTGGGAGATGCCGCATAGATCTCCAGACGATCCCTGGACCTACCTGCTGGCATAGATATTGATTGCTAATATCAACTTTAAAGTGACATGCATTGGGTGACCACAATATCCCAGTGGCCTCAACTCTTGTTCCATTATTCCATATAACTCTGCCTCCACTTCCCTACAAAAACACAATCTGTGTAGGCATTGGCACTCAGACATCTCCAAGAAGCTCAGCCTCTGTTGGTACACCTGTTGAGCTGGGTAGCGCCTTTTGTGACAAGGCTGCCCAGGTTGTCCCATGCACCTTCATCGTTCACCTTCACTGTCTTCCTCTGGCCACTGGGGCTTCCTTTGCCTCTGCACAGCTGCACCATGTGACTGCATGCCCATCTCTGGGCCACTCTGCTCCCCACTGGGGGAGAAATCAGAGTATGAAAGCATAACCACATCTTTATTGATGCTTCCTGGGCAAGCTGCCTGTAGGGGTGTGGCTAATGCCAGTAACTTGCTTTAACACATAGTTGAGGCCCAAGGACTGAGTTCTTCCATGGTGCAAAGTCTGGGCCTGTAAACTTTACTTTTATTGCAGCGTTCTGAAAATAAATCTTTCTGTACTGCTGATTCAAAGGTTCAAATGTAAAATCAGTCTTCCTGGAGAGGATTCTGAGCCTAGGAACTTTGGGGCAATTCTACTAGGGATGGTGTTGGGGGAAGAACAGAAAGTGGAATCATGTGTCATAAGGTAGAATTTATGAAGGGGAGATGCTACTGCATATAACCTCCTAGCATATGCAAGTGGTCTTCACTGCTGCTGACACTTACTGCACAGAGTGCATTCTTGGTGGGGTTCCATCTCTCAACTTTAAATGATCTGTCCTTCTTACTCTATCTCCATTAAGAGAACGTGCAAGTCCATCTTCGTGAAGTTTGCCACTTATGTCTTCAATTTGACTGCTATCCTTGATGCACAGGTTGCTTGTTTCATTCAGTGTTGTTATTGCTCTTTAACATGCTGCAGGTTTTATATACAGGTTAGACCCACTCCTCCAGATATTTTCCATCCACTTAACAGCCATTCATAGACCATCTGGGGCCTCACTCTTGTCCACTTTTCCATCCAGTATCTCTGAGGTGGTGTGCTGGATTTAGATTACATGCACATCTCTGTATTTGTAAGGAGTCTTGAAATTTATGGCAGGGTTAGAGTCACAACCTTTTGAAGGACAGAAGTCCTGTTCTGCATTATTTCTGATGGTTTTGGAATTTTGCATCCCAGATATTTAACTCCAATCTTGGAAACCACATGCTGGGTATTCTGAGCTTTAAAACTAGTGCAGAAAAAAATATATAGATAAAAGAATAAAATATAGGCTATTCATTTATAATTTCATGAGAATGATGGACAGGGTCATGGAATTCATACGAACAAGGAGCAGGAGTAGGCCATTCGATCCCTCGAGCCTGCTTCACCATTTAATAAGATCATGACTGATCAGATAGTAAGCTCAAATCTGCATCCCACCTACCCCCGATAAACTATCACCCCCTTGCTTACCAAGAATCTATCATGCATACGAATTCAATCCAAAATACCTGTAAAAATCCAAGAGTACCAAAATGGAAGCACACAAACATGAATAACAATCTTTCAGCCTTTTCTACAAAAGATGATAAACTTGAAGAAAATCTACTAGATTGTGATAAAGGTACACTTGGGCAGAAATAATCAAATACATGATTAAGGACATCTTGTCATTTTTGAAATCACCAATGACCAGCAGGATTGTGTCTCTAAGAAATGTGAGAAAAATTAATGACGTTTGAAATTTACAGTGAAATATTCCCAACAGATGACATTTTTTAGGAGAGGGAACTAGGTTTCTCAGACACATTAAAAGTACATTTGTAACCATTGGAGAGAGCAGTAGGATGTAGAAGTGAAGCAGGTTAGAGAGAGAACCAAGAGCTATGGCTGAATTTGGAAAAGAGAGCAATGGAAGCCAGATTTAAAGCTGGGGATCAGGAAGAATAGAATATTGGGAACCCTGGCTAAAGTCAAAAGCTATGCTTTAGATTAGAAGTCATTCTGGAGCCTTCAAACGCACTTTAATTGCTTTGTTGGGAATAGTCTACATGTCAGGATACCTAAAAAAAGGAACTTGAAACAACTGATTTATATTAAGATCAAAAAGCAAAATACTGCAGATGCTGGAAATCAGAAACAAAACAAAAAATATAGTAAACACTCAGCTGGTCAGGGAGCATCTGTGAACAGTACAGGAAAGCTAACATTTTAGGTGTGTGATCCTATGTTAAAACTAATATGTTTCTGATTTGATTCTGAGATTTTACTTTCTTCATTAATGTATAGGTATATCAGTTTGAGTGTGAAAATTTAGAGACATTCCCTGAACATCAGTAACTTGTTGTGCACCATAAACAACTCAGAATTCATTTACATGTCCCTGACACCCTATTTGCACCTAAAAGTGGAAGGTTAATGACTAAAAGAGCATGATTGGCTGAAACACTGATTTAGGACATGGGTATGGCCCAATTGATTTTTGGGCAGACCATAACCTAGGTGACTGGAGCAGAGGGTCTCCAGAATACATGTTAATCAGTGTCAGATGTTGTAGTTATAACACCCAACAATATTTCCCATTGAATTACCTCCAGTTCCTTATCCCACCCACATAACATGGGAGGTAGAAGTTAGAACTGTCCAGCATGGTCATATTTTGTGCTTATAATTCATTTAACTTGTCACAGAAATGGCACAGGCCCAAATTACTCCTTGGGGTGGGGTAAGGTTGTCACCCTTCTATGATTAGCCTGACGTTGCCAGGAATTGAAGCATAAATTCCAGGGTATTGCTGTGAGCAAACCCTTGAGAAAAGTCATAGGCATGTTAAAGGATTTTTCTTCATTTTTTTTTAAAACAATTTATGAGTAACATTAGAGATGGAAAAAAATAGCCTGTTTGACTAACAGTTACGAATCATCTATCTGGCCGATGATGAACTTACTTTCTTTTCCATTGGCCACAAAACGATTTCCCACATTGAGATGGACGTATGAGCTGACCAATATCGGGGGGGTGGAGACAGAGTGGGTGACACATAAAACTTCTGGACCTATAATCAACCTGGAGTTGGTAACCCAAGGGTGGACAGATTACACATCTTATTCACAGCCTGATTTGCATTCTATACTAAAATCATGTCCCATAAGTCAGTAAGATATGAGAAGTAAGTGGGTGGCTCAAAGAGTACTGTAGAAGAAGAGGTTTTGATCATGGGACACTGGAACCAGTACTTGGGAAAGAGGGAGCTTTCTGTTGGGACAAGCTCCACTTAAACCACGCTGGGATCAGCATCCTGGTGAATAATATAACTAGGGCTGTGGATAGATTTTTAAAATAAGAGGAGGTAGGGGGTGGGGTCAAGGGAAGGGATGTTTAAAGCTGAAAATCGAGGCAATAAAACGGTACCAGTTTGGGTAAGGACAAGTAGAAAGGGACAAGAGTGTTTAACAGAATAGTGCATCATCACATAAGGTCCCTGAAAAGAATAGTTGTTAAAAAAATAAAAAGGATCTTTACCTGAATGCACAAGACATTCATATTAAGACAGATGACTTGCAGTGCAAATATAGGTAAATGGGTTTGATTTAATTGCCATTGCAGAGACATGAGGCTGGATTTTTGTGGAGTCAGAGACTCCGCAAATCTTTCAAAATGGTGGACAGGACACAGGTGCACACGCACAATTTTTGCAGCATAGGAGAAGGGGGCGGGCAGGGAGCACGCACCCTGCGCTCCTGACCTGGCCGGTTCCATTGTGGGGTTAGGTATCTCCTAGCATCCTGCAATTTTTGGGGATTCCAGCCAGGTTTTCAAGGTGTTTCATAGTCTTTCAGAGGTGTTATGATCTATAGTCTGGATGAGGGAACGTTTTGAAAGGCACATTCAAAAGGTCTTACCCTTGCTATGCCAACCTATATCCTCCCACCCATCCCTAATAGCCTCTCATATTCTCTATGCCAGTCATTGCCCCTCCACCCACACCCAATGGTCCTTCATACCCTCCATGTCAACTTCTATGCCTGGATGAATGCTGCTCCAACAATACTCAAGAAGCTTGACACCATCCAGGACAAAGCAGCCCATTGGCACCCCATCCACCACCTTAAACATTCCTCCACCTCCGATGCAGTGTCAACAATGTGTACCATTTCAACGATGCACTGTAGAAACTCAACAAGGTTCCCTCAACAGCACCTTCACCACCTAGAAGGACAAGGAAAGTTGATGCATGGGAACACTGCCACCTGCAAGTTCCCCTCCAAGCCACTCACTGTCCTGACCATTCCTTCACTGTCACTGGGTCAAAATCCTGGAACACACTATCTAATAGGTGGATATCCATTTACTAAATTAGGCAACAGAAGACATCTGTGAATTGCAACTGTTTTGTTGTTAAACAATAGTTCAGTACAAATACCAGTTTCTATTCTTCCCTTCTGGATCCTTTCCCTATCCAGAAACAAAAACCTCTGACTGGTGAGGGACCTATCTCTCAAGTACAGGCTTCAATGAGCATCACCTGCTCTCAATTCATTCTGAAGCTTGTTCTGGTTTACTCTTAAATGGAACTGCATTTCTAATATTGTCGTCCATTTACTAACAACACTGTAGCTGTACCGACACCATGTGAACTGCAGCAGTTCAAGAAGTCGGCCCACCACCATCTTCTCAAGGGCAAGTAGGAATGAACAATAAATACTGGCCTAGCCAGCGATGCCCACACCACGTGAAGGATTAAACGAAAAAAAAATCCTGTAGATGCTCTGTACAGATTCAATGAACCCTATAGTAACAATGGCATGTGTAAAAAAGCTTAAAAAGCCACCTTAGAACCATAGAACACAACAGCACAGAAAACAGGACATTTGGCCCTTCTAGTCTGTGCCGAGATATTATTCCGCTAGTCCCATTTACCTGCACCTAGTCCATAAACCTCCAGACATCTCCCATCCATGTATCTATCCAATTTATTCTTAACACTTAAGAGTGAGCCCGCATTTACCACGTCAGATGGTAGCTCGTTCCACGCTCTCACCGCTCTCTGAGTGAAGAAGTTCCCCCTAATGTTCCCCCTAAACCTTTCCCCTTTCACCCTAAAGCCATGTCCTCTCATGTTTATCTCTCCTAATCTAAGTGGAAAGAGCCTACTTGCATTTACTCTGTCTATACCCCTCATAATTTTGTAAACTTCTATCAAATCTCCCCTCATTCTTTTACGCTCCAAGAAATAAAGTCCTAACCTGTTTAATCTTTCCCTGTAACTCAACTCCTTAAGACCCGGCAACATCCTAGTAAATCTTCTCTGCACTCTCTCAATCTTACTGATATCCTCCATGTAGCTAGGTGACCAGAACTGCACACAATACCCCAAAGTTGGCCTCACCAATGTCTTATACAACCTTACCATAACATCCCAACTCCTATACTCAATACTTTGATTTATGAAGGCCAGTATGCCAAAAGCTTTCTTTACAACCCTGTCTACCTGTGATGCCACTTTCAGGGAATTATGTATCTGAACTCCCAGATCCCTTTGTTCCTCCGCCCTACCATTTACTGTGTATGTCCTACCTTGGTTTGACCTTCCAAAATGCAACACCTTACACTTTTCCGCATTAAATTCCATCTGCCATTTTCTGGCCCATTTTTCCAATTGGTCCAGATCACTCTGCAAGCTTTGAAAGCCTTCCTTGCTGTCCCCAACGTCTCCAATCTTAGTGTCATCAGCAAACTTGCTGATCCAATTCACCACATTATCATCCAAATCATTGATATAGACAACAAACAACAATAGTCCCAGCACAGATTCCTGGGGCACACCACTAGTCACAGACCTCCAGTCTGAGAAGCAATCATCCACTACCACTCTCTGTCTTCTCCCACACAGCCATTTTCGAATCCAGTTTACAACCTCTCCATGGATACCAAGTGTCTGAACCTTCTGAACTAACCTCCCATGTGGGACCTTATCAAAGACCCTACTAAAGTCCATGTAGACAACATCCACAGCCTTTCCTTCATCTACTTTCTTTGTAACCTCCTTGAAAAACTCTACAAGGTTTGTTAAACATGACCTACCACTCACAAAGCCATGCTGACTATCCCTAATCAGCCCTTGGCTGTCCAAATAATTGTATATTCAATCTCTCAGAACACCTTCCAAAAATTTACCTACTACGAACGTCAAGCTCATGGCCTGTAATTACCTGGTTTTCATTCATATATATCTTTAAAAAACTGCTGTTATTACAACCCTATAAAAGTGTTAATCAACCGGACCTTTAAAATATCAACAGCTGAAACCAAAAGCACTTGGTACCTCTTGTGTAAATAAACACTGACCAATTGACAAATAGATCTAAAAAAAAAAGCTGTCAATCAAGCATTGTTTTCCCTTATATGCACCTGCTTCAGCAAACTAATTGATGTCTGGGCTCTCAACTAAATTGGTGCAAGTAGTAAACGTTTAAGCTGGTTTTTTGGGGTGCTAATCAAGTGAGCTGCTTTGTTCTAGATGATGTCAATCTTCTAGAGTGTTGTTGGAGTCTCACTCATCCAGGCAAATGGAGAGTATTCCATCACACTTCTGACTCGTGCCTTGTTGATGGTGGAGAGGCTTTGGAGAGTCAGGGAGTGAGTGACCTGACGTAGAATTCCCAGTCTCTGACCTGTTCCTGTAGCCACTGTATTTATTTGGCTATTCCAGTTACGTTTCTAGCCAATGATAACCCCCAGGATGTTAATGGTGGGGAATTTAGTGATTGTAATACCATTGAATGTCAAGGGGTGATGGTTAGATTTTCTTCTGTTGGGGATAATCATTGCCTGGCACTTGTGTGGCCTGAATGTCACTTAACCACTTATCAGCCCAAGCCTGTATGATATCCATGTTACTGCTACATATGGACATGGGCTGCTTCAACATCTGAGGAGTCACAAATGGTACTGATCATTGAGTAATCATCACCTTATAATGGAAAAGAGGTTATTGATGAAGCAACTGAAGATGTCTGGGCCTAGGGCACTATACTGAGGAACTCCTGCAGCGATGTCGTGCTGATGAGATGATTGACCTTCAATAACCACAACAATTTTTCTTTGTGCTAGGTATTCTCATTGATTACAATTTTGCTAGGGCTCCTTGATGCCACATTTAGTCAAAGGGCAAGTTAAGGGCAGTCATTCTTGCCTCACCTGTTGAGTTTAGTTATTTTTCCCATGTTTGTAATGAAGCTGTAAGGAGGTCAGGAGCTGAGGGGCACTGATGGAACCTGTTGTTTGGTGTTGGATACCATTCAGTAGGTCTTAATAAAGTATTTTTTTATTCATTCACAGGATGTAGGCTTTGCTGGCTGGGCCAGCAGTTATTGCCCATCCCTACACCCCTTGAGAAGGTGGTTGTGAGTTGCCTTCTTGAACCGCTGCAGTCCATGTGGTTTAGGTACACCCGCAGTGTAGTTAGGAAGGGAGATCCAGGATTTTGACCCAGCGACAGTGAAGGAATGGTGATATATTTCCAAGTCAGGATGGTGAGTTACTTGGAGGGGAACCTCTAAGTGGTGGTGTTCCCATCTATCTGCAGCCCTTGTCCTTCTAGAGATAATGGTTGTGGGTTTGGAAGGTGCAGTCTAAGGAGCCTTGGTGAATTCCTGCAGTGCATCTTGTAGATGGTATACAGTGCTGCTACTGTGCGTCAGTGATGGAGGGAGTGAATGTTTGTGGAAGTGGTGCCAATCAAGCGGACTACTTAGTCCTGGAGGTGTCAAGCTTCTTGAATGTTGTGGGAGCTGCACTCATCCAGGCAAGTGGGGAGTATTCCATCACACTCCTGACTTGTGCCATGTAGATGGTGGACACGCTTTAGGCAGTCAGGAAGTGTGTTACTCATTGCAGGATTCCTAGCATCTGACCTGCTCTTGTAGCCACACTATTTATATGGCTAGTTCAGTTCAGTTTCTGGTCAATGATAACTCCCAGGATGTTGATGGTGGGGGATTCAGTGATGGTAATGCCATTGAATATCAAGGGGTGATGGTTAGATTCTCTCTTGTTGGGAGATAGTTATTGCCTGGCACTTGTGAGGTACAAATGTTACTTGCCACTTGTCAGCCCAAGGTTGGATATTGTCCAGGCCTTACTGCATTTGGACATGGACTGCTTCAGCATCTGAGGAATCGTGAATGGTGCTGAACATTGTACAATCATTAGCGAGCATCCCCACTTCTAACCTTATGATGGAAGGAAGGTCACTGATGAAGCAGCTGAAGATGGTTGGGCTGAAGGCAGTACCCTGAGTAACTGCTGCAGTGATGTCCTGGAGCTGAGATGACTGACCTCCAACAACCACAACCATTTTCCTTTGTGCTAGGTATGACTCCAACCAGCGGAGATCTTTCCCCCTGATTCCTATTGGTTCCAGTTTTGCTGGGGCTCCTTGATGCTACATTTGGTCATATGCGGCCTTTGTAGTCTTAAGTAAATTAGCTGTATGTATATATTAACAACAAGAACTATATGGGCAGAATTTTTCATCCCGAGGGCGAGACCTCATACACAGGCGGGGTCAGGTTTTCAACGATTTCTAAAAAACAATAAACATTTTTAACATCCTTTTTTACATGCCCTTCTTCATGTGACTGAGTCACATGTGGGGACATGTTTGTATCATATGTAAAAGGTTTATCTTTCACTTTAAAATCCTCAGCTCCCTGAGGCAACTCTGTGCCTTCAGGGAGCCATCAGTGCGCGCTCCCCCATGCATGTGCACACTTCAGCGCTCGTGCTCCTCCCACTCCCATCCTGGCAGTGCTGAGGCTCTTAGTCCACCTTTCATGCCAGCTGGCTGTTAATTGGCCAGCCAGTGTGAAATCATGGTTGGAGCCCGATCGCAGGCGGCAGTCGGTCTTGCGACGTTCCTGGGCCCACCTGCTGCGCCCGCCGACGAGGTTCAAACTAGGAGCTTGCTTGTGCACAGGGCACTGTCTAACACTAGACTTATCCCTAGGTGTGGGTCATGTGTTCTCTTTCCTCACTGTGTGGGCAGTACTGTATTGAGTCCTACGTTAATCCTATGTGCCAGACCCTTATACTACACCTCTGCCCAAGTCTTTATTTGCCATTGTATTTGCATTATAATTACTACCCCGTCTCCCCCCTTCAAGTTTGTGAGTTCATAGGTCATATAACCCCTCCATATCTTGTTCGTACTACTGTCAGAGGAGTGGTAGGCTTTGTTTTGGAGGTAAACTCTGTTGACTTTGGGAGTTTTCATGGTATCTGGGCATCTTTTCATGCTCTTTTATCCATTCTTTAGTACTGCACTGCTCTTTGTTGATTCAGGAATTGTGGTGTTGGTGGCTTTTGTTCCATAGGTGGTTGTTTCTTGTGGAGTGAACGAGCGTTGTGCTCGTCTCCATGTCATTTTTCCCTCTCCCTTCACTGTGACAGAAAATGGGTCATCGTGACAGAAAATGGTCATTCCTGTTATGAGGATGTGGTTTTTCAGTAAACTCACCTTTGCATTTGGCTGTGTGGTGTGCTGTCACCAATGGTCAACTGCTACTTGGTTTCAGCATCGTCTATGGCATTGTCAAGCTGGCTGGGAATTGCAGCATTTGCTCTGTGGTCGCAGTGTTGACCTCAACAGTCGTTGGAGCCAGAGGTTGAGGCTCTTCTGGTTGTTCATCACTCTCTTGTCTATCCTCTACTGGAGGTGTTGTGGTAACCACCTAAGCGGTTGGCTGGTCTGACCAATGAGAACTTTTGAGCACCAGTAACGAAAATGGACAAACCTGCTCTGCAAAGAGAGAAGACAGTTCAGAACTGAAGTCCCAGTCAGAATACTCTTTCTTGTTTGAGCTCTTGGGAACTAGCTGATCTGTATAATTTACGACTGGTTGTTCTAACATCTTCTGCCATTTTGAGGAGATTCAGAGCTACACTGGCATTACTGCTCAAGAGAGGAAAAAGACTGGTTACTGATGACTTATATCAGCTTGAAGATTTTGCTGTCATACCTTAGCGGTTCCAGAATCATGTCTATAGCTGGAAGTTGAATTCCTCCAGGCCTGTGGAATGGTGTGTTTGTTGTTTGAAGCAGAGGGCTCTCAGGTTTGGTTCTTTGTTCAATTGGACCATAACACTGGCTCCTGCATCCAAATTAAAGTTTGTGAGATGGCCATTAACCAAATTGTCCGCATTTCAATGCGATGATCCAGGATCTTTGACTTCACCCAAGAAGCATGGCTGTGTGTCCTCTTGGTGTGCAATCTCAACCTCATGAATCACCTTTGGGTCATCTTTGGGTTTAGGTGTTTTGGCCTTGCACAGTTTGCCAAAGTGTCTAATTCTGTCATACTGAAAGCTGAAATCAGAGGACATTGATCGTCCCTGTAGGTCACTTTGCTCCACAGTGCTGGCATAGTTGCTCTACAGGTTGGTTAGGGTATTTCTTCCCTTGGTCTGGAGTGTCCTTGTTTCTGTTCTGTTTAACTAACTGGACTGTGGGGCTTCCTTTGTTCTACAGTTTGGTTTTGCCTCTTAAAATGGACCTGTGCTGCACACAGGTAAAAGGCTGCGTAAGACCTGGATAGTTTTCTCGAAGGTTAGATCTTCCTTTGCTTGCAGCATGCCTGATAGTGTCTCGTCCACTACTCCTACAACTATTCTGTTCCTGATAAGTTCAGATTTTAGGTCTCCATATTCACAGCCTTCAGCCATCCTGTACAAATCATTAATGAACGAGTTGACAGGTTCTCCTGGCTGCTGGACTCTGTTATTAAATTTAGCCCTTTCAAGGATTTTTTTACCTCTTGGGCTAAAATAAACATTGAATGATTTTAGTACTTCTTCAAATTTAGTATTAATGTCATCTGCTATCGAGCCTACTGAGTAAAGCAGTGTGTTGAGCTTCTGTCTTTTTATCCAGACCAGAAGTAATCATGTATCTAAGGAATTTTTTTCTCCAAAGTCCCCAGTTATGTGATTCATCGGGGCTTTGGATAAATCCAAATTGATCTGGAAGAGTGGATTTCTGATCCATGGTTAAAAAATATTAAAGTGTACGTTCAGCTTTAAGAGGTTTCTGAAATTCAAGATGGCGCTGCTGTTCATTTGAAGACAAAGGTCTCACCCACTGCAATGGCCCTCATGCTCAGCCTCAAAAATTTTAAACAATGGCTGCTTGGATCAATTGACTTGAAGACATTTTCATCTCAGCACTAAGCTTTAGGGTCGTGAAAGTGTCAAAGTGGTCATTGTTCACCTTTAAAGCTGGTCCTTCAGTTGAAATTTTTCCTGATTAATTAATTCATTTTTCCTTGTTGAACTAAGCTCAGGTGCTATGTGTTCAGGCCAACTTGCTTTCGGAAATGTGCTGACTTTTAAAAGACTGAAAATGTTTTTAAAATAGTTCTGGCCAAGAACTTAATATATTAGCTCACCCTAGCAAGGATCTTCGACTCTGCAATCCATGGACATTCAAACTGGACATTCACTCAATCTCTGGAGTCCTCAGCTGCACAATGGATCTTTTTTCCTTTTGCCCTCTGCTTCCAGTTCTGCTATGGAGCTTTTCTCAGGTGATCTCCCTCTTTGTCTTCACTTCAGGTGCTTTCAGCCAAGTCAGAATGCTGCTCCTTTAATTTTCCAGCTTTTGAATTTCTGCTCCAGCTTCTCTGAGGCTTTGGGTTTTTCCAAGAGCTGCCACCATGTTGTAGGGTGTTGGAAAACATTCGGTAGGTCTTAATGAAGTCTTTGTGGTCTTAAGTAGGTTAACTGTATGTATTAATGACAAGAACTATGTACATATATACTGTACACGGTTTGATCCAACACTAGACTGACCCCTAGATGTGTGTCATGTGTTCTCTTACATCACTGTGTGGGGATACTGTACTAAGTCCCATGTTAACCCTATATGTGCCAGACTCTTATACTACTACTAAGCCCAAACTGAGTATCAGTGATGGGTTTATTGCATAACAGCTGCTTGATAGCTATGTCAATGACACCTTCCATCACTTTCCTGATGATTGAGAAGAGACTGATGGGATGGTAATTAGCTGGATTGGATTTGTGCTGCTTTCTGTGGACAGGATATACCTGGTCATTTTTCCACATTGTTGGGTAGATACACATTGTAATTGTATTGAAACAGCTTGGCTAGCGGCACAGCTAGTTCTGAAGCACAAGTACTGCCCAGATGTAGTCAGGGATATGTTGTATCTAATGCCTTTAGCCATTTCTTCATGTCACATGCAGTGAATTGAATCGCATGAAGACCAGCGTCTCGGACGCCGGAAACCTCAGGAGGAGGCCAAGATGGACTATTCAAACAGCACTTTTGCTTGAAGGTTTTTGTAAAGCTTCAACCTTGTCTTTTGCACTGTTGTGATTTGAGAATGAGGATATTTGTGGAGCCTCCTCCTCTTGCTAGTTGTTTAATTGTCCACCACAACTGGATGGGACAGGACAGCAGAGTTTAGATCTGATCTGTTGGTTATAGAATCATTTGGCTCTGTCTATCTCATGCTGCTTCAGTTGTTTGGCATGCATCTAGTTCTGTGCTGTAGCTTCACTATGTTGACACCTCATTTTTTAGATATGCCTGGTGCTGTTCCTGGCATGCTCACCTGCACTCTTCATTGAACTAGGGTCAAACCCCTGGCTTGATGGTGATGATAGAGTGGGGGATATGTCGGGGCATGAGATTGCAGATTGTGGTTGAATACAACTCTACTGCTGATGGCCCACAGCATCTCATGGATGCTCAGTTTTGACTTGCTCAATTTGTTCAAAATCTATCCCATTTAATATGGTGGTAGTGCCACAAAACATGATGGACGATACCCTCATTGTGAGGGCAGGCCTTTGTCTCCATAAGGACTAGATAGTGTTCACTCCTACTACTACTGTCATGGACAGATGCATCTGAGACAGGTAGATTGGTGAAGATGAGGTCTAGTACGTTTCTCCCTCTTGTTGATTCCCTCACCACCTGCCACAGGCACAATCTAGCAATTATGTCCTTCAGGACTCAGCCAATAGTAGTGTTACTGAGCAATTCCTATTGATTGGCATTGAACTCCCCCTCCCAGAGTACATTCTGTGCCCTTGCTACCCTCAGTGTGTCTTCCAAATGGTATTCAATATGGAAAATTATGGATTCATCAGCTGCAGAAGGCAGTAATAACAGCAAGTTTATTGAATTTAAATTCCACCAACTGCCATGGTGGGATTTGAACCTGCATCCCCAGAGCATTAGCCTGGGCCTCTAGATTATTAGTCCAGTGATATTGCCACCATACCACTGTCCCCTCAATGCAGTAATGGGATAACTATGAAACCAGGAGCTTGAACTCCTCCAGCTGATGACACATCCTGCTCATGTGGTTGTCTAGGGCACCAGAAGTGTCCTGGAGTTCCCACAAGGAGAAGGATATGCACCTGACTGGATGAGTTGTCCTATGATGGCTTTATTTATTGGATGACTAACTAGATCTATGGGAAATAAAAGTTAAGACTTTGAAAGTAAATTTAAGATTTAAAACTATGTTTAATTATTCCAGTTCCTTATTTTAGATCTTTAGATCCTTTCCTGTAATGCTGACCATATATATTAATCTTAGTTCCCTCAGGTTCTCCTGCTCCTTCTTCTTTGCAGTGACTTCGACCTCGCTCTCTTGATGCTTGCGGTCCCTCCGGGCTTTGCTGCTCAGCCCTGAATTCCTTACCTCTGAGCTCTCCGATTTAATAAAATAATCAGTATATTTCCCCAACTCTGTGTTTATAAAACTTCCCTAGCTTTGAGACACAACAAAAAATATTGTAACAATCACCAACCAATTGCCTATCTGCTGTCATCTGATGTCACTTTTTGATCTTTTTACTTTTAGTTTTCTCTTTAGTTCCTTCATATCTTTGTCCCTCATCTCTGTTCTCGCTCTTCCTTCATTTCCCTTTCTCTCCTCTCTTCCTGCTCTCATCTCTCCTTCATAACCCTGTCTCTCACCTTACCTCCCACTCTCTCCATTCCTTCATATCCACATTCTTCACCTCTGCTTCTGTTCATTCTTCTTCATAGTCCCACCCCTCGCCTCTGCTCCCACTCTCTCCAATGCTCTTCCATATCCTGATCTCTCGCTGGTCCTCCTGCTTACTTTACTCCTTCATATTTTTGTTTCATTCCTCTCCTCCCATTCTCTACCCTCCCTCATATCCCCATCTCTCATCTCTCCTCCTGTTTTCTCCACTCTCTCATTTCCCCGTCTTTCACCTCTCCTCCCACTCTTGCTATTTCTCCATATCCCTTTCTCTCACTTCTGTTCCTGTGCTCTCCACTCCTTCATATCCCAGCATCTTGCCTCTGCTCCCATGCTCTCTGCTCCTTCATATCCCAGCATCTCCCTTCTCTTTCCATTCTGTCTGCTCCTTCATATCTCCGTCTCTCACCTCTCCTCCCACTTTTGCTGTTCCTTCATATCCCTGCCTCTTGCCTCTCCTCCTGCGGTCTCTACTCCTTCGTATCCCAGCATCTCGCCTCTCCTCCCACCCTCGCCGCTGCTGCTGCTGCTCCTTGGTTCACTGCTCCTTTATGTTCCCACCTCTGCTCCTGCTCTTGCTAGTCCTGTTGCTGGCTGTCAAAAGTATATATAAATAATATACATAATATAGACTCAGATATGGCAGGGCAAGTTGTATGTCTGGACTGCAGAGTGTGGGGATTTGTGAACAACTGAGCGAAATTGTTTGCAATGGATGCCAGCACCTTGAATCTCTCCGGATCAGAGACTTTGAACTGGAGTGCAAGTTGGGGACAGTCCAACACAAGAGGGAGGGGATGGAATATCTTGCACAGATTGCTCCATACGTCGGTCACACCTTGTAGAAAGGTACAAGTTCAGAAATAGGTTGGTGTGACTGATTTGTGTAAAGTAAGGGGAGCCCAGGTGAGATAGAGATTGAGGATCTGCAGATACTGATCCCTATCAATGGGTACAATGTTCTTGCTACCTGTGAGGATAACATAAAGGCTGTTAAAAGGGCAGCCCAAATATAGACCATGGCACCTTGGAAAGGGAGACTGTCCAAACAGGGGAGGAAGAGGTGGAGAAGTAATGTAATGTGGTAGTTGTAGGGGATTAAATAATTAGGGGGATAATAGCATCCTTTGTAAGCAGGATTAAGAACCCACATGGTACATTACCTAACTGGTGGCAGGGTGAGAGGTCTCTTTAATCAGCTTGTAACGATGCTGGAAAGAGACATTAGAGGATCCAGATGTTGTGATCCATGTTGGCACCAACAACATATGGACAAAGGGAAAAATTCTTGTTTGGAGAGTACCAGGAACTAGGAGCTAAATTAAAGAACAGGACCTCAAGGTTTATAATCTCTGGATTGCCTAAACCATAAGCAAATTGTCAAAGGGATAAACAGTTGAGGGAGTTGAACACGTGGCTGAAGGAATGTGCAGGAAAGTGGGAGATGGGCACCAGTATTCGGACATGAAGGAACTGTCCCATTGGGATGAGCTATCCTGAAACAAGCTGGGGACAGAGCCCTAGTTATAAGGATAATTAGGGCAATTGCAAGAATTTTGACCTACTTGGGGGGAGGGGAAAGGCTCACGTGGAAATGTTTGTATTCATTATAGTTCAAAAACAAGTGAAGGCACATGAGTAGAGTCACAGCCAGAAATGATGCAGAAGCAGAGTATAAAGAAAAATTGAATGAATTGCAAAGATTCACCAGAATTATACCTAGATCCCAAGGATTAAAACAAACTTAAATTGCAAGGAGAGATTACACAAACTAGGGGCTGAATTTTACCTGTCCCTGTGGGGAAGAGGCTGGTAAAATGGAGTAGGCACCCATCCCGCCACATTCCTGTCCACAGCCAAGGTCTCCTCCATAACATGGGAGGCAGGTGAGCACCCCCATATTTAAATGAATCATTAAGGGCCAATTAGGCTTGTTTTCAAGCAAAGTGACCCTGATAATACACTGCCCACACCATAAAACGTTTGGTGCAGGCAGCAGGGTGGGAGTGGGAAGCCTGTCTTTTAAACTTAAATGTTTGAAGAGTGGGAAGGAAATGGTGGGAGAGGGTCATTCTTTGGGGGCTGCCCTTGGCCAATCGCGGGGCATTCTCCTGTGGTCGAAACCCCCTTCCTTCCTACTCACTCCCTCCCTTAAACCCACCCTCTGCCCTCACCCTGCCCCTCTAGCTAACCTATCCAAACCCCCTTAGCCCAAGACCCTGGACTCACTTGTTTCGGGGACCCATGGACCTTGACCTTTCCCTTTTCCTGCAGTCCTGGCAGCTACCGCTGATGCCTTCCTGGTGCTACCAAGGCTGATGGAGCTGCCGGCCAATCAAATTGGCCGGAAGCTCCAGAAGGCAGGACTTCTGCCCCAATGAAGATTGGAAGTCTCACTTGGCCCTCATTAATGGCGTTTTATGGCTGTGGGGCAGGTCGACGTGGAGCATGTCAGCTCCTTGCCAACATCGTTTTTGCGGCGTGGGGGGGCCTATATTATTCCGCTGTAGGTTTGTATTCCCTGGAATTTAGAAGGTTAAGGGGTGACTTGATTGAAGCTTTCACGATTTTAAGTGGAACAGATAGGTTAGAGAAACTATTTCCACTAGTTGGGGTGTCTGGGACTGGAGGGTATAGTCTAGAAATTACAGCCAGATCTTTCAGGAAACATTACTGCACACACGGGAGTGGAAGTTTGGAACTCTCTTTCTCAAAAAGCAATCCACGTTAGATCAAGTTTACATGTGAAGTTTTTGTTAATTAAAGATATTAAGGGATATGAGACAAAGATGAGTTCAGGGAGTTAGGTAACGGGTCAGCCATGATCACGTTGAATGGCAGATCAGGCTCAAGGAATTAAATGTCCTACTCCTGTTCCTATGTGCTCATCTTAGCCAAATGACTAAGAATTCTGCCATGAGGCTCCAAAAAATGCAAGTAAGGCCAATACTACCATATTTCTGCCAACAGTCCGCTGTAGCTGAAAATCTTAGCTTTCTTCTCCAATGTTTCAGTCATTTGCTTTTCCTCACATTGCATTTTAGTGAAGAGGCAGAAATCACAAGCAGCAAATGGATAGCATTGATGTAGATAGACCAGCTAGTAAGAACAAATGAACAATATTAAAGGGGCAAAGGGGATTCCCCTTAGACAGTTTACATTCCTTCCTGCAAATACCTTGACTCAGGCAGATGAATTGCAACCTCTTGGGGAACCCCGAGTGTGAATGCCATTGCAAAACAGTTTCAGTTATAGTCAAGAATCCGATACTTTTGTGTTATTGTGGCTTTATTTTTTGTGGTTGTTGTGTAGGCTTGCTTTTTATGTTTTGCACCCTGTTAATTGGCAAAAAGTGATCCCATTGTTTGAACAGGACAGTCTGTTCATCTATTGTCTGCAAACAATTAAGTTTTCTGCAAATATTGAGTACAGTACTGTTACTTCTTCTGTTGCAATTCTGCAAAAGCAATAATCACAATAAAGGTGAAAATTATATCCTACAAGCACTTGTGTCTTTTTCAGATATTACATCAAATAGTAGGGGACAAAATGGGACTTTTTAACCTATGTGATGTAAATCAGTGTGTGTTAATCACTGACTGTACAGTCAAAACCCATTAGTGAATAAGGATTAGTGAATATTTCCTATAAGATGATATTCATTTACCTGATTTAACAGTTATGAAAAGGATATCACACTGATCCTAGTGTGACACCACATTTGATTAACAAGTTAACCTAACTGCAAAACACAAGAAGTATTGCTGTATTTGTGATACACTTAATTAGGTTTATGAGATTAGATGTGGTATTACATTTGGATTGGTACATAGGAACATAAAAGCGTAAGAGCTGGTAGACAAGAAAATACCAGGGTTCATCTAGTTTGCCTCCTATCATTGTGGTAGTTAAATGATACAATAATGGTGCTTTCATAATAATCAACCTCTATTAATTAGTCTACAACAAACCCAGAAATTACACAAGGAACACATCAATGGTGGGAAACCTACAAAACCATAGATGTTAAGTCACTTGTTTCCCGCAAGCATGCTACACATTAGAACGCATCATATTGTATAACATAAAGGGAGAAACTCTAAAAGGGATGCAGGAACAGAGACACCTCACTGTATATGTACATACGTCATTGAAGATGGCAGGGCATGTTGAGAGAGCAGTTAATAAAGCATATAGTATTTTAGACTTTATTAATAGGGCATTGAACACAAGAGTAAGGATGTCATGTTGAATTTGCATAACATCCTAGTTAGGCCTCATCTGCAGTACTGCATCCAATTCTGGGTGCCATACTTGTGGAAGATTGCAAAGGCATTGGAGAGAGTACAGAGGAAATTCACAAAAATGATTCCCAGGATGAGAACTGTAGCTATGAGGACAGATTGGAGAGGTTGGAACTGTTTTCCTTGGAGAAAAGGAGATTGACAGGAGACTTGATAGAGGTATTCAAAATCCTGAGGGGTTTGGACAGGGTAAATAGTGAGAAATGGTTCCCACTCAAGAGAGCATGACGAACTAGAGGCACTGATTCAAAATGATTGACAAAAGGAGTAATAGTGTGAGGAAAAAAATTTTCATTCAGAGGATGGTTGGAATCTGGAATGAACTTCCTGAGAGGGTGGTGGAGGCAGGTTCAATCAAGGTATTCAAAAGGGATAAAAGTAAAATACTGCGGATGCTGGAAATCTGAAACAAAAACAAAAATAGCTGGAAAAACTCAGCAGGTCTGACAGCATCTGCGGAGAGGAATACAGTTAACGTTTCGAGTCCGTATGACTCTTCATCAGAACTATGGAAAAATAGAAATGAGGTGAAATATAAGCTGGGGATGGGACAGGTAGAGCTGGATAGAGGCTGTCAGACCTGCTGAGTTTTTCCAGCTATTTTGGTTTTATTCAAAAGGGAGTTGGATTGCTATCTGAAAAGAAAGAATGTGCAAGGTTATGGGGATAATGCAGGGGAGTGGAACTAGGTGGAATGCTGTTTCAGAGAGTCAGTGCAGACTTGATGGGCCTTCTTTGGCACTGTAAAGTTTCTGTGATTCAGTGATTATAAAGTACTTGTATACTATATCCCAAACACTTATTTTCTTAAAGGAATTATCTAAGTTACATTGCAATGTGATGGACAGGAGGTGGTTTAATTTAAATAGCCCTGATTTCTCCTCTCACCACCCGTCTGTAAACAGAAAGATGTTTTTGATTTTTGATTTCCCCCTTTATAAGTGGTGGCGTGTTTTCCCCAACCCTTCAGTTTTTGGAGTGATAAAATCCTCTGTTAATAACCCTACAGCAAACTCGAGATAGGGTAAAATCAAAGGGTTAGTTTATATTGCACACACTCAAAAATGCAGGAAAGGGGTGTGCAACGTAACCCCAGGTACATTCACATGATAAAAGAGGGATAAAGGAAAGATAGAGGTACAAGGCAAAGACCACAGACAAAATAAGAATTATTGTTTCCAATGAATCCAGAGTCCAGGATCAAAAGTCCAATGATGTATTCCTTAAGAGAGGTTAGCCAGCTGAAACTGATGTGAGGTGATCCACTTTTCCAGTAGTCCTGACTTCCATGATGGGAGAAGCACATAGAGATGAATCAGTCTTGCAATAGGCACTGATACTGAAGTTCAGATGTTCTAGCAGAAAACAGTGTAGATGAGGGCCAGGCAATTTAAAGAGTCCTGTTTCTGCTGTTGCTTTGCTGATGGAGGATGGCAGACTGCCTGGATTCAGCTCCACAAGGCAGTATTACAGGTCCTAGCAGCTTCGGGTTTGGTGAGGGTGGGGGGTGGGGGGGGGGGGGTGGTCACAATGTGATATATAACTCCCACTTCTTCTCCTTGATTTGGGCAAAGGATGTATATTTCTGGTCTGGATCCTTGAGATGGTTAATGTTGCATCCATTAATAAGTTTCAGCGGTTTCACTGTCCCTTTGTCCTCACAGGCATATTGTCTCCATCGGTTGGAGCTCTGTATTAGAAATGTAAAGGGTCTTTGTACATTTCCTTGGAATTTGATTTATGAATTCACAGGGCGCATTAACATCTCTAGAGATAACGAGACTCTTGCTGTTTTCTGAAGGCTAGAAATTCCTTTCGTGTGAGCTATAGCTAGTCAGGCTTCAGTCTATGTAAAGCCTTTGTCTATTTAAAAAAACAGCTATTTTATAAAGCAGCCAGGATGATAGAGATGTATATATTTTCCTTCATGTCTTCTGGGCATGACAGTAATGAGTCAATGCTAACTGCTTCCACCATCTCCTGGGGACACTGGGATATTCAACAAAGCAATGGTGAGAGAAGTTCACCTGATGTCCTCAGAGGATGACAGTCTGATCAAACTCTCCAAAAGCATGGCATTTTCGAAGCTTGATGCCAACAGCAGCTTCTGACACCTGTGCCATAGACTGACCACTCCTGTACTGAAATATTAGCTTTAATTTTAACCTTCTTGCCCTCCCTATTGAGCAGCAAGGGGTTAAGATCCTGAAATTTGAGATCCTGCCTCCAACTCGCCGTATCCCCAATCACAACCATTTTAACAACAGTAATTCAGAACATGGATGAGGGTCCTTTAAAAAAGATGCAGAAATAGAGGCCCAATCACATTAGTGCCTCCATTGTGTAATATTAGCATTAAGGCAGTGGGAGCCCAAACTTTCTGGCAAGAGAAATATAGTAAGAGGAGCCAAGAAGGAGATTTGAAGAGGTCAAGGTAACTTTTGACTTCCTTTTGTTTGAACTCTGTGTGGGTCTGGAAGGGGCAGGAGTCAATGGGCCTCCCCAGCCCTTGTTCTATAAGGAATCCCCAGCATTGACATTCCCTATCATTCAAACAGAATCTCCAGCCCTCTCAATCCCCCTGCAATTGTTGAGGAAATCCATAGCTTAATAACTGTCCTGGCCAAATTCTTGCTCCCACCTGCAGGCCGGATACTGAATCTGATCCAGTGTTGACCAGGAATCCATGAAGTGTTACTTAAACTAGTTGTTTAGAACGCCAGGGGTCTCCACATCCCTGCCATGTCTGAATGCGCCATCTGCTGCTGAGTTTGCGCATACCTTTCCCACCCTTCACATTAAAATCAGGGCCATTAATTCCACAGGTTAGTTTTGAATTCACCCCCTTCAAGTGCAGTCTCTGTCCTCTACAATATTCTACAATGGCATGTTATTGTAATTATAAAATGGAAAAATAATTTTAGTGTTTCCTAGTTTAAAACCAAATGCCAATGAAATGGAAAACCCACCTCTTATTAATCTGTGTCATCATAAAACATTTATTTCAATTCCCAATCCCAGTTACAGGTGGGATTCAATGGGTAAACCATACCTGTTAGTGAAGGGTAAACATGTGCTGATCCATTCAGTGTAGTCCGTGTGCATTTGTGTGCAGTGACATAAGGGTAGAATTATCTGATGATGTGCAGTATGGATGGAAGTACATATCGGGATATTGTCCATCATGATTTTCTGTTCATTAATATTAACATGACATTGTGAGTTGTGCATTCTGTGTCCCAATATAAGCTCTTGGCAGGTAAGGTTGAGTGCCAGGAGTCCATAGTTGGAAAGTTAACCCTTGGAATTACTCAATAAACTGGGAAAATCTCATAACTACTCCTCTACTTGAGGAAAAGAGGGCAGATAACACGTGAGGCAGAATTTTTCAGCCGGCTTGTGGGATCAGGCCTGACACGCCAACGTAAAAAATGGCATGCGATGACTTCGGACATGCATCCCGATATCACCATGCGCCATCGCGATATTTGGGAAGGCGGGCACGTTATGAGTTCAGAGGCATACCCGCCATTAATTAACAGGCCAGTTAAGGCCCTTGAGGCAGTAATTGAAGACAGTTTTTCAGAGCCTGTTTGATTTTCATTGTGTCGCATAGGCGCAACGGGCAGGCGGGTAGGCCACATTTTTAAAAACCTCATCCATGGGAGGGATAAGAGGGGTGAGTGGGTTCGCTAACGCAAGCAGTTAGAACTTTAATTTATTACTTACTGCTATTTGCTTGTGTGAATAGGACAACTTAATTTCGCTTCAGAGCTGCTTTGACAAAAGCAACAGGCTTCAGGACGCTGGAGGAATCATAACATTTGGGGCCTTCCAGATATCAGACAGCCTTCCCTTACCCTGGGAATGGGAGTGGGGATTGTGCTCTCTGCTGGAGCCAACTCCTCTGAGGAGGGAGAGGGGGCTAAAAGGGGGAAGAGGCCAGCAGTCCATATTCAGCCTTCAGAGGAGCCAGCTGTGGGAGGACAGGTGCAGGCAAAAGGGGCGCAGGGCTAACAGGTAGTCCAAGGGAGAAGGGGCCGCAGAAGACGCCACTATCTGCCACTAGCGATGCAGCTACCTCAATATGTCTGAGGTGCAATGCCAAAGGATGCTCTACCTCTCAAGGGAGACAGTGACTTCCATCTGTCAGATGGTCCGCCCTGAGATAGCTCCAACTGTGTGCGTGGACACCCCATACCAGTGGCGCTGAAGGTTATGGTTTCCATAGAAGCATAGAACACTATAACACCGAAAACAAGCCATTCGGCCCTTCTAGTCTTGCCGAAATATTATTCTGCTAGTCCCATTTACCTGCACCTAGTCCATAACCCTTCAGACATCTCCCATCCATGTATCTATCCAATTTATTCTTAAAACTTAAGAGTGAGCCCGCATTTACCACGTCAGATGGTAACTCGTTCCACACTCTCACCGCTCTCTGAGTGAAGAAGTTCCCCCTAATGTTCCCCCTAAACCTTTCCCATTTCACGCTAAAGCCATGTCCTCTCGTGTTTATCTCTCCTAATCTAAGTGGAAAGAGCCTACTCACATTTACTCTGTCTAAACCCCTCATAATTTTGTAAACTTCTATCAAATCTCCCTTCATTCTTCTACGCTCCAAGGAATAAAGTCCTAACCTGTTTAATCTTTCCCTGTAACTCAACTCCTTAAGACCCGGCAACATCCTAATAAATCTTCTCTGCACTCTCTCAATCTTACTGTTATCCTTCCTGTAGTTAGGTGACCAGAACTGCACACAATACTCCAAAGTTGGCCTCACCAATGTCTTATACAACCTCACCATAACATCCCAACTCCTATACTCAATACTTTGATTTATGAAGGCCAGTATGCCAAAAGCTTTCTTTACAACCCTGTCTACCTGTGATGCCACTTTCAGGGCATTATGTATCTGAACTCCCAGATCCCTTTGTTCCTCCACACTGCTCAGTGCCCTACCATTTACTGTGTATGTCCTACCTTGGTTTGACCTTCCAAAATGCAACACCTTACACTTTTCCGCATTAAATTTCATCTGCCATTTTCTGGCCCATTTTTCCAGTTGGTCTAGTTCCCTCTGCAAGCTTTGAAAGCCTTCTTCACTGTCCACAACGCCTCCAATCTTAGCGTCATCAGCAAACTTGCTGATCCAATTCACCACATTATCATCCAAATCATTGATATAGACAACAAACAACAATGGTCCCAGCACAGATCCCTCAGGCACACCACTAGTCAGAGACCTCCAGTCTGAGAAGCAATCATCCAATACCACTCTCTGCCTTCTCCCGCACAGCTAATTTCGAACCCAGTTTACAACCCCTCCATGGATACCAAGTGTCTGAACTTTCTGAACTAACCTCCCATGTGGGACCTTGTCAAAGGCCTTACTAAAGTCCATGTAGACAACATCCACAGCCTTTCCTTCATCTACTTTCTTGGTAACCTCCTTGAAAAACTCTACAAGGTTTGTTAAACATGACCTACCACGCACAAAGCCATGCTGATTAACCCTAATCAGCCCTTGGCTGTCCAAATAATTGTACATTCAATCACTCAGAACACCTTCCAATAATTTACCTACTACGAACGTCAGGCTCATGGCCTGTAATTACCTGGTTTACTTTTGGAGCCTTTTTTAAACAACAGAACAACATGAGCTGCCCTCCAATCCTCTGGCACCTCACCCGTGGCTAAGGACATTTTAAATATTTCTGCCAGGGCCCCTGCAATTTCTACACTAGTCTCCCTCAAGGTCCAAGGGAATATCATGTCAGGCCCGGGGGATTTATCTACCTTCATTCGCTGTAAGGCAGCAAGCACCACCTCCTCCTTAATCTCTATATGTTCCAAGACACTACTGCTTGTTTCTCTTCCTTCCTTATACACTATGCCAGTTTCCTGAGTAAATACTGATGCAAAAAAACTGTTTAAGATCTCCCCCAGCTCGTGAGGCTCCACATATAGATGACCACTCTGATCTTCAAGGGGACCAATTGTGTCCCTTACTATCCTTTTACTCTTAATATACTTACAGAAACCCTTTGGGTTTACCTTCACATTATCTGCCAAAGCAACCTCATGTCTTCTTTTTGCCTTCCTGATTTCCTGTTTTAGTATTTTCTAACATTTTCTATACTCTACAAGTACCTCATTTGCTCCTTGTTGCCTGTACCTGCTATACACCTCTCTCTTCTTCTTAACTAGATCGCCAATATCCCTTGAAAACCAAGGTTCCCTATGCCTGTTAACTTTGTCTTTAATCCTGACAGGAACATGCAAACTCTGCACTCTCAAAATTTCACCTTTGAATGCCTTCCACTTACTGAACACATCCTTGCCTGAAAACATCTTATCCCAATCCACTCTTCCTAGATCCTTTCTCATTTCCACAAAATTGGCCTTTCTCCAATTTAGAATCTCAACTCAAGGACCAAACCTATCCTTATCCATAATTAGCTTAAAACTAATGACATTGTGGTCACTGGACCCAAAATGTTCGCCTACACATACTTCTGTCACCTGACCTGTCTGGTTCCCTAATAGGAGATCAAGTATTGCATCCTCTCTCGTTGGTACCTCTATATATTGATTTAGAAAACTTTCCTGAACACATTTGACAAACTCCAAGCCATCCAGCCCTTTTACAGTATGGGAATCCCAGTCAATATATGGAAAGTTAAAATCTCCTACTATCACAACTTTCTGTTTCTTACATCGGTCTGCTATCTCTCTAAAGATTTGCTCCTCCAATCCTCTCTATTGGGCGGTCTATAATACAACCCTATTAGTGTGGTCACACCTTTCCCATTCCTCAGCTCCATCCATATGGCCTCTGTAGACGAGCCCTCCGGGCTGTCCTGCTTATGCACAGCTGTGATATTTTCCCTGACTAGTAATGCCACTCCTCCCCCTTTCATCCCTCCCCCTCTATCACATCTGAAACATTGAGTTGCCAGTCCTGCCCCTCCTGCAACCAAGTCTCACTAATAGCAATAATGTCGTAATCCCACGTGCCAATCCATGCCCTTAGCTCATCTGCCTTTCCGACAATACTCCTTGCATTGAAATAGATGCACCTGAGAACATTTCTATCACGTACAAACCTTTGATTTCTGTCTATACATGCATTCCTCGCTTGACCTTTATCCTCCTCCACCTCACTATCTGCTCTAACACTCTGGTTCCCCTCCCCCTGCAAATCTAGTTTAAACGCCCCGGAGCAGCCCTAGCACACCTACCCGCAAGGATGTTACTCCTCCCCCAGTTCAGGTGCAAACCGTCCTGTTGGAACAGGTCCCACCTTCCCTGGAACAGACCCCAATTGTCCAGAAACATGAAGCCCTCCCTCCTGCACCATCTCCTTAGCCACATATTTAGCTGCATTATCCTCCTATTTCTACCCTCACTAGCACATGGCATGGGTAGCACTCCTGAGATTGCAACCCTGGAAGTCCTGTCCTTCAACTTTGCACCTAACTCCCTAAACTCTCTTTGCAGGACCTCCTCCTCCTTCCTATCCACGTCATTGGTCCCTACATGGACCATGACATCTGGCTGCTCACCCTCCCTCCTGAGAATACTAAGAACTCGATCCGAGATATTGCAGACCCTGGCACCAGGGAGGCAACAGACCATCCGGGATTCTCGATCTCTCCCACAGAACCTCCTATCTGTCTCCCTAACTATTGAATCCTCTATCACTACTGCTGTCCTCTTTTCCCTCCCTCCTTTCTGAGCTGAGGGTCCATCCTTGGTGCCAGAGACACGACCACTACAACCTGTTCCTGGTAGGTAGTCCCCACCAACAGTATCCAAAACGGTATACCTACTGTTGATGGGAACGGCCACAGGGGTGCTCTGCTCTTTCTGTCTATTCCCCTTCCCTCTCCTGACCTTCACCCAGCTGCCTGCCTCCTGACTTTTAGGGGTGACTGTCTCCCTGAAACTCCTGTCTATTACTGCCTCTGCCTCCCGAATGATCCGAAGTTCATCCAGCTCCAGCTCCAGTTCCCTAATGTGGCTTCTCATGAGCTGCAGTTGGATGCACCTTTTGCAGGTGTAGTCATCAGGGACATTTGTGCTGTCCATGACTTCCCACATGCTGCATTCAGAGCACTCGACAGCCCCAACTGCTGCCTCCATTACCTACTCCTGATTTACTAAAGGACTTTACCCGGCCCTACCCCACTGGGAGCAAGCTCGTCCTCAGCCTCTGCTCGCCTAAGCCTCTCGAGCCAAAGCCTCAAAGCTCCACTCCTTCACAGGGCCACTCACACACTGGCCGCTCCTCTTCAGCTTCCCCTCCTTTTATTTTCAAGCTCCGCGCTCTTTTTCAAATGACCTGCCTTCAAGATTCGCGCTCTTTTTCAAATGACCTCCCCCACACTCTCCGCGCTCTTTTTCAAATGACCTCCCCCACACTCTCCGCGCTCTTTTTCAAATGACCTCCCCCATGCTCTCCGCGCTCTTTTTCAAATGATCTCCCCCACACTCTCCGCGCTCTTTTTCAAATGACCTCCCCCACACTCTCCGCGCTCTTTTACAAATGACCTGCCTTCAAGCTCCGCACTCTTTTTCAAATGACCTCCCACACGCTCTCCGCACTCTTTTTCAAATGACCTGCCTTCAAGCTCCGTGCTCTTTTTCGAATGACCTCCCCCACACTCTCCGCACCCTTTTTCAAATGACCTGCCTTCAAGCTCCACGCTCTTTTTCAAATGACCTCCCCCACGCTTTCCGCGCTCTTTTTCAAATGACCTGCCTTCAAGCTCCATGCTCTTTTTCAAATGACCTCCCCACACTCTCCGCGCTCTTTCCAGGGGTCAGTGGGTGATCTTTGTGGTGTCTCCCAGTCAGCTGTCCACAGTTAGGTCAAGCTGGTGACAGATGCTTTGTTCAGGCGTGCATTGACTTTCATTCACTACCACACGGATGAGGCCAGCCAGGCAGAGTGGGCCAGAGGCTTTGCCACGATTTCTGGGTTCCCCCGCATCCAGATTGCAATTGATTATACACGTGGCCATCAAGGCACCAGTGGGTGAGCTGGGAGCCTTCGTCAAAAGGAAGGGATTCTACTCCATGAATGTGCAGATAGAGTGTGATCACAGGATGCCGATTCTGTAAGTCTGTGCAAGGTACCCAGGCAGCTTGCATGATGCTTACATCCTGAGACACTCCCAGGTGCCGAAGCTCTTCTGTGCTCTAGCCCAACTGAATGGATGGCTGCTGGGTGACAAGGGCTATCCCCTCAAAAGGTTGCTCATGATGCCCCTCCACCATCCAAGAACAATGGCTGAGCAGCGGTACAATAGGAGCCAAGCTTCCACAAGGGCGGTGGTAGAGAGAACCATCGGTCTTCTCAAGATACACTTCCGATGCCTGGACCGTTCAGATGGAGCACTCCAGTACCCTCCAGATTGTGTGTCCCTGCTAGTGGTTGCATGCTGCGCTCTCTACAATCTGGCACTGGAAAGGGGGGAAGCGGTGGAGGAAGAAGTTGTTGATGCAGCTGCTCTGGCAGCAGACAATGAGTCCAGTAGTGAGTTCAAGGACGAGCACGGTCAGGAGAATGCTGAGGGGACAGACACTGAACTGGGCAACCTCCAGGGAGGCAGGGACACCCGGGAGGCTTTGATCCAATGCTCCTTCAGGTAACCTACCAAAGATGGAGCACTAACACATGCTAGGGCTGCAGGCTCCAAACTCAATACCTGAGATCAACATCAACACGTACTATGTGCCATTTCCATAAAGCTCAATGACATACAAGTCACTCATAACATCATGGGTTCCCCTTCACTTGCAGAACTTATGAAGTACCCAGAAGCTTGTTGAGAACCAACATGTTTAATGATATGTGGTCTGGCATACAGAAATCAATGTAAATTAAAAGGTGCTGAACAGCACACCAACTTAAAAGTGGGGCAAAAGAAAACGACCAGTAATAAGCCCGTGTTGTGCCTAAGGTGCTTTAAGTGCCATGTCCAGTGCTCCCCCATCGCTAGCACTGGCACTGGAGACAGCCTGCTCAATCTGATGTCCTGTTGGCCTTGATGACCTTGGCAGGCATTCTCTGGCCCATGGAGCCTGTGCTGGCCCCACCTGGGAGGGAGTGGCCAGTGGCACAGCTGGCATCTCTTCAGTCACTGCAGCCTTGTCGGATGCCACGGTCACTGGCAGAGGGGCAGAGGAGCTGCTGCCGTCATCCGGAACGCCCTGAGAGGAGCTCGCAGAGATGACAGGCAGCTTGTTTGCCAACATCAGGTCGCTTTGGACCTCCCTGCTCACCATCGATGGATGGGCACCAAGCTTGGATACTGGGTGCCCAATCCATCTCCCACACTGACACTAACCAGATGAGGTCATTGCCGCTGTGAGGGCTTATAGGCTTGAGTGCATCCCGAGGAAGTCCCGATTGTTCTCCTGGAGGAGTCTCTCCATGAGAGTCGCCACTCTTTCCATGGAGGAGGCATTGCTCTTGCTCCAAATGGACTCCTCCATCACGGAGACCATGGCACGCATTCCCTCATGTATCTCCGCCAGATCCTCCCGCACACCCTGCTGGATTTTCAGCATCTGCTGCCTCAGGGGCAACTCCAGAGGCACATCGTCAGCCACTGACTGAGCATGTTCCTGGTCCCCAGCAGTCAGAGGACTGCCGTCGCCCTGGGCACTCGCTGCCTCCACCTGTACCTTAGGCGAATGTGAAGTGCCCTCACCGCTGTGCACCGAGATACTAGCCGACCATCTTATTCCTACAGGCTGGTGTCTGCCTGGCTGTAAGGGTGTGATGCTGGTACGTTAATGTCTTCTCTGTACCCTCAGGGGTTAGCAGCAGTCCCACAGCCTCCTGAGTCTGGGCGTGCTCTAGTGCGGCTGAAAGGAAGAACAAGGACATTTGATTAGTTGAAGTAGTTACACAGTTAATGTACATGTCTGGCACCCTGATCAGGATGTGCTCCTCCCTCCATTATCAATGGGGATCCCATGTTGCAGGCTGAAATCAATATACAGTCAACAGTGGAATATTGACAGACATTGTGACCTCAGTGCATGGCACTTTTACCTCCCAGTGATACCCCAACCTCACCACGGCCACTTGACCTAGGCACATGGCGCCTCTCCAGCTCCAGTGCCTCCTGCTCATATCTGGTGATGATGAGAAAGTGGGGCTGCCCTCCGCCAATCCACAGCTGCTCTGCATTATTGTGAGCTGTCTTCTCTTGAAAGGAAAGAGGAGCATTGATTAGTCCATCCTGTACCTGCTTTGCCATTGCAGCCTTGCCACCCCCACCTGAGGAAAACCTTGCAGGGCTCATCTGATTCGTGACACTGGAGCCGCAATACACTCATTCCAAGCAGCTAGGCCTGACCCCCTTGCCCAGATGCTGCCTCCATGACATTTGCCACACACACTACAAGAACTTCCAAACTCATGAACACTACCATCCAGAAGGACAAAGGCAGCATCCTGACTTGCAAATGCTTCACCGCTCCTTCACTGTCACTGGGTCTAAATCCTGAAACTCACCCCTTAACAGTACTGTGGTGTACCAGCACCACATGGACTGCAGCGGTTCCAGCAGGCAGCTCATCACCACCTTCTCACGGGCAACTAGGGATGGGCAATAAATGCTGGCAAAGCCAGCAAAGCCCATACCCGGTGAATGAATGATTAAAAAAAATAAAATTCTGGGGGGCAGGGGAGCCAACCTAACTGGGGTGCTAAATGATCCAGACAACACAGTACTCACCCTTCCCAATCACAGGAGGTCATTAAGCCTCTTGCGGCACTGTATCCAGATACGGCTCACCACATCGTGGGAACTGACCCGTAATGCCATCTCCTCCCAGGCACGTTTTGTTAGGTGGGAGGGCCTCCTCCTCCCGTCCCTTGGTACCAGGATCTCACAGCATGCTGCCACCTCCTTGAGGAGGGCAGCAAGGCACTCATTGGAGAACCTTGGGGCCGACTGCCCCACTGACCTGCCCTCCCGCCTGGCCTGCCCTTCGAAGACGTTCCCCCATCATGTTGCTCCTGAGTGAAATCAATGGCAACCTTAAGACGGCTGCCTGCGCCACTTTTAAATAGGCCACTGGGTCGCCATTGGACCCTGTGGTCATTGGCCTCCCGCCGCCACCCGATCCTTCCTGCTGATCTTGGGAGCCGTGATTTACGCTGGGCGGGCCAGTCTGCGTAAAATGGGAGCGCGGAGCTGATCGTGGGCAGTGAATAGCTCCATGCCCGCCCTCACCAGCTCCCGCTGAGCCCGCTTGCCATATGAAAAGTTCAGCCCATGGATGTGTGGTATAAGGGAGACCACTAGATGCATCATAGCTTACCATCTGGAATAAAAGACCATTCAGTCATCTCGTATGTCATCTGATTCTTCAGTGAGTCTAAAGTTTTACCTCCACAATCCGACCCAAACTATTTGCATGAACTAGTTTTTGAATATTTTCTTGATCTAGTGTTCGAGCATAATGCTCTGGATTAAAATTCTCTACGGCATTTAATATATCAGGGATCATTTTAACACTTTAAAATGGCCTTGTTTCAGGTGGAAAGTTAAAAATCTAAACATCTGAAACAGGAGCCCAATCCACCTTGAACCAGCCCACTCCCAGTTTCAACGGAGTCAGAGTCAGAGTGAGGGGCATGTGGCTAATTCACTCTCAGAAGGCAGGTTGATCATTTAAGTATTTTATTGAGCCTGTGTGCCTTCATTTTAAATGATTCTATTGTCAATCACTGTCAGCCAGGCATCCTCAGCCTTGGGCAGCCTACCAGGTGAAAGGAGTTAAGAAGGGCTAAATCCATCAGGTAGGTGAGTTTACGGCACTGCTTATGGCCCAGGAGAAGCAGGAGTGTTTTCTCTAGTTCCAGCAAGCTCTCTAGTGAGCCCTCATTCCCCCCATCACAATCTGTCTACAATCCCATCCTACCTCAAGTAGACCCCTCTCCAAACATCATTTGCTCCCCACCTCCTATGTGATTTGACCCTGACTGCCACCATGATCGTACCCTCCCAACATTTGCAAATCCTGCCGACCACCAGCTTTTTTTATCTTTTCTTATAAGCCAATCTTTTGAAGTTGGGAATTAGCCCCATGGCCCTATATTGCCTCAGTTGTTTGAATGGTACACTGAAGTGACTAAAACTGAATACAGTACTCAGGTTGTGATCTGATTTGGGCATTGTACAGCTCATCAAAAGATCTTCTGAAAGCTATAATATTGAGGTTTATAACATTGTTTTGTTTTAACCTGTATGTTTAATTTTCGGTGAAATGGAGTAAAGAAAGGGATCATGTGACCTGTTCCAAATGCTGCTTCGCAACACCAAGGCTGATTTAGTTGCTATGGGAACAAGCGGTCCAAGCCAAGGAACTTGCTGAGGGGTACAAAATTCTCACACCTGGCTAGTCTACTAAAATTGACATTGTACTCAAAGAATCGGGGACTATTTGTAATCCTAATGTAGAAAGTACTGTTTTTGACTAAAGATGTGCCCAGAGAATCAAAAGCTAGACTTGTGAGAGTAAAGAACCCTCAAACATCCTGCTGGCAGCAAAGAGGTAAAAGCAAGTGCAAACAAACTGAATTTGTCTGCTTCAAAATTACCTGAAAATCTTAAGCCACAGATGTCAAAACAGCAGAATTCTATGCATCGTCGTCACCTGCTGCGCCCTTCACAATCTGGCGCTGCAATGGGGAGAGGAGCTAGCTGAGGAGGAGATGGAGGAGCTGCACTGATGAGGGGTCATTGACAGGAATGAGGGTGAGGAGGTCCTCAAAAGCGAGGATGACAGCAATGAGGCTATCACACTGGTCACTCAAGGCAGGCGCGTTCATGAGGCCATCATATCTGTTAGATTAGTGGAAGATGATGACGACATGCAGTGGGGAGGCACCATAGATTCTCACATTACTTCTGTGAACATTTGACTCCAGTCTGGCTGATGGCAGCGCACGTACCCTCAATGCTAAAGCTTCTGTGATAAGGACGGAGCAGATTCCCATAGTCCCTATATTCCAGAAGAATGATGACTACATGGAATGGGGACACTCCATAGATACTCACATAGTTTATGTAAATGTCTGACTCCTGTTTGACTGATGGCAAATTGCTTGCGCTCTGTGAACAGGGTCATATCATGGTGATGCAGCAGGGAAACTTTAACTTCTCCTGATCCTATGGCATCCTTTGTGAGCTGAATGTTTCAAGGACTACACTGTCATCAGACACAGATGCTGATGAGATGGGGGTGGGGGGTGGGGGGCGGTGAGGGGCAGCCACACCTCAAAGACGATGGAGGCACACAGAAAGAATGATGGAACTCTGTGCCACCGGCCCAGGACATTCTGGCAACAATGATAAGACCCATTGAGGTGCCGGCATCACTGATGTGTCCAGTGAATGTGAAGGTGCACCATCAGTGTGCTGAGAAGGTTTCACAAAGCACTGGGAAAAGGCCCTGGACTGAGACAACTGCCTTTATCCTTTACAGGGACCAAGGTTTTACATCTGAGTAACACGAATACTACTCATCAGAACAAGAAGCCATAGGTAAGGAGAGTTTCTTGGGAATTTATTAGCAATGTGAATATTATGTACAGTTGATTAACACCCATGCCTAGGCTGTGCGACTAAACCTTTTTAACCTTCCTAACCCTGCCGCTATGTCTTGGTGCTCTCCTGACATCCACAGCAGAGGTGGAGGCAGCCTGCTGACCACTATACCCTGTCTGTGATAATATTGATGGGCGTCCTCTGGAGGGCAGAGACCTGGAGGGCCCAGGGCTGCCTTTCGGGGTCCTGCTTTGTGGTAGTGGCACCCTCCTTGGCCTGTGGAGCTGGATTTGCTGGGGTCACAGGAAGTGGAGATTCAGATGGGCTGGACACTCCCGGAGTCACCTCGGTGGATGGCCCCTGGAGGCGGGAGCACCTGCTGATCCTCCTCTCAAAAATGTGAGAATCTATGGTGCCCAAAGGCCCCTAGCTGACTCCTTGAGAAGAAGGAGAAACTGGAGTGAGATCGAGCTGCCCTGCACTGCTCTCACATTGACACTGTTGGAGGCCAACTATGGCATCAGCAATGGAGTTCAGCCTGTGCAGCAGTGCAGGACAGATGTCCTGGGCTAAGGTCTCCAATGGTGGCTGCCATCCTACTGGTATTGACTTCTGTGTGTTGGCACGCTGGCACTATCACCTCAGACTGAAGGCCACTGGATTCCTCCATCGTGCCTTGCAATCTGAGGAGTGCAGCAGACATCCTTTCCTGATGTTCCTGAGCTTGCCTTTGCAGCTCCTGCAGCTGAGATATGACCTAGTCCAGTGCCTCCTCATCTAACTCAGAGTTAGCAGATTTCTAAACTCCAGTCCTTTGAGTGCTGGAAACCTGGGAAGTCCCTGCCTCTGCCTGTTGTGGATTAGACAGTGTAGTGTGCTCATAAGATTGTGATCCCGAGGCTACTCTGAAGCTTGGTCCCACCGAGGTGTGTATCTCTGCATTGGTGGAGGGTATGGGTCAGCGCTGTGATGGGTCTTCATTGAGGGTTTCAACAGATTCCTCTTCCGAGGTGTCTTCAGGGCTTGCGTTGAGGACTTGGGTCATGGACTCCCTCGGCAGATGTGCCTGTGAAAGCAAGGGGAGATAATTAGTGCAGAGCAGTGGCCTGTGAAACATGACACATCACTCACAGCATGGTTGTCTGATGGATGTTGCACTGCTGGTTCCTCACTTGGTTGAGCACAGGTGACCTCACCGTCAGCATAGGAATGGTCCAGATGTTTGCTGGCCAGTTGGATGACTCTATTTTCAAAGTCTGTGAGGACATTGATTTCAGGCATTCCTCCACTGGTCTGTGACCTCTCCCTCTTGTTGTGTGCCAGCTTGTCCTGCATGAATACAGATGGAGATTGTGTAAGCAGGATATCTGCCCGGCCAGATGATAAACATGTTTGGAATGTATGGATGATGAGTGGTGCCATGGAGGGCATAAGGACAATGAAGGTGTGTTTGAGAGAGTGAATGGTGATGTCCCTTGAACTGGCAGTGAGTGAGATCCCTAAGGATGTGTGATGGGTTTGTGAGTGTGAGAGTTAAGAACGATGAGAAGAGTGAATACCTTGGTGGAATGGAGGAGATCATTCATCCTTTTGCGACACTGGGTGTCCTCTTTTGCAGAGCATTGGCACTGACCACCGCTGCCACCACCTCCCAAGCTGGATTGGTGATTTTACTGTCCCTCCTGCGGTAGGAGCGAGGCTAAAGGACATCAAGGCAGGCATCCGAAAGGCATTACAGGGATGTGTCATTGAATCAGGGGGCAGCAGTCTTCTTGCCTTTTGGGGCCATGTCTTCTGTGCAGTAGACATGGGCTGGAAGCACTGAGAGGTGTGTGTGTGGCTGCACTTTAAATATGGTGCCTGGTGTGAGGAAGCTCAAGGTGACAGTGTGGCGGGTAAATCGGAGGCCGTCTGTCAGTGAAATGGTGTGATTAATGAGATGTGATTGGGATGATATGGCGTGAAAAACCACCCTTGCGGCAGGCGGGTAAATAATGTTTTTCTCACCCTCTACCACAGTTACTGGAAACTTGGGACAATTCCACCCTATATATATTTTGTAAACTCATTATTTAAAACCAAAAATCTTAATAAACCATTTTCCGCTCAGTTTTTAATTCCACCCAAGAGTTCCCCTATACTTTCCATAATTGTGAGGGTAACTTCATTTCTCCTGGGACTAAACCAAGGCGTGCCACAGCTCTTGGCATTTCACTTTGATTTTCCTCAGTGTTCCTTGCTATTCTCCAAGGTATGCAATTCCTTGGGATCCTTCCACTAGCATTCAGCCAAGTCACCCTCTCACTTTCTTTAAACACCTCACATTTGTTGACACCCCAGCTCAAGCATAAGATTCACTGCCTTCTTCTTAGTGGTCTATAGCTCCTGGCAGATTTCTCTCTCTGCTTGATCCAAAGCTGCTCCCAGTCTCCAACTCCATGAATACCCCTGGGTCCTTATGGCCTCTATGCTCCTTTTCTGCCTACTGGCAGATATACCACTGGCTTCTCATAGCCTTCCAAGTTGACTCCTGACAGCTTTCTCTCCCTCTGCTTGTGTCTGTCAGAAAATATACAGATAAACTCAAACCACAAAAGAGCACCTCTGTTTACCTGTTTAGCCCATCTCCATAGCAATATGGCAAACTCAGGACGTTCCCAACAGAAATGTAAATTAATTATCCTTTACCCTCAAAACAATCTTTTGATTCTGGGACCCACATGACTGCAGGTTATTGCTATCAAGCGGCACTTGCTTTGCAATAATCTGTTCACTGATGCCCAGTTTGGGTTCCGCCAGGGCCACTCAGCTCCTGACCTCACTACAGCCTTTGTTCAAACATAAACAAAAAAGCTGAACTCCCAAGGTGAGGTGAGAGTGACTGCCCTTGACATCAAGGCAGCATTTAACTAAATGTGGCATCAAAATTGGAGTCAATAGGAATCAAGGGGAAAACTCTCTGCTGGTTGGAGTCATACCTAGCACAAAGGAAGATGGTTGTGGTTATTGGAGGTCAGTCATTTCAGCTCTAGGATATCATTGCAGGGGTTCCTCAGGGTAGTTTCCTAGGCCCAACCATCTTCAGCTGCTTCATCAATAACCTTCCTTCCACCATAAGGTCGGAAGTGGGAATGTTCGTTGATGATTGCACAATGTTCAGCATCATTCATGGCTCCTCAGATACTGAAGCAGTCCATGTCCAAATACAGCAAGATCTGGACAATATCCAGGCTTGGGCTGACAAGTGGCAAGTAACATTTGTGCCACCCAAGTGTCAGGCAATGACCATCCCCAACAAGAGAGAATCCAACCATCGCCCCTTGATGCTCAATGGCATTACCATCACTGAAACCCCACGATCAACATCCAGGGGGTTACTATTGACCAGAAACTGAACTGGACTAGCCATATAAAGATTGTGGCTACAAGAGCAGGTCAGAGGCTAGGAATCATGCAATGAGTAACTCACTTCTGACTCCTCAAAGCCTGTCCACCATCCACAAGGCACAAGTCAGGAATGTGATGGAATACTCCCCACTTGCCTGGATGAGTGCAGCTCTTACAACACTGAAGAAGCTGCACATCGTCCTGGACAAAGCAGTCCACTTGATTGGCACCCCATCCACAAACATTCACTCCCTCCACCACCAACTCACAGTAGCAGCAGTGTGTACCATCTACAAGATGCACTGCAGGAATTCACCAAGGCTGCTTAGACAGCACCTTCTAAACCCATGACCACTACCACCTAGAAGGACAAGGGCAGCAGATAGATGGGAACACCACCAACATGTATTAAAAAAAATCCAAGAACATCTTGAAGTAAACTGGCTCCTCCAGATAAACCCAAAGTAGCCATTATAATCCTAGAAATGAATACCTCTTACCACCATCCAAGCAGCAATAAAACTTTCCCTTTTGAACTGGCCTGTTCTATTTACACTTACTTTAGGGTTTCTTACCAGCTTGTCAATAAGGCGCTTCCATTTATCTACATTTAAAATTCAATTCAATTCCTAAAACCAGAAGTTATATCCCTAAAACACATGAGGTGTGAAATTAGACATTTTCACAATGCCAATTGCTGCAGATGAGCTCTTCAACTGTCTCAAAAGTAATGAGGCTCCAACCCATCTTGCTGAGACCAACTCCTCTCACCTGCCAGATGGCTGTCACAGTAGGGGGCCCGTGCACTGTTTGCAAGATATCATGGCACTCTGCTCTCGACATCGTCCAGGACAAAGCAGCCTGCTTGATTGGCACCACATCCACAAACATTCACTCCCTCCAGTGGCAGAAGATACACTGCAGGAATTCACCAAGGCTCCTTTGACATCACCTTCCAAACCTATGACCACTACCATGTAGAAGGACAAGGGCAGCACACACATGGGAACACTACCACCTGGAAGTACCTCTCTAAGTCACTCACCACCCTGACTTAGAAATATATCGCTGTTCCTTCACTGTTGCTGGGTCAAAATCCTGGAACTCCCTTCCTAATAGCACTGTGGGTGTACCTACACCAGATGGACTGCAGTGGTTTGAGAAGGCAGTTCACTATTACCTTCTCAAGAGCACCTAGGGATGGGTAATAAATGCTGGCCCAGCCAGCAAAAACCACATCCTGTGAATGAATAAAAAAGAAATTGGCATTTGCAGTGACAGTGACATAGGGGTAATGTTAGTGGACTACTAATCCAAACGCCTAGGCCTCTGAGGACATAAGTTCAAATCCCATCCAGCCTCCTCCTGAGGTGTCCAGGATCACAGGTGCCAGTCTTTAGCCAATTTGATTCACTCAAGAAATGGCTGAAGCAATGGATATATGTATAGGCTGTGGACCCAGACAACATTCCCAGTGGTCGTATTGAAGACTTGTGCTCCAGAACTAGCCATGTCCTTGGCCAAGCTGTTCCAGTAAAGGCAAAACACTGCTATTTACCCAACAGTATGGAAATTGCCCCAGGTATATCTATTCACAAAAAGCAGGACAAATCCAATCTAGCCAATATTGTCTGATCAGTCTACTCTTGATCATTAGCAAAGTAATGGAAGGTGTTGTGAACAGAGCTATCAAGTTGCTCTTACATAGTTGCTCACCAGTGCTTAGTTTAGATTCCGCCAGGGTCACCCAGATCCTGATTTCATCGCAGCCTCACTACAAACATGGACAAAAGAACTGAACTCAACAAGTGAGGTGGGAATGACTGCCCCTGACATCAAGGTAGCATTTGACCGAGCAAAATTGAAGTCAATGGGAATTAGGGGAAAACTCTCCACTGGTTGGAGTCATATCCAGCACAAAGGAAGATGGTTTTGGTTGTTGGAGGCCAAATGTCTCAGTCCCAGAACATAACTGCGGGAGTTCCTCAGGATAGTGTCCAAAGGCCAGCTGTCTTGAGGTGCTTCACCAATGACCTTCCCTCCATGACAGAGTCAAAAATAGGGATATTTGCTAATGATTAAACAGTATTCAGCCATTTGCACCTCCTCAGGTACTGAAGCAGTCCATGCTCGCATGCATCAAGACCTGGACAACATTGAGAATTGGTTGATAAGTGACAAGTAATATTTGCACCGCACAAGTGCCAGGCAATGACCATCTCCAAGAAGAGACAATCTAACAATCTCTCCTTGATACTCAACAGCATTACCATCACTAAATCCTCCACTTCCAACATCCTGGGAGGGTTACCATTGACCAGAAACTTAACAGGACCAGCAATTTAAATACAGTGGCTACAAGAACAGGTCTGAGACTGGGAATTCTGTGGTGAGGAACTTCCCAAAGCCTATCCAACATCAACAGGGCACAGGTCGGCAGTTATTCAGTAACGGCAGCACCACCATGAGTGCTGGCCACTGCCAGTACTGCAATAGGCCCAAGGAGGAGGAGGATTATCGCTGGAGTCCTAGAATGCAGTTAAGTGGGATGGGATTACCAGGATCAGTCAGGAAGGCCCTGGCATGGGAGGCCCCTGGATGGGAAGGGGTGGTCAGTGCAAAGGGCAGGGACCTGTCTTCCTGCAAATCCCTCCCTTGCTGTCATCGGGTCCCTCCATTAGGCACAGGCTGCTCAAGAAGGAGAATACCCCCTTGCGGGCAGCTTGCCCTCCCGCCATGGCCCCTGCCCACTGCCCATCAAATACCAGCATCAGCGGAATGAGGTCCTTAAGTGACCATTTAAGAGCCTCAGTTGGCCTCTGGGTGAGAAGGCCATTCTTGACCCTTCCAGTCCTGGATCTAATTAGGAGAATTGGGAAGGCGATGATCTCTCCACCCTAAGCTCCAGTAAATGTCCCCCTATGCTGCCTCCCAGCCTGCTTCTGTGGCAGTATTAAATTCTGCCAATTGTAAATACTTTTGTACCCTTGGTGCCTAGGTGCGGCCTGATCCAATATGGTGGATGACAAACTTCTGGTACATAATGAGCATGCAAGCTTCCACCCACTATATTAGATGCTTAGGCATCACTGAATCTCTATACCATTATTTGCTTACAGTGGGATACTGGTATGGTTTGAATCTAGTACATTAGATGATTTACAATTTTTATGACAAAGTTTTTACATTTCTTTTGGTATCTTGAGATTACCAATTTCTTAAATATATTGCTCTTGATTATAAAGAAGAGATAGTTACAGTGTACGTGAGCAGCAAAGTGGGCAGCATTCTTGGGAAGTTGGCGTTGTGGATACACAGTCAATTTTAAAGGCCAGGTTTCAATACCATAAGTATTCTCACTCCTCTGCCCAAATCTAGCTAGATCCATTAACTGGCCTGAGGACAGGGAGCAGAAATTTGGTAGCAGGAACTCATCATCTTTGCTACCTTTGTCCATTTGATTTTTCCAGTCTATATGTAGATTAAAACCACCTGTGATTATTGCTGTACCTTTCTGACAAGCTCCCATTATCTCCTCTTTTATACTCTGTCCTACTGTGAAGTTACAATTAGGGAGTCTGTACACCACTCCCACAAGTGACTTCTTGCATTTATTATTCCTCATCTCAACCCAAACCGCTTCTACATCCTGGTTTCCTGAACTTAGGTCATCCCTCTCTAATGTGCTAATACCATCATTAATTAAGAGCCACCCTTCCATCTTTTCCTAATTTCCTTTCCTTCCTAAATGTCATGTACCCTGCAATATCCAGGTCCCAATCTATGTCATCCTAAAGCCATGTCTCTGTAATGGCTATTAGATTGTACTTATTTATTTCTATTTGTGCTATCAGTTCATCCATTTTGTTTCAAACGCTGCGTGTGTTCAGATATTTAGTGTTTAGTTTTGTCCTTATATTATTTTTGTGCTGTCTAACTTTATTTGCTGATTTACTCTTAAATTTGTACACTCTGTCCTTTCCTGTCACAGTCTGCTTATCATTTCCCATATTAATACCTGTCTTTCTTGCCTTGTCTCTACTCTTTGGTTTACCACATCTTCCCAGATTTGATCCCTTGCCCCCATTATTCAGTTTAAAACCCTCCCTAGTTAGGTGGTGTTGCAGTCTGCATTTCCAATTAACGGCTAGCCAGTGTGAAATCGCAGGCGGCAGTCCATTTCGCGGCCGCTCCTGCTCGCCCCCTCCGAGCCCACCCGATGACTGGAAAATCCTGGCCAATGACTCTGAGCCAAAGTTCCTCAAGTCACAAAAACTTATTACAATGGAGCTCCCACATGCTGCAACCTTGACATATCTTTAATGTGGTTTAAATAATTACTTAATCATATTAACTATTTATTTATGTTGCTTTCTTACATATTTTAGTAACTTTACCACCAAACCTTAGGGATAGAATAGAACTTACCAGATACTCACCAAACAGCTGGTTCCTTTCCCTGTAGTTGAGCAAGATTTCCTGGGCTGAGAAGGAGGAAACAAGCAACTCCTCTCTTTTTATAATTCATTCATGGGATGTGAATGTTGTTGGCTAGGGCAGCATTTATCTCCCATTTCATATTGCCCTTGTTCAGAGGGAATTTTTAAGAGTCAACCACATCGCTTTGGATCTGGAGTCACATGTAGGCCAGACTTCCTTCCCTAAGGGGCACTGGTGAACCAGGTGGGTTTTTATGACAACATGGTCATCATTCCAGATTTTTATTGAATTCAAATTTCACCATCTACCATGGTGGGATTTGAATCCAGCCCCCCCCCCCCACCCAAGAGCATTGCCTTGTGTTTCTTGATTACTATTCCAGTGAGATTGCCACTATGCCACTACCTCCCCTCCTAGTCATCACTCCGTTAGCCAACTACACTCTGTTAGCCATGGTTGCACTAAAGAAATCTGAATTTAAAGTAAACTGAACTGAGGCTACAGTAACCAGATTCAACCAGTTAGCTAATTACTCAGCTCCTACAGCTGAGAGTGAGTTTACCCTGTCTAAACTGCAAGAAAGAACTTAGCCCGCTTACACTGTACTTTCCATTTACTGCTAATTACAAACTAGATTATATTTTTAAGAGCAAAATATAAGAACAAAATTAACACTTAAAACTCCCCTCTCACCAAATTCCAAGTCTTCACTCAGTTAGCTCAACGGCATTCCATTTGCTGCTAAAATAGGCTAGTCGTTTAACCTCGGTAAGGAAAACCAGCATGGATTTATTGAGAGTATATCATGTTTAACTCACTTATTTAAGTTTTTTGATGAGGTAACAGAGAGCAATAATGGGGGTAGTAGAGTTGATGTGGTGTAAATGAACTTCCAAAAGATATTTGATAAAATGGCACATAACAAGCTTGTCATCAAAGTTAAAGCCATGAAATAAAAGGGGCAGTGGCAGCATGGATACAATGTTGACTGAGTGATAGGAAACAGATTAGTGGTGAATGGTTGAATTTTGGACTGGAGGAAGGTGAGTCTCTCCAGCAGTCATTACTAGGACATTGCTTTTCTTGATCCACATGAATGACTTAGACTTGGGTGTGCAGAACACAATTTCAAAATTTGCAAATGATACAAAGCTTGGAAATATTATAATCTGCAAGGAGCATCAAGATAGCTTTCAAGAGGCTGATGGAATGGGTTGATACATGGCAGATCAAATTTAATGCAGAGAAGTGTGAAATAATACATTTGTTCGGGAGAATGAGGAAAGGCAATAAAGTATACAATTATAAAGAGAGGGCAGAAGCAGAGGGACCTGGGTATATATGGGCACAAATTATTGAAGGTGGAAGGGCAGGTTGAGAAAGTGGCTAGTAAGGCATACAGGATCCAGGGCTTTATAATAAAGATAGAGTTCAAAAGCAAGGAGGTTATGGTGAAGCTTTATAAAACACTGGTTTGACCTTAACTGGAGTATTGTGTCTTATGTGGGCACCACGCTTTAGGAAGGATGCGAATGGCATTGGAGAGTGTGCAAAATAGATTTGCAAGAATGATTTCAGCGATAAAGGACTTGTATCATGTGGATAGATTAGAAAAGTTGGGGCTGTTTTCTTTAGAGAAGAGAAGGTTGAGAGTGTTCAAAATTATGAGAGTCAGGACCGAGTAGATAGAAACTCTTTCCACTGGCAGAAGGGTCAGGAGCTAGAGATCACCGATTTAAGGTCATTGACAAAAAGAAGCAAAAGCAACATGATTTTTTTTTTAATGCAATGAGTGATTAGGATCTGCCCGAGGATGTGATGAGGGCAGCTTCATTCAAGTGTTCAATAGAGTATAAGCACCTGAAGAGAAAAAAAAAATTGGAGCTATGGGAAAAAGACAAGGAAGTGGAAGTAGTTGAGTTGCTCTCACAGACAGCTGTCATGGACATGATGGGCAGAATGGCTTCTGTCTGTGATGTAACCATTCTATGATTCTAGAAGATCAACCCACTTACCAGATGATCAAAGAACCGCTACATGGAGTGTGGGGTTGGAGACCCATAAATGTGTCCTCAGCGTCCTGGGTGCTCACTGACCCCTGCAAATTAGCTGTCCTTTGTCCACCTTGCAAATACTGGCAGGGTCATAGATCAAGAACATCAGTGATTGCGATACTAACCTAACTGTCTGCAATTGGGTCCTGTGAATTTTCAGCAACTTACTTTTTTGCTTAAAGTAGAATATACTGCTTTGTAAATGTTGTTGCAGCAGGAGAAATGCTTTGTTCCTTTGCTAACCTGTAAGCTACTTTGTGGTCTTATTGCCAAACACTCAGATCTCTCCCTTGGGATACACATCACTTAGATTTCCCCTTTGCATCACCTTGCACATTTGGAGTAGCATATGAATGTCATTCAAAGACCACTGATTACTGTACTTAGATATGAGCAATCTACCTTTGCCTGATTAGAGACACTTATGTTGGTGCAAACCAGTGCACAGGAGGAAATCTTTCAGAAGCTAAATAGCACAAATATAGGAAATATGTAGGAGGAGGCAATTTGATGGTTTCTTAAAATACAGGCTCTGAAAAAGAGTATTTTATCAAGTAAACATTATGGGTTTTTAATGGTGTGCAATGGAGTGTGATCAAATGCACCATTTTACAGCAATGTGGGTATGATATTTTCACTTTTGGCCTGTCAGAAATTTCACAGTTTATTTTTAAAAAAATATAATCATATGTAAGTTCTAACAAATATAATTCATGTTTGTAAACTGAACGCACAAAATTTCAAAATCTGAACTGGCACACATCTACCTCAGCTTTCATTCTGATTCTCCTGTAGCTTATTGTTCCCCGCCTGCACTGGTTTCCACTTAGGTACAATGGTTACTATGCAAAGCAGCAGAAGAAATTACAATTAAATGAGAAAAGCAACAGTGCACATGCATGAACAAAACTGGTGGAACTGCATTAGAGTCAGCATTTTCCCTTTATTAATTAGTATGATTTTTGTCTACCCACGCATCATGCAACCCAGGTTGGGGAAATATGGTGCGTGGGAAGGTGAGATGAATGTGTCAATGTGGGAGCAGGTGAGAACAGGGGAGGCCATTTTGTTCACTAATTGTTAATTTGCAAAACCATCCATGGTTGATAAAGGGGTCTCCTTCACAGGCTGTCAAGAACTCTGACATTGAATTAATTTGACAAACCCCATAGTTTACTAAACAGGGTATCAGACACCCGGGCCCTAATATTTACTGGGAGGGTGTGGAGCAGAGTGGCAGTGTGGTCGCACAGGGATAACAAGGTAAGGCTGGAGACATGGAAGATCTGCTGAATTTAATGGCAGAATTTCATTCAAATTATTTGCTTCTGTTGCAGTCGACCAAATTGACAGGCCCTTTGCTGTCGGGTGGAAAAATCAGCAGCAGGAGGTTGCTGCTGGGGCCTTTTGGGATTGCTTGGTGGAGGGGGCCTTATGAAATCCAACCAGCAAATGTCAAATTTAAATTAGGCTTCCAATTGCACTGTGGGAGCCTAATTCAAGTCTGTTAATGAAGTCCCCCCCGCCCCCGCCACAACCTCTCCAAGGCATAACACTCATACAACATGAAAGCCAATGTCAGAAAAAATGTGATACGTTTTGGTTGCAGTCCCCATTTCAAAATTTTTAATCCCTCTCGCCTGTCAATATGTTTAATATGAATGCTCCAATCTCCAATCTTAAACATTCCTCTCTTAGTTGCACCACACTATTCATGAATTGTGCCGAATGGGATAGGTACAGAAACACTGAGCTCAGGTACACTAATGAACCAACAGCATTGATGTTCAGAATTATAATTCATAAAATATTGCTTGAATGTGCCTATGCAAAATTTTGGAATAGGTATTTGTATTTTCATGGGGTAGTCCTACATAGCAAAATGTTTGACAGATTCTTCAGGGAAAGCTTAATAATCAAGAGTATGCAGGATGAGGTTTGGGAAGGGGGTTGAATTTGTCAAAAATGGAAGTATGCCTGGAAACCAGTTCCCAAGGACCAACTCTGGGTTTAACTCAGATGGGTTTCAATGCAAGTGCATAATCCTGGATTGCAGATTCTAATATTTAAAGTAGATCATTTCAACAAGATTTCACCAGCATTTAAATTTAACATCATAAGCATATGTTTCACAGGCTTCATGAAAGTTGCCATTGAAAGGAAAGCAATAAAATTGTGTGGCAATTTATGGGGCTAATTAAAAGGCATAAATGCGGAGACCTCTGAGAGGTCTGTTGAGAGCATCTGTTCTGAGAGGCTAATTTGTAGGACTTATTGACAATCAGAACATTAGGATGGGTGATGCAATGGTTGCCTTAGATTGGACTTTGGATGAGGAGCAAAATTACTATCAGCAAGAGTAATTGCCTACTGTGGAGAGACCTGCAGGTGGCCATCAGAGAGAGGAGCAGCTGCAGAGAGGGAACCAGCAGAAGGGGAACAACAGAGGGGTCGAGACTATATGAGCCACTATGCATGTAGCAGGGTGTACAGCTAACGACTCAGCTACCTTGTCATTTGAAGACCCAGTGCTGACATGATGGGCTGACTTGCCTTTTTCTGTGCTGTAACAATTCTGTGGCTCTTAGAGGTGCAATGTTTCTGGAGACTGAGGTTGTCATGTCAGATTCAGTCCCCTCAGGTGGATGTAAAAGATCCCATGGCACTTTTTCAAAGAAGAGCAGGAGAGTTATCTCTGGTCTATCTTAATTTATCTCTTCATCAACATCTCAAAAACAGACTATGTGGTTATTATCATATCATTGTTTGAAGGAGTTTGCTATGCTCTAATTGGCTGCTGCATTTCCTACATTTAGCATTGACCTACACTTCAAATGTACTTCATTGGCTACAAAGCACTTCAAGATACTCGGTGGTCGTGAGGAGCACGATAAAAATGCAAGTCTCTTATTTTCCCAGAAGAAGACCTGCTGCCTACTGGACCTTGTGGCCACACATTACCAGTGGTTGTGAAAGCATCACTGTCCTCAACTTTTTTGCTTTCCAGGGAACTATTGGAGACATGTCCAGGATCTCAGATGGTTTCATATAAATGCAGAAAGCAGGTGGCTGGGTCGGCAGTTATGTCAACTTTATCTGTGGCGACACTAGTCAGAATAGGTGTCCCCGCTGGCTGGCTTCCTATAAATGCAAAGCATTATCAGTATGATCTTATTGAATTGTGGGGCAGGCTTGAGGGGATGAATGGCCTACTCCTGTTCCTATTTCTTATGCTTTTATCAATGTGGTGTTTCTGAGCACCACTAGATCAATTTTAAAGTATTCGTTAACTGCAAGGGATTCTAGTCCATCAATGTTCAGCTGATACATGGCTTCAAGTAAAGGTGTGCCAGATTTCCTGGATCTACCATGAAGATTTCATACGAGTGCAAACTAGCTAAGAATATAAAAACATTATAAAAGCTTTTACAAGTATATAAAAAGGAGAGCAGCTAACGTAAGCTTTGGTCCCTTAGAGGCAAAGATAATATTATCAATGGGGACTGAGGGAGTCTTCTTCTTATCGAGTCCATGGACAGTCTATACATGGCCCAGCCAGAACTGGACACATTTTTGCGCCTTGTTGTTGAATTCGGCAAGATCTGCAACAGTGCAGGGTTCCTCTAGTGATAGGCATTGCAGGAAATGTTGCATAGTCTGTGGCTCAGTTCCACATTCACAAGTTGTCGGGCTGGTTGTTTATCCCCATTTGCTTAGTGAAACTTTTGAATGACCAGTCCTAAGTCTGTTAAGGCACTTCCAGGTTGCCCAGTTGCAATTAGCTCCTGGAGGAAGGCTTTCATCTGGTAGAATTTCCATCGCTGTGGGTTGTTCGAGACTGGCGAGCCGGTCTTTCCACAAGGCGATGCGGGCTTCAGATGGGGTTGATTATAATGGAACAACACTGTTCATGATGCTCTTCCTTGACTTTAGGTGGCTGGGTGTAGGTGTCTGACCATGTAGAGGGTGCCTCTCATCTGATGTTTGACGGAGTCGCCCTTTCTTGCTGGCTACCGTTCTTCTCCTATCAGGGGAGCGATACCCGCCAGGATATATAGGCTGTTGGTGTTTGTTGGTTTTAAACAACCTGTGATAAGTTGGCAGCTTGCATTCAGAACAGCATCCATCTTCTTAGCATGAGTAGATCTTTCCCATGCAGGGCAGGTGTATTCGGCAGTGGAATAGCAAAGAGCAAGTACACTGGTTCGCAATGTTTTCGAGCTGACTCCCCATTTTGTGTTAGTAAGCTTATTCAGGATGTTGTTTCGGCGCTCACTTTTGCCTTTGTCTTTTCAATGTGGTTCTTAAATATGAGGCATCTGTCAAGGGTGACTCCTAAGTAGACAGGGTGCTCGCAATGCGTCAGTGTTGCTCCACACCAGGTTACTTTAAGCTGGCGTTTGGCTTCACAGTTTCTGAGGTGGAATACACAAACTTGCGTCATTGATGGCTTTGCACGAAGGTGGTTTCCTTCATAGTAGGATGTTAGTCCCTCCAAAGCCTCAGAAAACGTTTTCTCCATGGTGTTAAAATCAGTGCTTTAGGCAGTGACAAATAAGTCATCAGCATATATAAAATGACGTGTGACACCATCTATAGGTTGGTCATTCATGTAGATGTTGTAAAGCAGCGGTGCAAGCACGCTTCCCTGAGGAAGACCATACTTCTGAAAACACCACCTGCTGTACTTCCCACTTAGTTCAACATAGAACTGGCGATTCTGAAGCATGCTTTCCAACAGCTCTGTTGAGTGAATATCTTTTGTCATCTCTAGGATCTTGCAGAGGAGACATCTATGGTTCACTATATCGTATGCTGCTGACAGGTCTACAAAAACAGCACCTGTTACCATCACTTGCTCAAAACCATCTTCGATATGTTGTGTGAGGTTGAGCAGTTGGCTTGTTGTTGATTTGCTGGGGCGGAAACCTGCTTGCTCTGGAATGATCTTCTCATCTACAGTTGGTGCTATCCTATTGAGTATCAGGCGTTCAAACAGCTTATTGGTGTGGCAAAGCAGTGAAATTGGCTGAAAACTCTAAGAATCTGAGGGATCATATCTGGGCTTTAATAGCGCAATTACATGTGCCTTCTGCCAAATATTAGGTAGTTTGTGTGTTGCCAGGCAGTGGTTGAACAATTGTAAGAGCCAATTCTTTACTTGCTGTCCAAAATGCTTTATCTGCCCCGTTGCTATGTTGCCAAGACCAATTGCTTTCCCATGTTTTACACTAGCTATACCAGTTTCCAGCTCTTCCATGGTGAATGGTCCAGTGAAACCAGGGTCATCGCTGTACTTCTTCCTATCTAGTTGTGCTCTTGGTTGTTTCTTGTTGATTTTTCCATTTGGGAGCAACTGGTGTGCAACTTGGTTTGGATTAACATTTGGATGTTGGACAGCTTTCTTGGGATCACCTCCAAGTTTGCGTATGAGAGACCATGCCTTCTTGCTGATTTTTGTAAGATCTGTTGTCTCTGTCAAGGTGTCCCAGGTGTTTTGACGCTCTTGAGAGATATTTAACATCACCCTCTCACCGGTATTGTTTCCTCTGAGAAGGGGTCAGATTCAAACATTGAGACATACTCCCAGAAGAGTTCAGCATTCTCCTTGGTGAGACCAGAGATTTGTGTGCTCTACGACCTCGGGGAAATCTTTCTTCTGGCTGTTTTCTGGACGGCTTTTGCAAACAGGTAATGGTCAGGTAATGGTTTAATGCGTTTAACCTTGTGGTCAAGTGCTTGTATGAACCCATTCCAATTGGCCTTCTTGAAGTTGAAGCACCTTTTGAATGGTACGATGGTTGGTAACACTGCTGCATTTACCTGGATACCAATAGGACTGTGTTGTGTCTGTGGTATTGGGTCGGTGACAAGCTTCTTGCAGAGGCCAGCGATGTCGTTGCTGACAACAGCAAGATCTGGGTTATAACTACACTTCCAGCGGGCACTGTGGAAGGAGGCTGCCACTTTAGGATCGTGGATGAAACTAAGCTAGTTAGCGTCCATCCATTCTTCGACTGCTTCTCCATCGTTAGACTCCTTGTACCCCCACTGGGTACTGTGGCTATTAAAGTCTCCAATGATGATCTGTGGTTTACCGTGCAGGTTGGGTACAGGGTTAGAGAAGCTGAAATCTGTGCCAGGTGGCTTGTACACTGAGGTCACTACTACTTTGCTCAGCTCTAAGTTAGAATTTCGATGTTGTCCTCCTCTGTTTTAGAAGTGGCTTCTACAACTGAACCAGCTCTAACAAATACCAACACTGCCATATTGTCGATGAGGTCCTTCAATAACCAGGAACATTCCTGGTATTTTTGGGTGGTTGTTCTCACTTCCTCTATGTGTCTCCTGCAGGCAGAGGACATCACACTGCAACTGAGGGAGTGACAGAGACATTGAAGAAATATTTTGTATCTGTCTTTACAGTAGAAGACACAAATTACATTCTAGAAATAGAGGGTAACCAGGGGCTAAAAAGTGTGAAGAACTTCAGGTAATTAATATCAGCAGAGAATAAGTATTGGAGAAACCTAAAAGACTACAGTCAGACAAATCTCCAGGACCTGATGGTTTACATCTTAGCTTTCTAAAAGAGATAGCTGTAGAGATAGTGGATGTGCTTTATAATGATTTTTCAAATTTCCTTAAAAAACTAGAATGTTTCCAGCAGATTGCAAGTTAATAACTGTAACTCTGCTTTTCAAAAAAGCAGGAAGAAAGAAAACAGGGAACTACAGGTCAGCTAGCTTGACATCAGTCATTGGGAAAATGCTGGATCTATTGTTAAGGAACTCTTAACAATGCACTTAGAAAATAACAGTATGATCAGACAAATTCAACATGGTTTTATGAAAAGGAGATTGTGTTTGACAAGTTTATTCAAATTTTTTGAGGATATAACTAATGGGGTAGATAAAGGGGCATTAGTAGATTTTGTATACTTGAATTTCCAAAAGGCATTCAAGAGAGTGCCACACAAAAGGTTAATACACAAGATAAGGGCTCAAGGAGTTGGGGGTAATATATTAGCTTGGATAGAGATTGGTTAACAGACATGAAGCAGACAGCAGGGATAAATAGGGCATTTTCAGTTTGGCAGGCTGTGACTAGAGAGTGTTGCGAGGATCAGTACCAGAACCTCAGTTATTTAAAATCTATATTAATGACCTAGACAAAGAGACAGAAAGTAATCCACCTAAGTTTGCTGATGATAGAAAGCTAGGTAGGAATGTAAGCTATGAGCAGGACACTAAAGTCTGGAAAGAGATATAGGCAGGTTAAGCAAGTGGGCACTAGGTAACAGATGGATTAAAATGTTGAGAAGTGTGAGGTTATTCACTTTGGTAGTAAGAATAGCAAAGCAGGACATTATTCAAAAGGCACGAAACTTGTAAATGCTGATGTTCAGAGGGACTCAGGTGTACTTGTACAAGGAACACAAAGTTAGCAAGCAGGTGCAGCAAACAATTATGAAGATAAATGGCATGTTGACCTTTATTGCAAAGGGATTGTACAGCGCTTTAGTGAGACCACACCTGGAGTTTGGTCTCTATATTTGAGGAAGGGTATATTTGCAGGTGGTACAGCAAAGGCTCACTAGATTGGTTTCTGGGATGAGCGGGTTGTCCTACAATGAAAGGTTGAGTAAATTGGGCCTATACTCTCTGGAGTTTAGAAGAATGAGAGTGATTTCATTGAAACAGACATTAAGTCCTCACTCAAAGTTGTGGTTGCACTCCTGATAATCACAACTTTAAGTGAAATGACTTTAGGTGAATCATAAGTTCCCATATGAATCAATGTTAAAGCTGGAGTTAGGTTGTTCGGACATTTCTGACCCAGATAAGTAAATATACAAGTTGAAATACAGTACCATACATACGCAACACTGTGCATTCATACGAACATACAAACAAGGAGCAGGAGTAGGCCATGCAGACCCTTGAGCCTGCTCCGCCATTTAATAAGATCATGGCTAATGATAACCTGAAACCTGCATCCCATCTACCCCCGATAACCTATCACCCCCTTGCTTATCAAGAACCTATCCACCTCTGCCTTAAAATATTCAAAGACTCTGCTTCCACCACTTTTTCAGGAACAGAATTCCAAAGACTCTGAGTGAAAAAAATTCACCTCATCTCCATTTTAAATGGGCGACCCCTTATTTTTAAACAGTGACCCCTAGTTTTAGATTTTCCCAACAGGAAACATCCTCTCCACATCCACCCTGTCAAGACGCCTCAGGATCTTATATGTTCCAATCGAGCTAAAATAACTTGCAAAATAAAATACATCACTAAATATAAAAGAAATACAATATATAATACAATTAAATTCTTTTTTAAGGTTACAGTGCTCACCTCAGTGCAAGACTTCTAGAGAGGGAAGGATAAAACTCCAAGAATTATGACTAATGGGAAACAAAGCAGCAGGTTAGTGTGTGGAGGGGTGGATTCAACTTCATGGAAAATTATGAAAAAAACTGAAAAGAGAGCCCAGGAGAGGCTATTAAAGTCTCCAGAACACAAAATAGGACAGCATGTTTGGAAAGGGCTAGGAATCTAACTTCAAGCACATCAGATAAAGGGATGACAATGAGAAAGGGGATGGGAAATACAGGACTGAAGGTGTTGTATCTGAATGCACGCAGTATACGAAATAAGGTAAATGAGCTTGTGGCGCAGATTGAAATTGGCAGGTATGATGTGGTGGGCATCACGCAGACATGACTGCAAGGGGATCAGGACTGGGAGCTAAATATCGAAAAGATAGCCAGGTTGGCAGAGGGGGTGGGGTTGCTTTGTTAGTAAGAAATGAAATTAAATCGATAGCAAGAAATGATGTAGGGTCAGATGATGTAGAATCTATTTGGGTAGAGTTGAGGAACCGCAAAGGTAAAAAAAACATAATGGGAGTTATGTACAGACCTCCGAACAGTAGTCAGGATGTGGAGCACAAGGTACACCAGGAGATAGAAGAGGTGTGTAAGAAAGGCAAGGTTACAGTGATCATGGGGGATATCAATATGCAGGTAGACTGAGAAAATCAGGTTGGTAGTGGATCCCAAGAAAAGGAATTTGTGGAATGTCTACGAGATGGCTTTTTGGAGCAGCTTGTGGTGGAGCCCACTAGGGAACAGGCAATTCTAGATTTAGTGATGTATAATGAGGCAGATTTGATAAGGGAGCTTAAGGTGAAGGAACCCTTAGGAGGAAGTGACCATAATATGATAGAATTTACCCTGCAATTTGAGAGGAAAAAGCTGGAATCAGATGTAACAGTATTACAGTTGAATAAAGGCAACTACAGAGGCATGAGGGAGGAGCTGGGAGATGAGCCTAGCAGGAAAGACAGTGGAATAGCAATGGCAGGAGTTTCTGGGAGTAATTTGGGAGACACAGCAAAAATTCATCCCTAGGAAGAAGAAGCATACTAAAGAGAGGATGAGGCAACCATGGCTAACAAGAGAAGTCAGGGACAGCATAAAAGCTAAAGAGAAAGCATGCAATGCAGTGAAGAGCAGTGGGAAACTAGGGGATTGGGAAGCCTACAAAGACCAACAGAGGACAACTAAAAAAGAAATAAGGCAGGAGAAGATTAAATATGAGGGTAAACTAGCTAGTAATATAAAAGAAGATTGCAAGAGTTTTTTTCAGATATATAAAGGGTAAGAGAGAGGCAAAAGTGGACATTGGGCCGCTGGAAAATGACGCTGGAGAAGTGGTAGTGGGGAACAAAGAAATGGCGGAGAAACTGAATAGGTACTTTGTGTCAGTCTTCACGGTGGAAGACATGAGTAACATCCCCAAAGTTCAAGAGAGTCGGGGGGGCAGACGTAAGTATGGTGGCCATTACCAAGGAGAAGGTGCTAGGAAAACTGAAAGGTCTGAAGGTGGATAAATCACCTGGACCAGATGGATTACACCCCAAAGTTCTGAAGGAGATAGCTGAAGAGATAGCGGAGGCGTTAGTTGTGCTCTTTCAGGAATCACTGGAGTCAGGGAGGGTCCCAGAGGACTGGAAAATCGCTAGTGTAACCCCTCTGTTTAAGAAGGGAGTGAGGCAAAAGACGGGAAATTACAGGCCAGATAGCCTGACCTCGGTTGTTGGTAAGATTTTAGAGTCCATTATTAAGGATGAGATTTCAGAATACTTGGAAGTGCATGGTAAGATAGGGCAAAGTCAGCATGGTTTCATCAAGGGGAGGTCATGCCTGACAAATCTGCTAGAATTCTTTGAGGAGGTAACAAGTAGGTTAGACAAAGGAGAGCCAATGGATGTTATCTACTTAGACTTCCAAAAGGCCTTTGACAAGGTGCCGCACAGGAGGCTGCTCAGAAAGATAAGAGCCCATGGTGTTAGAAGCAAGGTACTAGCATGGATAGAAGATTGGCTGTCTGGCAGGAGGCAGAGAGTGGGGATAAGGGGTCCTTCTCAGGATGGCGGCCGGTGACTAGTGGAGTTCTGCAGGAGTCAGTGTTGGGACCACAACTTTTCACTTTATACGTTAATGAACTAGATGAAGGAACTGAGGGCATCCTGGCTAAGTTTTCAGATGATACAAAGATAGGTGGAGGGGCAGGTAGGATTGAGGAGGCGGGGAGGCTGCAGAAGGATTTGGACAGGTTAGGAGAATGGGCAAATAAGTGACAGATGGAATACAATGTGGGAAAGCATGAGGTCATGCACTTTAGTAGGACGAATAGAGGCATAGACTATTTTCTAAGTGGGGAGAGAATTCAGAAATCTGGAGTGCAAAGGGACTTGGGAGTCCTAGTTCAGGATTCTCTTAAGGTTAACTTGTAGGTTGAGTCGGTAGTTAGGAAGGCAAATGCAATGTTGGCACTTATTTTGAGAGGACTAGAATATAAAAGCAGGGATGTGCTGCTGAGGCTTTATAAGGCTCTGGTCAGACCACATTTAGAATATTGTGAGCAATTTTGGGTTCCGTATCTCAGGAAGGATGTTCTGGCCCTGGAGAGGGTCCAGAGGAGGTTCACGAGAATGATCCCAGGAAGGAAGGGCTTAACATATGAGGAACGTTTGAGGACTCTGAGTCTATACTCGATGGAACTTAGAAGGATGAGGGGGGATCTGATTGAAACTTACAGAATATGAAAGGCCTGGATAGAGTGGACGTGGGGAAGATGTTTCCATTAGTAGGAGAGACCAGGACCGAGGGCACAGCCTCAGAGTAAAGGGAAGACCATTTAGAACAGAGATGAGGAGAAACTTCTTTAGCCAGAGAGTGGTGAATCTATGGAATTCATTGCCACAGAAGGCTGTGGAGGCCAGGTCATTGAGTGTATTTAAGACCGAGATAGATAGGTTCTTGATTGGTAAGGGGATCAAAGGTTAAGGGGAGAAAGTGGGAGAATGGGGTTGAGAAACTTATCAACCGTGATTGAATGGCGGAGCTGACCCGTTGGGCCGAATGGCCTAATTTCTGCTCCTATGTCTTATGGTCTATTGATCAGGCTCCATCTAGTGGCAGAGGTTGTTCAGTTCAGGTAGCAACCGAAGTTAGAGGACTATCTGTACCAAACAACTTCGGCCATTTCTGTTCTGTTGAAGAGTCATACGGACTCGAAACATTAACTGTATTCCTCTCCGCAGATGCTGTCTGATCTGCTGAGTTTTTTCAGTTATATTTATTTTTAACTTCTGCCATTAGATGGAGCCCAGTGTTTCAGTGTGAATTCAAAAGTGAAGCCAGCAGCAAGAGCCAAAGTCAGGAGCCACTGAAGAAGGACCCCAAGGACTAAGGTAAGAACAGAGGTGAGAGGCAAGGGCAGGAGTTGACAAAGGCAGGAGATCCATAGCCAGGTGGCAAGGCTGAGATGCAAGGACAGGAGCGGGAGGAAGATGGATTGAGCGTGACCATAAAAGCTCTGGGAAAAGTCATGTGAGCAGACAGACCATAGAAGAGGAAGTCAGTGGCAAATGATGTTAAGTGAACCTGGCAACGTTAAATGGATATATTGACACTAGTTTGTTTCACTTTAACAGTAATAATGTTAAGTGAGTCAATGGTAAGTGGGAACTTACAGTACAAGATTCTTAAGGGTATTGACAGGATAGACATTGAGAAGTTGTTTCCCTGGCTGAGGAATCTAGAACATGGGGGTACGGTCTCAGGAAGGCTGACATGCCTTCCGTGAGTTTTTTCAAAGTGTGCCCATTCCTGATCCCGTCCACACGGGCAAATGAAAATCAAGCCCTGGGAATCAATTTATGTCTGATTATACTCCCGTGAAGCACCTTTTACTACCTTAAAGGCATTATATAAATTCAAGTTTTTGCTCTTTGCACAGTTTTGCTTATATTTGTAAATATGTCATGATACTATTTGTAAATGCAGATTCCACAATTGGGCCAGAGGCAAGCTCAGCACCCAATTAGCAGGCAGGAACTGACTTCAGATTACATTCCCCAAAGGCAAATGATATCCAATACTGTGGCATGCTGTTGCCTTGCTACTCACTTTGGCATTGCTTTCAACTCCCCTTCTGTATTGCCCAATGGGAATAGTACTTGAGAGGGGTTAGCATCCTCCAGTTCCATTTACTGACTTTGAAGTTAGTTGAGACTTGTACGGGCCAAACGCAACAGCTGAACCGTGGTGAATGTTGTTTAGTGGCCAGAAGAGGCCAAGGTAAGTTAAAATGTCAGGTTTATGTGGAATCTAGAGGGAACAGGAAGGCTCATACAGCCCCACCAAGGACCCAAGAAGTCCATGGGCCACCCCAGCCATGGCCTTGCCTTTCTGCCCCTGACTGACCGACATTGTGGACATTGTCTGCATTGTCTTTCCACGCCCCCCTCCCCTCCCCACCGCCCCTGCCACCGCCAGCATTTACCTTATAGTGCAGACTGATCCTTTGGGTCCCCAGTTCTCAAAGTAGAAAGATTCCATCCCAATTCTTGCTCCTGCCATGACATCATTGGAGTGAAGGAAATTTAAAACATTTAATTAAGGTCCAGTTGTTAAAAATTGCCTGGGCCTCAATTCCTTCATGACCTCTAGTGCGTCACCCATTGCAGATGGCCCAGGCACTGATCCTGCCCAAAGTTAAAATTGGCCCCTTCTGATTTTGGTCAGTTAAACGCACCTGTTGGTTGGTTTCCATATAATGCAACCTGATTTTCTTCTTTCTGGTGAGGCACTGGCAAAGTAGAGTGTTGCCACTCTCTGACCCCAGCATGACCCTAACCTATTTCCATTGGTAAAGGGTCACTTAACATTTAGGATTGGATCGCCGACATGACTTCAGCCGTGAAATGAGAGCCTGGAGAGAAGATCATGGCAACAGGACCATCTTTCCAGAGCTGTAAGAGATGGACAGGCCCCTTAAAGGAACAGAAGCGCCCTGGAGATGAATTTAGGCAAAGGTTCCGTATGCCTTGACTGTCCTACAATAACTGGGGCCTATTTGGAGGCAAAGGAGACCTTTCTTTCCATCATGGGTCTTTGGGGCCCTGCACAGCTCGAGGGACAACCATCAACTTTTGAACATGAATTCAAGCTCCCACTTCCCACTGGCATTTTCATGCAGTGATTGGCAAAAGTGTTCTCAATGTGAATGAAATTAATGATCGGAGTTGTAATAGGCCTTGATGCTTGATTTTTATACTGTTTTCCATCACTATTGTACTCAATTCTGGGAAGAATCATGAAGGAAAATCTAGCTGTTCATATATATCCTTTTCTCAGCAAATAACTGTACAAATTACATAGATCCTATAGCAGAGAAATAGGCCTTTCGACTCACCATGTCCACACTGGTATTTATGCTCTATAAAGGTCTCTTCTTTCACTTGGTTCATTTCGCCCTTTCAACATATTCTCCTATTCTTTTCTCTCACATGTACTAATCTAGTTACCCCTTAAATGTATCTATGCTATTCACCACAACTACTCCAAGTGGTAGCAAGTTTCACATCTTCACTAGTCTGTTCCTAAAGGCATTTCTCCTGGATTCATGGATTTATTAGTGACCTAAAATTGGACTACACAAGCTGCTAACTTTATTTATTTATCTCAGTGTAGAAAATGAGATTTTACCAAGCACATAATCGGCAGTCTGCTGATAATCAAAACCTGAAAAGCAGAATGCCTGCAGGTGAAACATACTTGGAGCCAGATAAATAGCAGCAGAAAGTCCAGGTGAGCATTGCCAGCACTGGAAACATAGTAGAACTTCAGCCAAAGACCTTAATGATGGAGGCAACACAAAAGTTGTTACAGGGATTTTAATTCAAAGCAGAATACTGCAGATGCTGGATGTCTGAAATAAAAACAAAGCGCTGGAAATACTCCATGGGTCTGGCAGCAGCTTTGAGAGAGAAACAGTTAACATTTCAAATCAACTATGACTCTTCTTCTGGAGGAAGAAGACGATCCCCACCCTATTCGCTGGCGTCTGTCAGCCTGGCCTCAATGAGACCCTGGATTTACCCGGGTTCCGGGTCATCCATGGTTGTTCTTCCTCCTGGCCCTCCTACAATACCAGCAGTGTCCAATACTCCTGATGGTGCTGCTGGTAGTGCAGAGTTGCTGGCCTCCGTTGGCCAGCAGCTCTATGATGCAGGACGTCCTCCAGGAGATGGACGGAAGTCTCATCTCACACTAATTAAAGGATTGTTGCCCAAAAAAATTAAAGCAGGGTGAGCTGGTGAAGTGGAGGCAGCGGGCTCACCCCTTACACTTACACTGGAGTTTGGGAGCCTGTTCTCAGTGTATAATCCAGTCCCTTTGCTTCTTTATTCATTCATGGAGTCTCAATAGTATTTAGTTTGTTCTTTCATTTTCGTGGAATATATTTTTCCTGCTTCCTGTTGAACACCTTTTTAAATATTTCCCATTTTGTTCTACATTTTTAAATGCTTCCCATTACTGTTCAACATAAGATTCCCAAAGAGGTGATAGTTTGAGTACAGGCAAGACAGGTATGAATGAGGGGAAAGAAAGATCATCCAAAGCCAGAGCTCCCTGGATGACTAAAGATGTAGAGATTAAAAACAAAAAGGAAAAGGAAGCTTTTGATAAATATCAAGTTCATAATTCAATAGAGAACCAAGCTAAATACAAAGGTATAGGAGAGAACTGGAAAGGGAAATAAGCTGGACAAAAAGAAGGTATTAGGATAGATTAGTAGCTAGTATAATAATAAACCAAAAATCTTTAAGAAATAAATATTTAAAGGGTAGTCAAAGGAAATGTGGGGCCGATTGAGGGTCTAAAAGGAGGTACTAAATGAATATGTTGCACTGTCTTCATGTTACAGTAATGTAGAAATAGAGAAACTGTGATGGCAGCCATCCCTCTCGGGAGACGATAGACTACTCCCGTGGAACATGTTACTTCTTCATCGAACATTGTCAGTTGTATTCGTAAGCAGCAGTCTCTCCTGCAGCTGGCCCAGATGAATAATGTTGCCCAAGGTCAACTGATGTTTTTCCTTCCAGCAGTCTCTCTTTCCACTGTCTGGTCATTTCTTTTATACTCTGCTTTTTCCAATCCCTTCCTGACTATTTGTCTCCAGGTACTCAGGTCAGCAACAAGGACCTCCCATGCATTGATTCTGATCCTGGTCAGTTTGAGATCTCGCTTGCAGACATCCTTTTATCACAGACATGGGTGATCTGTTGGTCTCTTGCTGATAGCAAGCTTGCCATAGAGTATGTCTATGAGATGCAGCTGTCATTCATTCAGCTTACATGACCCAGCCAACAGAGTCGTCACAGACTCAAGAGGACAAACATGCTGGGGATCCCTGCACACTGGTATACTTCCATATTTAGCACTCTGTCCTGCCAGGAGATCCCAATATTCGTCTGAGACAATGGAGGTGGAAGCTGTTCAGCTGCTTTTCTTGGCTTGCACAAGTTGCCCATGCCTCACTACGGTAGAGGGTGTCAAGTACACAAGCCTGGTACACACACAGAGCTTTGTATTTTCAGTTAGTTTGCTGTTGATCCACACCTGACTTCTCAATTTTGACATGACAGCTGCAGCCTTGGCAAGCTTGGTGCTGATTTTGGCATTAAGGGACAGGTTGCTGGTAGTTGTTGATCCAAGGTATGTGAAGCTGTCAATGACCTCCAGAGTGAGGTTGTCCACATTGATGGAAGTTGGAGTCTCTATCCTGGCCCATAGCTTTGGTCTTTCTGACCCTGATTGTCAGTCCTTGAGCCTTGGAGAACTGACCTATAAGCTTTTGCAAGTGAACTTCAGTATGAGATGCCAGTGCCATGTCATCAGCAAACAGCAACTTGTGGTTTAGGGGTGGAATTTTCCACTCCCACCAGCAGCAGGAACTGTGTTGGGTGGGGGCACTTAATTTCGCGGGAGACAAAAAATCTGTTTCCCGACTGTGTGGTAAACCTTTGGAATTTTGTGCTCCCAACTTTCATGGCAGGTTAAAGAGCTTCCATTATATGTTCATTAAAAGGCACCTCACTCCCCTTCCAATTAAAGTTCCCCACCAGCGAAAATTTAGAACACATTTTTCGACGATATAAGTGGCCTGTAATTGGTGAGCTTCACCTCTTCCATGACTTTAGGTCCATAGATGTCACTTTCTCCTTCTTGGGGACTGCTCATAGCTTCACTCATATTGAGTGCCATTAAAACATGCTGTGCCGAGGCTGGACAAGGGAGTCAGGTGAAGGCTGGAAGGGGAGATATGATGGAAGGGTGGAGGAAAGGCTGGTCAGCGGAGGCAAGCTTATGGGGCAAGGGTGGGGAGAGCGTATGGAGGAGAGGATGAGAGTGTCTGGGGAAGCTTTGGGGGAGGGTAGGGTGTCTTAGAGGGCAGACTCAGTGGTGTGGACTGTGGGGTCCTGGGGGGAGAACTCAGGGTACTAGTGACAGGAGAGAACAGTCACAGTCAGATGGGGAAGTGGGATGCGGTACGTTGGCATGTCCAGGACGAGAGTTTGATAGGTGAAGGTCTCATTGTGGGGGGCATGCCGGGAGGAGGTGTAGTGGAGGAGGAAAAGGCAGACGGCTTGGATAACTGGAGGAGGCAGGGTCAGGGTGGGCATTGGGATGGTAATGGGTGCCGGCTTTGATGGGGGGAAAGGCATATGGAGGGTAATCGTGATAGGGTTCAGGGTAATGGGGGGAGGTTCAAGGCTGACAGACGGGAGAGGAATGGGGATATTGGGTGGGTATATGCTAATAAGGGGAAGTTTGTGGAGTAAGTTTGAAAGGTAATGTGCACCATTTTTCCAAACTGAAACAGAAACAGAAATACCTGGAAAAACTCAGCAGGTCTGGCAGCATTGGCGGAGAAGAGCACAGTTGACATTTCGAGTCCTCATGAGCCTTCAACAGAACTAAGTAAAAATAGGAAAGAGGTGAAATATAAGCTGGTTTAAGGGGGGGCGGTTGTTGGGACAAGCAGCCAGTGTTAGGAGGAGATAACCAAATGATGTCACAGACAAAAGAACAAAAAGGTGTTGAAGATGGTGATATTATCTAAAGGAATGTGCTAATTAAGAGTAGAGAGCAGGACAAGCAAGATACAGATAGCTCTATGTGGGGGTGGGATGAAATAATACTAAAAGGGCATAAAAGGTATAGATAAACAATGGGTGGAAATACATTTAAAAATAATGGAAATAGGCGGGAAATTATATAAATTATTGGAAAAAACAAAAAGGAGGGGGAAGAAATGGAAAGGGGATGGGGATGGAGGAGAGAGTTCAAGATCTAAAATTGTTAAACTCAATATTCAGTCCGGAAGGCTGTAAAATGCCTAGTCAGAAGATGAGGTGCTGTTCCTCCAGTTTGCGTTGAGCTTCACTGGAACAATGCAGCAAGCCAAGGACCTACATGTGGGCAAGAGAGCAGGGTGGAGTGTTGAAATGGCAAGCGACAGGGAGGTCTGGGTAATGCTTGCGGACAGACCAAAGGTGTTCTGCAAAGCTGTCACCCAGTCTGCGTTTGGTCTCTCCAAGGTAGAGGAATCCGCATTGGGAGCAACGAATACAGTAGACAAAGTTGAGGGAAGTGCAAGTGAAATGCCGCTTCACTTGAAAGGAGTGTTTGGGCCTTTGGACAGTTAGGAGAGAGGAAGTGAAGGGGCAGGTATTGCATCTTCTGCGTTTTTGCATGGGGAGGTGCCATGGGAGGGGGTTGAGGAGTAGGGGGTGATGGAAGAGTGGACCAGGGTGTCACGGAGGGAACAATCTCTACGGAATGCCACCAAGGGGGTTGAAGGGAAACTGTGTTTGGTGGTGGCATCATGCTGGAGTTGGCGGAAATGGTGGAGGATGATCCTTTGAATGCGGAGGCTGGTGGGGTGATGAGTGAGGACAAGGCAGACCCTATCATGTTTCTGGGAGGGAGGAGAAGGCGTGAGGGCGAATGCAAGGGAGATGGGCTGGACACGTTTGAGGGCCCAGTCAACTACCGTGGGTGGAAAACCTCGGTTAAGGAAGGAGGAGGACATGTCAGAGGAACTGTTTTTGAAAGTAGCATCATCAGAACAGATGCAACGGAGGCAAAGGAACTGAGAGAATGGGATGGAGTCCTTACAGGAAGTGGGCTTTGAGGAACTGTAGTCGAGATAGCTGTGGGAGTCGATAGGCTTGTAATGGATATTGGTGGACAGTCTATCACCAGAAATTGAGACAGAGAGGTCAAGGAAGGGAAGGGAAGTGGCAGAGATGGACTATGTGAAAATGATGGAGGGGTGGGGATTGGATGCAAAACTAATAAATTTTTCCAGGTCCTGATGAGAGCATGAAGCAGCACTGAAGTAATCATCGATGTACTGGAGAAAGAGTTGTGGGAGGGGGCCGGAGTAAGACTGTAACAAGGAATATTCCACATATCCCACAAAGAGATGGGCATAGCTGGGGCCCATGTGGGTACCCATAGCCACACCTTTTATTTGGAGGAAGTGAGAGGAGTTAAAGGAGAAATTGTTCTGTGTGAGAACAAGTTCAGCCAGACGGAGGAGAGTAGTGGTGGATGGGGATCAGTTAGGCCTCTGATCGATGAAGAAGTAGTGCCTCCCACAGCACCTCCCCATGCAAACGCAGAAGATGTAACACCTGCCCCTTCACTTGCTCTCTCCTAACTGTCCAAGGGCCCAAACACTCCTTTCAAGTGAAGCAGCATTTCACTTGCGCTTCCCCCAAATTAGTCTACTGCATCGTTGCTCCCAATGCGGATTCCTCTACAGTGGAGAGACCAAACGCAGACTGGGTGACCGCTTTGCAGAACATCTTCGGTCTGTCCGCAAGCATTACCCAGACCTTCCTGTCGCTTGCCATTTCAACACTCCACCCTGCTCTCTTGCCCACATGTCGGTCCTTGGCTTGCTGCATTGTTCCAGTGAAGCTCAACGCAAACTGAAGGAACAGCACCTCATCTTCCGTCTAGGCACGTTACGGACTGAATATTGAGTGCAACAATTTTAGATCTTGAACCAGCTCCTCCATCCCCACCCCCTTTCCATTTCTTCCCCCTCCTTTTTGTTTTTTCCAATAATTTATATAGATTTTTCTTTTCCCACCTATTTCCATTATTTTTAAATGTATTTCCTCCCATTGTTTATCTATACCTTTTATGCCATTTTAATATTATTTCACCCCACCCCCCACTAGAGCTATCTGTACCTTGCTTGTCCTGCTCTCTACTCTCAATTAGCACATTCCTTTAGATAATATCACCACCTTCAACATCTCTTTGTTCTTTTGTCTGTGGCATCTTTTGGTTATCTCCTCCTATCACTGGCTGCTTGTCCCAACAACCACCCCCCCCGTTCCCCCCTCAACCCCCACCCTTAAACCAACTTATATTTCACCCCTTTCCTATTTTTACTTAATTCTGTTGAAGGGTCATGAGGACTCGAAACGTCAACTTTGTTCTTCTCCGCCAATGCTGCCAGACCTGCTGAGTTTTTCCAGGTACTTCTGTTTTTGTTTTTGTTTTGGGTTTCTAGCATCCGCAGTTTTTTTTCCAAACTGATCTTGACCACACAGTTAGTCAGTCAGTTAATTCCCTTGAGGTGGGAGGAGGGTCTTTTTGGGTGGGTGGAGTTTAAGGTCCACACATGTGGCCAACTAAAAGGACACCCTTATAATTATGATGCAACTGGATGTCAAAGACGCTCACTTGTGTTCTTCTCTCTATTGTTAAGACTGCATTGCAACAGATTGGTTCCTGACACATGGGTCTCAGAACATCGAGATCCTAGCAAAGCGTGGAGCTGCCATTCATTCTGTGCCATTTTCATTGGCTGCAGTCAGAGACAGGGATGAAGGGAGGTGGAATGCCTCCAAGCAGCTTGTCTGGTGGAGGCCTGCCAACCCGCGAGTCCAACCTCCATCCCCCTCGTTGACAAGAGATCATGCAGTTTGTCTTTCTATGCTGCCGAGGCAATGGTCTCTGTATAGAGTTTTGAGGCTATTGGAGACAAGCGGAAAAGTGTACACCTGAGGCTTTTTGCACATGGCTCTCATTACCCCAGTCAAAGAGCAATATCTCCATATGTATTCATGCATGAACGGGAGAAACACCCATCTCTGGTCCTCCAGAATGTCCTTTACCTGGAAGAGATGAGTGAGAGTGCCATGTCTAGAGATAGGGTGAAGGGCTTAGCATTTGCCTGCTGGCTTTGAGATGGAGGGAAACCTGTAAAGGACATATTCACTAAATTTATCACTTCAATTCAATCACACATCCACTGGGGCATTGATGATGTAGGCTGTAGGCATCCCTGCCTTGGTAATGACTCTCATCCAGATGAGGAAATGGAGGGCCCAATGCAAGTTGGTATAGGGCCAGGAGGAGCAAGGGCCTAAACAGCAAGAGGCAGCCAGGCCTCTATAAGGTCAAGAGGCTGGTGAATATTGGCCCAATCATAGGTGTATTGCTGGTGGCACACTTATGTAGAGATGAGTGATAGGCAATGCTGGAGGTGCCCTCGTATAACTTAAGAAGAAATTAGATAGGATAAAAATAGATAAAGATGAGGTAGTTAAATGTTTGCAGCGCTTAGGAGTAGAATCTGAGATGTACTTAAGGTGCTGAAGGAAGAAAGAGTGGAAATTGTTGAGGGTCTGGTCATACTCTTCCAATCCCCATTAGAAATGGGGCTGAATTTTGTGCTGGCGATGGAGGTCCCACTGGCAGACTTGAAAGCCAGGGTGACCCCGCTTCAGCAGTCAGTGGGACTTGGGGCTGCACCTTGTCACCAGCAGGCAATTAATTGGTGCTGCTGATGCAGTCATTCCTATTAGGGATGGCTGCCCTTCCTGAACAGCTGCCAGACAATCAGAGGGCCAAAGGTCAGCAGTCTCAGTGGCACCACTGGGAGTGCTCACCACTGCTGGAGTTGCAGTAGTGGAGGAGAAGGAGGAGGACACAGTGATGAACATGCACCACCACAGCCAGGTAATTAGGTTTTGGGGGCCAGTCAGGCAGGCCTAGCCAGGGCCAGCTTGCTGAAGTTGGGCTGTAATGTTGCCCTGGGAGCACTGGTTGCACCTGGGGGTGGTCCTCCCTGTAGCGCCATGAGATGGAGGACCTCCCCACGACTAGCTAAATGCTATGTGAAGTGGGAAGAGGCCCTTAATTGATCATTTGATTGACCCAATTGGGCTCTGGGCAGGAGGGCTATCCGCCACTTTCCCCACCACTGGCACGATGACATTGTAACTCTTTCGAGTACAAACCTGTTTCGGATGAAATTACATTGTTTCATAGTTTGCCATTGTGAGATTTGAACTCTTGATCTTAGGGTTACAAACCCAGTACCATAACCACTTGGCTATTTAGGCCAAGCACGATGACATTGTAGTGGGAAAAACAATGGGCCCACCACCCCTCTCTGCCTTCCATTTTAGGAGCCTCCCCTTGGTAAAATCCAGCCCATGGACTGAGGAATCGCAAACATTACACCCCTGTTTAAAAATGGGGAGAGGAATAAACTGAGTAATCACAAGTCAGTGAACCTAATGTCAGTGGTAGGGAAATGCTTAGAGTCAATGGGCTGGATTTCAAGTCCACCAGCTCCCTGCCGATGGATTTGAAGGCCAGGGGCTCATTAAATGCAGTGCGTGGCCTGCCCATTGCCTTCCTACCTGTCCCCAACCTGTCTCTCATTTTATGGGGGACGGTGGATGTGTCATGCAGCCTACCCACTCTATCCCATTTCTACCAGTATTCTACATGTGAGAGGGGGAAATCCACGCCAAGCAAGTAGCCTGGCAGCTTTTGCTATGAAGGCTGGTTTTGGGCAAGGGTGGGAACCTCCTTTAAGGGTCCCCTATGCCAATTGGAGGCAACCCCACCCCTCCCAAGATCATACATTTAAACCACCCCTCCCTCTGCCCCGTGACCCCTCTAACTTGAACTCCAACCCTTTACTGAGGCCTGCTAACCAGGTCCCAATGATACCTCAGACTTATTTGAAGTCCGGCCTCCTTAACCTCCTCTTCTCTGGGCACTGCCTGTAGCCCCAGTAGTGGCCACCACTCGAACCTGGCACTGCTGGGACTAGAGAACTGGTGGCCAATCTGATTGGCTGGCAGTTCTCAAAGGCGGAACTTCCTCCCCAAATAGTGATGGGGGTCATGCCCTGAGCCAGTTAACAGTTGAGCATAAAATGGCTGCGGGGCAATTCGGTTTTTGGTGGGCGGGTTCCCAATCAACATTTTAGTCAGGGGGATGGAGAACATGCTACCTTGTAAAATTCAGCCCAATAATCTGGAACAAAATGAACTGACATTTGGAAAAAATTGTGTTAAAAAAACAAATTGTGTTAGACTAACTTGATTGAATTCTTTGATGGTATAATGGAGAAGGTTGCTGAGAGTGGTGCAGTTGATGGTTTGTTCATGAAATTTCAAAAGATGCTTGACAAAGTACCACAGAATGGATAAGTTAGCACAATTGAGGTCCATGTGATTAATGTATATGAAATTGGCTAAGGGACAGAAAATGGAGAGTAGTTGTGAATGGTTGTTTTTCAGCATACAATGAACTATACAGCTCCCACTGGTTGGAGTTAAGATGACACCGCTTTTTGATATACATTAGTGACTTTGATCTTACAGTTAATGGAAAACTTTTAAATATACAGATGGATTGCACTGTTCATTTTCTATATACGGTCATATGATAAAATATTGAGTTAAAGAAGATTGGAACAAGGAGAAATACATCATGCATTTGACCTCAGTAGCTGCTGAGGGTACAGAATGACTTAGAGAAACTAGAATGGGGAACCATCAGAAAAGTTCAGGTTTACCGTATGTTCCACTGGCGTAGGTTCATAATACAGGAAATAGCACCATCTAAAGGCAGCTAAATATCTACCCAGGGTAAAAATTGGAAATTTGCACTATATTAGGAACATGACGGTGCAAAACCGATTTTTAGCCTTTAGGCCATATCTTTTGCTTCCATTGGTTGTGGACGTGTTTGGTGGTGTGAGCGGACAATATGGTAAGAAGGCTAAAAATCGGTTTTACGCCATCATGAAACTAGTTTGCAATCGTCTGCTCTGCCTGTCCAAAGTCGGGAACTTATGTTTAATGCGTTTGCATCTCATCATTGTGCTTGCTCGCTGGAACCATCCCCCCACATCAAATTTACCTCCCACGTCCACGTGACTTCAGAACGGCGTGACTTACAACAGCCTTTAGGTGTGCACCTGGCAAGCTGAACTTCAAGGGGAAATTGGAAGTGAGTGCAAACAGACTTGTGCTGCGCTCGTGAGGATCACCCATAGGACATCAAGGAAGAGACGCTGCATATTTGGTGGGGGTTGAGGGGGGGGGGGGGGGGGTGGTGGCGGCACAGGCAAGTCGCTTTTTCCCAGCTGCCTTTAAGTGCGGTGCCAGGGCAAGAGCTCCAGTGCAGGTGATGCCCGGGGTGGGTGGGGGGTGGAGTAAAGCAGCACAGGACTGATGGAAGTACCTAAGCACATCTGATGGATTGTGGGGGGGAAGGTTGGCAGAGGCGTGGGGACGGTGAGGGAAGTGGCCAGACACTTGGAAAAACTTGCCAAAACTGAACATTCTTCCACAGCTGACACCTTTTACCAGCAACTCCATTGACATGCTTGGAGTGGGGTCTCTGAAGCTTTTCTGTCCACTCAAGCAATGCAAAAGCATGAAAGTGCCACCAAATGATTAAGAATTGTTCACTCGTCAGGTGCCCACTGCAGATTAATGTGTGTTTTAGGAGGCTGCAGAACAAATGGACAACTGAGCAAGTTGTAGAATCCCCCTGCGAAAGGTAGTCATGGAGCAGTCAGTGGTGGAGACACTCAGAGCCCCTTGCAATTTCTTTATTCAGGTTTGGGCCAGTAGGTCTCATGGTTCAAACTAACAGCACAGCCTTGCAGTGTTAGGAGAACGCTTGCGCCTGAACTGAGAGCACAGCGTGCAGTCCAGTGGCCAAAGCTGCCGCCAATCAGTCCAGGGGAGTGGGGTGGAGGTTGGTGGGGTTTTGGAAAGCAATGAAGAACTACACACAGGCCATCCAAGTGGTAGCCAGCACTCTCCAGCAAGCATGAAGGGGCCTTGAGCTGGAGCCGGGGACTTAACAAAGAGAGGTCATTAGGAGGCTAACCCATGCGTTTCTCTCTTTGATCCTATAGAAGGAGAACATCAGGATCATGGAGCCTGGTGATCTAGCAGTATGCCTCATGGCTTACAGGGAGCAGAGGGGAAGGAGGAAAGTGCAATGGAGGCGCCTGGCTTACCAAAGGGAGGAGCACCATCCTCAAGGTGAAGGTGCAGCAGGGCCTCCTGCTTATGCAGCTGAAGATCCACAGTGGGCCGTCACTCATGGGCGCCTTGCTAGATCTGGGGTCTATAGATGGCACTTGTCATTCCTGCAGATGAGCAATAATCAGTGGCTGGGATTTTCAATGCCCGCCGGCATTGCGTGTATTTGGTGGCGGGTGCAGACAATATGAACGATCGGTATCATGACAGCGTGGAACCAGTTCGTGATCGTCCACTCAGCCCACCAATGATGGGCCGCATTCTCCGCCATCAGAATGTCATTGTAATACATCAGCATACCATTATTAGGCCTGCCCTCCAGAATCACTCTCCCCCCCCCCACCTGCTGGATCTTCCGCCCATGTTGGCGGGAAAACACACAGGTGTATAGAACATGTCTTGACAACTGCGATGTGCAGATTTTGGAACTTGCCCAGCAGGGCCTTGCTCACATTGTAGACATCCGAGGAGGAAAAGATGCTGGAGTCCGACAGCAACGGCACACTGGAGGATGGCATGCTGGATGGATTCTCATGGACATGGCTCTGCTGCGAAGCAGTGCACGGAAGTTGGACGGTCACCGTTGATGCTCATGATGGATGATGGTCGAGGGGATGGGAGAGGAAGGTCTAGGATCAACTGGCAGAGGAAGAGGTGCTGTGAGGGTGAGGTTGGGAGGTGGGGAATAAAGGTGTCAGGTGGGGAGGGGGGAATGAAGATGTTTGGGGGTTGAGGTTGGGAGGGGGGAATGAAGAAGTCGAGGGTGAGGTTGGGAGGGGGAATGAAGGTATTGGGGGATGGTTGCAGGGGAGGGAGAACAGGGGAGGAGGGGGTAACGGGAGAGAAGATGGCAACTGGGGAGGTAGGTGTAAGGGGGGGGTGGAAGGTGTAAGGGAAGGAATGCGGTGAGGGGAAGGAATGCGGAGAGGGGAGGGTGTCCAGGAGGAGGAAGGGACGTAGAGAGGGGAGGGTGTCTGGGCGGAGGAAAGAGTGCGGAGAGGGATGGAATAAGGGTGGAGGAAGAAGTAAGAGTGGAGGAAGGAGTCAGGGGTAGGAGTAAGGCTGAAGGGAGAAGTTGGGACGTGGGAGGGAATAAAGGTGGCGGAAGAGGTAAGGGTGGGGAAAGGAGTTAGGAAGGGGGAGGACATCCCCATAGGAAAAGGGTTGTGGCTGGTAGGTAATGGAGGGGAGGTGGAAGATGATGCTGGGGAAATGGAAATGGGTGACCGGAGAAGAGGAAAAGACGGAGGGAGCACACAATCCAGTGATACCAGACCATGTTTGCTAAATCAAAAGCAAAACAAGTCGTGATGAGTGACATCAGGTGTTGCATGGGAGTGTGATCATTGGCTGGACGGGGATGCAAGTCAGCTAAGATTGACAACTGAAAGCGAACCCCAGCAGGCAGCATTGAAAATGCTCAGGACATTGAGGTGAGTGTGAAACATAAAGGATCCACATGTATGGGAGAGGCCCTGTCGCACACACACACTCATGGGCGGCTGCTCCCTCTGTGCTCTCAGAAGATGAGGTTGAGGGGGTAACAGGCAAAGGGGACTTGGAGGGAGAGGACATCCTCTGAGATTCCTCAGTGGATGATCCGTGGGTGTCGATTGCCGCACTTCCTTCCTCAGGTGCCCAAGAGCCCTGACCTGACTCCTTGCGGGGAAGGAGCACCTGGGGGTATGTCAAGATGCCTCATTTCCCTCTCATGTTGCCAATACAGGAGCTCGCCCATGGCTATCATGATGGAGTGCAGGTCTGTGCACATCTCTGCATTCTGCTGGACCAGGGTTTCTATGGTGTCTGCAGTCCTCCCCTTGGAGACCTCCATGCACACACATGTGGGTAGCAATGCATGACAGAGCAGGCAGGCACACTCCTCCGACTCACATGCCACTTTGTCGAAGGCTTTCAACAGTTCTGTGTGATGTTCCCCTCGCCTTCTGCTGACTCTCCAGGATGAGTTGGAAGGCCAAATTGAGAGGTTCGTCATCTGACACGGACCTCATAGACGCCTCTTCCCCAGCAGTCCTCCGAGTGCTCGACTGAACCTGCCTCCTGCTGTTGCAGACATGTGCCTGTGTGGTGACCACCAGATTTTGAACCCAAGGCTGCTCTAGATCTAGGTCTCACCGAGGTGTGTGTCTCTGTGTTGGTGGAGGGTGTGGGTAAGCGCTGTGATAGGTCTTCCAGGCTGTTGATTTCCAGCTCCTCAATGGAGGAGGTGTCCTCTTGATTGCAGATGAAGATGAGGATGGAGCTGAGGGACTGGCTGGCTGTGGGTGTCAGTCCCTTGGCAGAGGTTCCTGTGTACCAAAGTAGAGATCATTAGTGCATGGCAGCATAGTCAAAAGCAAGAGAAGAGAGTACTGACCATTGCATTGAGAGAGGGATGATATGGTGCGGGATCCTCAGGTGGGTGCCTGCTGCCAACCTCACCGTCGCCACAGGCAGGGTCCACATCCTCACCAGTCAGTACAATGGCACGTTCCTCAAAGTGATTGAGAATTCTGATGTGGGCCACTCCACCCCTATCTGGAACCTCTCCCTGCTGATGTGAGCCAACTTGTCCTGTATGGGAACAGATAGAGTGTAAGCAGCACACATGGCCCTGTATGGAATGTTTGTGTGGTGTGCGGCTTCAAGGACAGGAATGAGGATGTGAGCTCCAGAGGATATGAGCCTGATGGTCATGTGAGGGTGTGTATGAGAGTTAGCGGTGTTGCCCCTTGAGGCATGAGGTCCCTGTGGACGTGTGATGGGTTTGAGAGAGTGAGTTAAGAGTGATGAGAAGAGTGAATTACCTTGGTGGAATGGATGAGACCATTCATCCTCTAGCGGCACTGGGTGGCTGTCCTCTTTTGAAGGGCATTGGCGTTGACCACCGTTACCACTGCCTGCCATGCTGGATTGGTGATGCCGCTGCCTGTCCTGTGGCCAAAGCGGTGGTAGAGGACATCACAGCGAGCCTCCATGGTGTCCAAATGGCACTCTAGTGAAGCATCATTAAACCTGGGGGCTGCAGTCTTTTTGCCTTTCATGGACATCTTCCCTGAGGCAGTACTGCTCTTGAAGCACTGAAAGTTGTGCGTGTGGCTGGACTTTAAATATAGCGCCGGTGTGATAAAGCGGCGAGGTGATGGCATGGCGGGCGAATGAAAGCCGGCCTGCCATGGAAATGGTGTGTTTCCTGGGAATGCATAAGTAACGCAGCAGGTTTGGGACGATACGGCATGAAAACCCGCCATCGCAGCTGGCAGGTAAAACATTGTTAGTGCAAATCTGGGACAATTCTGCCCAGTGTCACCGAAGACTGCTCATGTCTAAGAACTGGGTCAGTCACACATGCTACCTACTGCAGGATTTAGCACAAGGTGACTTGGAGGGCACCCACTCAATTTTTACACCAGTGGCTCCTTTCAGGGCTCCATAATTGACTTGTGTGGGATCTCGCAAGCCTTCACCCGCAAGTGTATCCAGGAAGTCATGGACACCATCATCGTGAAGGCACAGAACTTTGTGCATATCGATTGGGATCAGGCAAGCCAGGAAGCAAGAGCACTGGAATTTGCAGCGATCTCTCGTTTCCCACAGATTCAGGGTGCCATCAACTGCATTCATATGTCGTTTAGATCTCTGTGACAACAAGAGGTTGTTACGATCCCAGCTGAGGTTACCACTGTACGAGCCTGATCCCAGAGTGGAACCCAGCTTGATAAATCCTAACTTTTATTTGTTTCTTTAGATACGTGGAGAGCAGCTACTGAATAGAGGCTAACAAAAGAATAAAACATTTATACAACAAGAAAAGATGAACTATATTATAATACTCCTTTACCCACAACTATATCTATACAAATGTATACAGATTTGTAAGGATAACACAAGTTACAAAAGCTATCTTATACTCTAGTGTACATGGTAAGTGTAAATGTACAGCACCCTGTTGTCAGACACACCAGACTCTGAAATCAAGTGACAAGTGCCACATCAACCAGATGTTATGGATCTCTCCTCAACTCCCCCCAGACGCTTGTCACACCATGAACCAACCAGTCTCACTGAATTCCGTCTTTCATACAAGGGTTTCCAATCTCCACTCTCCATGATCTCGCCTTGGAGTCTTCTCCCAAACCAATGCTATCTCTAAGATGCCTTCCATAAGGGTTTACCTCCAGGGTGTCAAACTCTCCTTCTGATGTTCCTCTTCCCTGGGTCACCACATGCATTAAAGCTGTCTTCTACACACACTGTCTCCCTGGCTCAGCCGTCAACAGTACATCACTGCTTCACATGCCCATAGCAAAGAGTTACAGACCTTCAGTTGTCTATTTGGACCTTCTTGCTTCTAGCCAGCTGTTCTTGCTTTAAATCTGCTTTCTACAGCTTTTGTAACATTAAATCTGAAACATAGAGCCTTTCTCCCTGTCCCTCAATCTTAACTTCACTAAACAGGATCTTTTCCCAGGTTCCTGTCCTCCCTTTGACTAGTAGGTCTTCTTTGGACTTCCCCTCTTCCACTCCCCCTGGATTTTGGGGGTTTTTCTTTAGCTTGGGACTGGCTATCTGTCCCCTTTACTCCAGTCTCTCCTGGCAGACAAACTTTCAGAACCAACCTCGCTCAAATAGCTTCCAAAACAACTGCTGTTTCTCTTTTTCTGTGTGTGTCTGTGGGAGGGACCTGCCTCTCTGGGCCCCTGTTGCTAGGCAACAGTCCAATCCTTCTACCTTTGTATGTTTACCTTCTCTTTAGGGGATCTTAAAGCTCCTCATTAGAAATGCAAACACATTTTTAAAGTGAAACTAAAACTCCATTTGAACTTTCTTAACACACAGATACAGAAATACAAATCAAACTTAACCTTAAAGCAAAAAACACATTCCTAACACCCACAAATACCAATATAACTTACTTAAACTATTTCTATTTCCTAACACAGTTCAGGACGCTAACCACAGGTGCTTCCAATCGCTGGATGTTCAGCTGGTCTGTGACCACCCTGAATGTATCCTGCAGGTCTGTGCACGATTCCCAGGGAGTGTCCACAGCTCCTACATCCTCAGCAGGTCTCAGATCCCTGACATCTTCCAGATTCCGGAAACACTGCAGGGTTGGCTCCTTGGGGACAAGGGCTACCCACAGAGGACACAGCTGATGACGTTTGTGTGGCAGACTCAGACTACAGCAGAGAGACGGTATAATGAGGCTCATGCTGCAACCTGGACTTTGGTGAAACATATGATTGGCATATTGAAAATGAGGTTCTGGTGCCTTGACAGGTCTGGTGGAGCACTGCAATACAGTCCCCAGAGGGTGTTGCGCATCATCGTAGCTTGCTGCGTGCTAAACAACCTGGCACTGCAACGGGGGAAGGACCTGACTGAGGAGGAGATGGAATAGCTGCATGTCTCCTCCGATGAGGAAGACATCGAAGGGGATGAGGGTGATGAGGTCCTCGAAGGGGAGGTTGCAGCAATGAGACCATTGCACTGGCCAGACTAGGCAGGCAGACTCGTGAGGCCCTAATAGCTGCAAGATTCATGGAGGATGACAAGATGCAGTGAGGACAGTCCTGGTATCCTCATCTTGTATCTGTGAACCTTTGACTCCTATGTGACTGATGGCAGCTCACTTGCGCTCTGTGGTCAGGGTGATGTCATGGAGATGCAGCCGTGAAACTTTAAGTGCACTTGATCCTTTGGCAGCCTTCATCACCTGTACCCTTCAGGACCGCACTGTCACCAGACACAGATGCTGAAGAGATGGTGGGCCAGCCCCAACTCAAAGGAGCTGACACCACACAAAGAGAATGATGGAACTCTGTGACACCTACGCATGACATTCTGACAGCAATGTCAAGCACCACTGAGGTGCAGACATCACTGATGTGCCCAGTGTGTGTGAAACTGGGCCATGTCTGTACTTTGCATGTTACACACTGCACAGGGAAGAGGCCCTGGACTGAGACACTGACCTTTATCTTGTGGAGGAACCAAGGTTTCACATTTGAATGTACGAGCACTGCTCATCATAAGAAGGAGCCATAGACAAGGAGAAATTCTTGGGAGTTTATTTACAACAGTGAACATTATGTACAAGTGATTAACATCTGTGCCCATGCAGTGCAGCTACATCTCCTTAACCTTCCTAACCCTGCCACTACGTCTTGATGCTCCCCCGACATCCACAGTGGAGGTGGAGGCAGCCTGCTGAGTGCTATGTCCTGTCTGTGATGACCTTGGCAGGTGTCCTCTGGAGGGCTGAGACCCGGAGGGCGCTGGCCCGCTTTGGGAAAATTGGCATAGGGTAAGTAAGATTAAAGAGGTAAATGTGTGGCTCAAAGATTATTGTGGGAGAAATGGGTTCTGATTCATGGGGCACTGGCACCAGTACTGGGGAAGGAGAGAGCTGTTCCATTGGGACGGGCTTCATTTGAACCATGCTAGGACCAGTGTCCTGGCGAATCGTATAACTAGGCTTGTAGATAGGACGTTAAACTAATTAGTGAGTGGGAGGGTTCAATTGAAGGGAAGTTTAAAAAATCAAAAAGAAACGAGAGAACAGAGGCACAGTGTAGTGAAGTGGCGAATGATAATCAAAGCAGAAAATATAAACAGAAGAGCACAGCAGAAATTAGAAGCAGAATGAGTAATAATGGTAAAAAGTCAAAGCTTAAGGCTCTTTATCTGAATGCACGCAGCATTTGTAACAAGATAGATGAGTTGATGGCACAAATAGAAATATATGGATTTGGCTTGATAGCTATTACAGAGACGTGGTTGCAGGGTGACCAAGACTGAGAACTCAATATTCAAGGGTATTCGACGTTCCGAAAAAATAGGCAAAAAGGAAAAGGAGGTGGGGAAACTTTGTTAGTAAAGGAAGGTATCAGTGCAGTGGTGAGTAATGATATAGTTGCCATAGATCATGATGTGGAATTAATTTGGGCAGAAATAAGGAATAGCAAGGGGAAGAAGTCACGGGTGGGAGTTGTCTATAGGCCCCCGAAGAGTTGCCTCACTGTAGGGCAAAGTATAAATTGGGAAATAATGGAGGCATGTAAGGAGGGCGCTACAATTGTCATGGGTGATTTTAATCTGCATATCGACTGAACAGATCAGATTGGCAGGGGAAACGTGGAAGACAAATTTGTAGAGTGCATCAGGGATTGTTTCTTAGAGCAATACATTGCAGAACTTACCCAGGAACATGCTATTTTAGATCTAGTAATGAGTAATGAGGTAGGATTAATAAGAGATCTCATAGTTAAGGATCCTCTAGGGGCTAGCAGTCACAACATGGTAGAATGAGGACGAACAACTCGGGTCGCAAACCAGTGTCCTCAACTTAAATAAGGGCAATTGCAGAGGTATGAAGAAAGAATTGTCTAAAGCGGGTTGAGAAAATAAACTAAGGGGGAAGGTCAGTGAATGAACAGTGGCAGACATTTAAACAGATATTTCATAATGCTCAGCAAAAATTTATTCCGGTCAAAAAGAAGGACTCAGTGAAAAGGATGAACGACCTGTGGTTAACAAAGGTGGTCATAGAGAGTATCCAATCAAAAACTAAGGCTCACAACATGGCAAAAACTAATGGTAGGCCAGAGGATTTGGAATTTTTTAGAAGCCAGCAGTGGATGACTAAAAAGTTACTAAAAAGGGAGAAAATTGATTGTGAAAGTCAATTGGCAAGAAATATAAAAACAAACATCAAGAGCTTCTATGGTTATATAAAAAGAAACAGAGTAGCTAGAGTGAGCGTGGGACCCTTGGAGGATGCAACTGGAAAATTGATAGTGGGGAACAGTGAAATGGCACATAACTTAAACCAATATTTTGCACTGGTCTTCACGGTGGAGGACACTATAAACATTCCAAAGATATCAGAAAAGCAAGGAGCAAATGGGAGGAAAGAACTTGTAACAGTCTCTATCACGAGGGACAAAGTATTTGACAAACTAATGGGATTTAAGGCAGACAAGTTGCCAGCACCTGATGGCCTGCAACCAAGGGTTTTAAAGGAAATGGTTGCAGAGATAGTAGATGCATCGGTTGAAATATTCCAGAACTCACTGGATTCCGGGAGGGTCCCAGAGGACTGGAAAATTGCTAATATGATGCCCCTGTTCAAGAAGGGAGGGAGACAAAAAGCAGGAAACTATAGGCCAGTCAGCCTAATATCTGGGAAAATGCTAGAGTACATTACTAAGGAAGAAATAGCAGGACATTTAGAAAAGCTTAACGCAATCAGAGTAGACATGGTTTTGTGAAAGGGAAGTCATGTTTGACAAATTTGCTAGAGTTCTTTGAGGATATAACAAGAAGAGTTGATAAAGGGGAACCTGTAGATGTAGTGTATTTGGATTTCCGGAAGGCATTCGATAAGATGCTACATAAAAGGTTATTGCACAAGATAGGAGCTCACAGTATTGGGGCTAATGTATTAGCATGGATTGAGCATTGGTTAACACACAGAAGACAGAGAGTCGGGATTAATGGGTCTTTTTCAGGTTGGAAAGGTGTAACTAGTGGAGTCCGAGGGCTTCAATTATTTGATATCTATATTAATGACTTGGAGGAGGGGGCAGAGTGTAATGTATCCAAATATGCTGATGATACAAGATAGGTGGGAGGGCATGCTGTGATGAGCACATAAGGAATCTGCAAGGAGATATAGACAGGTTGAGTGAGTGGGCAAAAACTTGGCAGATGGAGTTTGATATCGGAAAGTGTGAGGTCATGCACTTTGGTAGGAAAAATCAAAAGCCAAACTATTACTTAAATGGAGAGAGACTCCAAAAAAGTGCAGCACAGAGGGATCTGGGCAATTTTGTGCATGAAACACAAAAAGTTAGCATGTAGGTGCAGCAAGTAATTAAGAAGGCAAATGTAAGTTTGGCCTGTATTGCCAGGGGGTTGGAGTTTAAAAACATGGAAGTCTTGTTACAAATATACAGGGTGTTGGTGAGGCCACACCTAGAGTACTGTGTATAGTTTTGGTCCCTGTATTTAAGAATGGATATACTGGCAATGGAGGCAGTTCAAAAGAGATTCACTAGGCTGATTCCTGGGATGAAGAGGTTGATTTATCAAAAATGGCTAAACAGGTTAGGCCTTTATTCATTAGAGTTTAGAAGAATGAGGGGTGATCTTTTTGAAACGTACAAGATTCTGAGGGGGCTTGACAGGATAGACGTTGAGAAGATGTTTCCACTAGCAGGGAGATCTCAAACCAGGGGAGATAGTTACATAATAAGGGGATACTCATTTAAAACTGAGATGCAAAGGAATTTCTTCTCTCAGAGGGCAGTGAATGTCTGGAATTCTCTACACCAGAGAGTTGTGGAGGTATTTAAAGAGGAGACAGATTTTTGAAATATCGGGGAGTTGAGGGTTATGAGGAGTTGGCATGAAAGAGGAGTTGAGGCCTGGGGCAGATCAGCCATGATCTTATTGAATGGCAGGGCAGGCTTGAGGGGCAAAATGGCCCACTCCTGCTCCTATTTCTTATGTTCTTATCCTACCAGTGTTGATGTTGGTGCGTCGGAATTCTGGCGCTATCACCTCAGACTGAAGGTGGACGGACTCTTCCATCATGCCTTGCAATCTGAGGAGTGCACCAGACATCCCTTCCTGATGTTCCCACAATTGTCTTTGCGGCTCCAACAACTGATTGAGCACTAAGGCTCATCACCTGACACGGCCTCAGCAGATTCCTTGCCTCAAGCAGTCCTCTGAATGCCAGCGTTCTTGGATGTCCCTGCCTCTGCCTGCTGTGGAACAGATTATGTGTTGTGCTCACCAGATTGTGACCCCAAGGCTGCTCTACATCTAGGTCCCACCGAGGTGTGTGTCACTGCGCTGGTGGAGGGTGTGGGTGAGCGCATGGCGTGTCTTCAATGGTGCTGCCCTCAGGGTCCTCATTCGAGGTGTTCTTGGAGCTGGAATCAGGGTCAAAGTTGCCTGAGGGTGATGTGTTAGATGTGCCTAGGGGAGAAAGTGGAGATTATTAGTGCTTGGCAGCAGCGTTACACATAGAACAAGGCACTCGAAGTAGCATTGACAAAGGGAAGATCTGGTGCAGGATCCTCACATGGATGCTTGCCACCGATCTCACTGATGCTGCAGGAATGGTCCACATCTTCTCCGGCCAGCTCCAATGTGTAACTCTCAAACGGAGTGAGGACCTTGATCTCCAGCACTCCACCGCCAGTCTGGGACCTCATCCATTGACTGTGTGTGATTTTGTCCTGCATAAAGACAGATGGAGACAGGGTAAGCAAGGCGCATACCAAGTCAAATGAGAAGGATGCCAGGCATGCGTGTGTGCTGAGTGGACCCATGGATAGGATAAGGAGGCGATCTCCAGAGGAGATGAGGTCTGGTTGGAGATGTTTGTATGAGTGTGAGAGAGAGTGAGTGGTGATGTCCCTTGAGCCGGCAGTGAGTAAGATGCCAGTGAATGTGTGATGGGCTTGAATGAGTGAATTGAGAATGATGAGATGGTTGACCTACCCTGGCGGCACAGATGAGATAATTCATCCTTTTTCTGCCCTGGATGGCTGACCTCATGTGCAGCCAATGATCACTGCTGCCATCGCCTCCCAAGCCAGAGTGGTGAGACTGATATCATAGCGGGTCGCCACGGTATCCAAAAGGCATTCCAGGGATGTGTCACTGAATGGCGGGGCTGCACTCTTCTTGGTTTTTGGGCCATGTCTTCACTGGAGTAGTCCTGGACTGCAAGCATTGAGAACTGTGCACATGGCTGCAGTTTAAATATGGTGCCCGGAAGCAGCAAATTGGAGGCTGCCCACCAGCGAGATGGCATGTTTCCCGTGAATGCATAATTTATGAGGTGGGAAGGGTATGATACCGCACGAAAATCCGCCATTGCAGCTGGTGGATAAAATGGCATTTTTCATTTAGTGCAATTCTGGGATGATTCCACTCATAGAAATATCGGCCTTGATTTTATCTCCCATTCTCCCACCACTGCCACAGGCAGAGAGTGCCTTGGAGGTGATGATTGGTATTTAAGATATCAGGATCACGCACACTGATTCCAACCTGAACCCCTTCCTGCCCTTCAAGTTTAAACATACAGAAATCAGGCCACTGACACAGCTCCCGCGTAAAAATGAACAATTCGGTTAAAAATGCAGCAGTAAGTGGAGACTCAATAGTTAAATAGGTAGACACTATTTTTTTGTAGTCCAGACCAAGTCCCAGATATTTTGTGCATAGCACAGGGTTATGTAAGGCAGCAGCCAGTCATCATGGCCCATTTGGGATACAGCAATATAGAAAAGGAAATGCCTGAAGTCCCGCAAAAGAAGAATAGGAAGTAGGAATGTTAATAGGATTTCCAGGAATCTCCAGAATACCATCCCACCCCCTCACCCCCAACTATGTGCTAGAAATGGAGGAATGGGAGTTGAACACTTGGCTAAAGAAATAATATCAGGAAACAAGTTTGCATTTTATGAGACATTGGTGTCTGTTAGAGTAATTCTAGAAGGATGGTTTACACCTGAACAGGAAGAAAGCTAATGAATTGGCAAAATAGAAAAGTAAGGAAGTGAAGAGTCATTTAAAGTAGGAAAATAAAAGTGTAAGTAGAGAAGGTAGAAACAGACGAGGTTAACACACAAATAGAAATAATTTAACAAAAGGATGCAGGCAGAAGAAATAAAAAGTGTGGAAGAGGAAAACCAAATCAGCCAGTTACGAGCAGGAAAAGCCAGCGATAAAGGAGAATAGTATTAGCTTGGACACAAAAGCAAGGAGAAAAGAATAATTATGAGCAAAAAACATGCCTACTAAAATCCTCAAGAGTATGGAAAATAATCTGGGAGATTTAGAAGTAATTGGGCGAAGACAAGCAAGCAAGGTCACCAGTCCAGCATGGGAGGTGGTGGTAGCGGTGGTCAGCGCCAACACACTCCAAAAAAGGACAACCACCCAGTGCTGAAGACGGATGAATGATCTCCTCCGTTCTGACAGGGTAAGTCACTCTTCTCATCACTCTCAACTCACACACTCAAACCCATCACACATCCAGAGTGATTTCACTCACTCAAGGGACATCCCCACCTACTCTCTCACACACACCTTCATCTGCCCTGTGGATCGTGTCCTCATCCCATCTATGGCACCACTCAGCACCCACACATACCAGGCATCCTTCTCATTTGGCCTGACAGACATCCTCCTTTCACTCTCTCCATCTGTTTTCATGCAGGACAAGCTGGCACACAACAAAAGGGAGAGGTCCAAGACTGATGGAGGAATGCCTGACCTCAAGGTCCTGACAAACTTTGAAAATGAAGCAATTCAGCTGGGCCGTCGAGGATGTGGACCCTTCGTGTCCTGACATTGAGGTCAGTGATGCTCAACCAAGTGAAGATCCAGCACTGCAACATCCATCAGACAACCATGCTGTGAGTGATGTCTCCTGTTTCACAGGCCACTGCTATGCACTAATTAGCTCCCTGTTCTCTCACAGGCACATCTGGGAATCAGCCGAGGGGGTCCAGGAGCCAGGTCCTTGACTCCAGCCCCAAAGACACCTTGGAAGAGGAATCCGTAGACGCCGACATTAACTGTTACAGTGTTCACCTACACCTTCCACCAGTGCAGAGACACTCGCCTCGATGGGACCTAGTTCTAGTTCTAGAGTACCATTAGGGTCACAATCTGGTGAGCAGGTGGAGGCAGGGACATCCCAGGTTGCTGGCACTTGTAGGATTGCTGGAAGCCAGGAATCTGCTGAATCTCAGTCAGATGCGGAGTCTCTGGACTCAGTCATACCTCAGTTGCCGGAGCTGCAAAGACAAGCTTGGGAACATTGGGAAGGGATGTCAGCTGCACTCCTCCGATTGCAAGGCACAGTGGAGGATTTCTGAGCTTGTCTTTGCAGCTTCAGCAACTGAGGATTCTGTCCACTTTCAGACCGAGGTGACAGTGCTGGCTTGCCAATGCACCGAGGTCAACACTGGTAGGATGGCGGCCGCTGTGGAGACCTTGGTCCAGGACATCAGTCCTGCGCTACTGCAGGAATTGCACTCCATTGCTGAGACACATGCTAGCATCCATCAGTTTCAACATGGGGTTGGGGGGGGGGGCGCATCTCGAGCTCACTCCAGCTGCCCCTTCCTCTCATGGAGTCAGCCAGAGACCCTTGAGCACCCTAAGGGAGGAGAATCAGCAGGTGCAGGGGCAATCCACGCAGGTGACTGGCAGTGACCGGCCCATCCAAATCCCCTATTCCTGTGACCCCAGCAGCTCCAGCTCCACAGGCTGAGGAGGGTGGCACTGCCATACAGCAGGACCTGAAAGCAGGCCCGAGCCCTCCAGGTCATGGCCTTTCTGAGGAGACCTGCCAAGGTCATCACAGACAACAGGGCGTAGCAGTCAGCAGACCGGCCCCAGCTTTGCTGTGGATGTCAGGGATGCACCATGTTGCGGCAGGGTTAGAAAGGTCAAGATATAGTTGCACAATGTGGGCATGGGTGTTATTCACTTGTACGTAATGTTGACCATTGTATGTATACTCCCAAGAATGTTTCCTTATCTAGTGTTCCTTGTTATGTTGAGCAGTGTTCGTGTCAATCAGATGTGAAACCTTGGTTCCTGCGCAAAATGAAGGCAAGTGTCGCAGTCCAAGGACTCTGTCACCTTCTGAGCTTCAAAATCACTGTCCAGATCAGTGGTGCCTGCACCTCGATGTGGCTTGTGTTTGCTGTAAGAATCTGGTGCCCAAGCATCACTGGGTTTTGTGATGTTCTCTGTGTGTCCTCAGCACCTTAGATGCAGGGCTGCCCCCTCACCTCATCAGCATTCCTGACAGGTGAAGGTGTGGTGCTGAAGGGAACAGGTGTTGAAGCCTACCAAAGGATCAAGTGCTGTTAAAGTCCATGTGCATGCTGTTTCTCAACAGCGTCTCCATAATATGATCCTCTTCACAGAGCATATGCGCACTGCCCTCAACCAGACAGGTGTCAGATGTTCCCAGATGCAACATGAAGATCTCAGGAGTGTTCTCATTGCATCTCGTCACCACCCTCCTGGAATCTTGTGGCAATGAGGGCCTCATGAGCATGCCTGCTTCGTCTGACCAGTGCAATGGCCTCATCGCCTGCATCCTCCCCTTCCAGACCTCATCACCCTCATCCCCTTTGACTTCCTCCTCATCAGAGGAGATGAGCAGCTTTTCCATCTCATCATCCAGGTCCTCACTCCTTTGCATTGCCAGGTTTTGTAGCATGCAGCAAGCCACGATGATGCGTGACATCTGTTGGGAAGGGTACTGGTGTGCCCCGCCAGATCTGTCGAGGCACCGGAACTCATTTTCAGGATCCCTACGGTGCTCCACCAAACTCTGGGTTGCAACATGAGCCTCGTTGTACCTCCTCTCAGCAGCAGTCTGAGGCCGCTGCATGGACGTCATCAGCCTGCAGCCAGTGCCCTTCGTGGAAGATGTCAGGGATCTGAGACCTGATGAGGATGTATGAGTCGTGGATGCTTCCGGGGTTTCTTGCACAAACCTGCATGATCCGTTTGTTATGGTCGCAGACCAGCTGAACATTGAGAGTGTGGAAGCCTTTGTGGTTCACATACTGGACTGCTTGTTGCCAGGGAGCTTTAATGCAGTTAATAGCACCTGTGGTAATTCTGAAATCTCAGCAAACCCCAGCACTCTTGCTTCCTGGCTTGCCTAATCTCTGTTGAAGTTGACAAAGTTGTGTGCCTTGGCAAAAATGGCATCTATGACCTTCTGGATACCTTTGTGGGTGGAGGATTGCAAGATCCCGCACAGCTCCCCAGTGGACCCCTGGAAGGAACCACTGTCATAGAAACTGAGCGTGGTGGTCACCTTCACTGCCACTGGCAGTGGATGCCTTCCAAATCCTCATGGCGCCAAATCTTGCAGCAGGTGGCATATGTGAGTCGCCAGTTCCCTTGACATGCGCAGTCATCAGCGACATTGGTTCTCGCTCATTTGCAGGTTGCACATGCGCCTTCTATAGACCCTGGGTCTAGTGAGGCACCTAAGAATGACAGCTCCCTGTGGTTCATCCTCTGTGTGTGGAGGAGGACCTGCCGCCCCTTGGTCTTGAGGGTTCTGCACTAAGAGTCTTTGCACGAGGTCTTCTGACCTAGCCACTGAACACACCTATCCCAATTGGGCATGGAAAATCCTGGCCTCGGAATTAAGGGCAATCTATCAGGGGTTCGATATAGTACAGGGTTGTGTTCTGGGTCCCCTTCTTTTCACTGTGTACTTGGATAGAAGGCATGTTTAAACATGTTTAAACTTGTGGGCAAAACTAAAATAGGAGGCATGGTAAATAATTCTAAGAAGAAAAGGAAGGGTAGAGGGTTTGATAAACAGTGAAGTTGGCTAAAAAGCAGCAGTTGTAACTCCATGTTAATTGCAAAGTGGAACATCTTGGTTAAAAAAAAGGAATAATAATATTGGATATGTGAAGGTTGAGCAAGGGGGAGGCAGTGGCATAGTGGTATTGTCACTGGGCTATTATTCTAGAGACCCAGGGTATTGCTCTGGGGACCTGGGTTTGAATCCCACCAGGACAGATTGTGAAATTTGAATCCAATAAAAATCTGGAATTAAAAAGCCTGACCAAAACCATTGCCAGTTGTCAGGAAAAACCCATCTAGTTCACTCATGTTTAGGGAAGGAAATCTGCTGTCCTTATCTGGTCTGGCCTACTCCAGATCCACAGCAATGTGGTTGACTCTTAAATGGGCAGTTAGGGATGGGCAATAACTGCTGGCCTAGCCAATGGTGCCCACGTTCCATAAACAAATAAGAAAAAAGTGGAGAGCAAAATAATTTGTGCATTTGGATTACAAGTAATTAAAAGCAACACCTCAAGTGAAAGAAACCATTAAAAAGCTAATGGAATATTAGGTTTTATGGAAGAAGATTACATAAAATTAGATATAATTTTCCAGTCAGAAACAGGTCATTTGGCCAAACTGGTTCCACATGAGCCTCCCTTACTTCATTTACCTCCCACTTTAGCATAGCCTTCTATTTATTTTTTCCTCGTGTACCTATCTAGCTTCCCCTTAAATGCATTTATGGTTTTTGTCTCAACTACTCCATGCGATAGCTACTTATATATTAACCACCCTCTGGGTAAGAAAATTCTCTTGATTACTATACTTACTCGTCATTACTAGTCATCATTATATATCACAAGAAGTCATAATCCTAGCACCAATCCCTGGGTAACCCCACTATAAACAATCCTCCAGTCCAAAAAACAACTGTTCACCCTTACTCTCCTGTTCTTTAGCCAATATAATTTCCATGCTGCCACTGTCCTTTTATTCCATGGGCTTCAATTTTGCTAACAAACTTATTACATTACGCTTCATCAAACACCTTTTGGAAGTCCACTTAAACCACATCAACTGCATTAACCTCGTCAACTCCCCCGTTACCTCATCAAAAATGCAATCAAATTAGTTAAACATGATTTACCGTTAACAAATCCAAGTTTACTTAATCCATGCTTGTTCAAATGACTGTTAATTTTGTCCTGGATTATCATTTCTAAAAACTTTCCCACCACTGAGGTTAAACTCACTGACTGTACAAGGATGCAATTTTCCAACATCTGGTACTGTCCCTGTAATTATGGAAGATCAGAAGATTATGGCTAGTACTTCTGCAATTTCTGTCTACACTTCCCTCAGCAAACTAGGATGCATGTTTTACACACGAACATGTGAACAAGGAGCAGGAGTAGGCATTCAACCTCTTGAGCCTGCTCCGCCATTTAATAAGGTCATGGCTGATCTGATAGTAACCTGAAATCTGCATCCAACCTACCCCCGATAACCTATCACTTCCTTACTTACCAAGAATCTATCCACCTCTGCCTTAGAAATATTCAAAGACTGCTTCCACTACCTTTTCAGGAAGAGAATTCCAAAGACTCACGACCCTCTGAGTGAAAAAAATTCACCTCATCTCTGTTTTAAACGGGTGACCTCTTATTTTTAAACAGTGACCCCTAGTTCTAGATTCTCCCACAAGAGGAAACATCATCTCCACATTCTCCCTGTCAAGACGTTTCAGGATCTTATATGTGTATATATATAAGTCGCCTCTTATCCTTCTAAACTCCAGCAGATACAAGGCTAGTCTGTCCAATCTTTCCTCATAAGGCAACCCAACCATTCCAGGATTAGTCTAGTAAACCTTCATTGAACTGCTTCCAACACACTTACATCTTTTCTTAAATAAGGTGACCAATACTGTACACAGTACTCCAGATGTGGTCTCATTAGTGCCCTGTACAAATGAAGCATAACCTCCCTACTTTTGTGTTCAATTCCCCTTACGATAAATTATAACATTCTATTAGCTTTCCTAGTTGCTTGCTGTACCTGCATACTAGCCTTTGCGATTCATGCACCAAGACACCCAGATCCCTCTGCACTGCAGGATTCTGAAGTTTCTCTCCATTTAAATAATAAATCACCTTTTTATTCTTCCAACCAAAATGGACAACTTCATACTTATCCACATTAAACCCCATCTACCAAATTTTGGACCATTCACCTAACCCATCTGTATCCATTTGTAAATTTCTTATTTCTTCACTGCAACTCACTTTCCTACTTGGTGTCATCTGCAAATTTAGCTATAGTACCTTCTATCCCTAAATCCAAGTCATTAATATAGATTGTAAATAGTTGGGGCCCAAGGACCGAACCCTGTGGCACCCCACTAGTTACAGCTTGCCATCCAGAAAAAGACCTATTTATCCTGACTCTCTGCTTTTTGTTGGTTAGCCAATCCTCTATCCAAGCTAATATATTACCCTGAACTCTGTGTGATCTTATCTTGTGTATTAATCTTTTGTGCGGCAGCTTATCAAAGGCCTTCTGGAAGTCCAGTTACACTACATCTACAGGATCCCCATTATCCACTTTGCTTGTCACATCTTCAAAGAACTCTAGCAAATTAGTCAAACACGATTTACTCTACATAAAACCATGCTGACTCTGATGGATTGCATTATGACTTTCCAAATGTCCCATTACTACATCCTTAATAATGGATTCCAACAATTTCCCAACAACAGACATTAAACTAACTGGTCTATAGTTTCCTATTTTCTGCCTCCTCTTTTTGAATAAGGGCATTATATTAGCAATTTTCCAATCCACTGGCACCTTTCCAGAATTCAGGGAATTTTGGGATATTATAGCCAATGCATCCACTATTTCCACTGCCACTTCCTTTTAAGACCCTGGGATGTAGGTCATCAGGACCTGGGGACTTGTCACCTTTAATCCCAATAGTTTGCTCAGTACTTTTTCTCTATGATGGTGATTGTTCTAAGTTCCTCCTTCTCTATACCCTCTGCACTACCTGTTACTGTTGGGGTGGTACTAGTGTCCTCCACCGTGAAAACTGAGGCAAAATATTGATTAAGCGTCTCTGCCATTTCTACATTCCCCACTATTAACTCCCCAGTCTCATCCTCCAAGGGACCAATGTTCACTTTAGCTACTCTCTTTCCTTTTATACACTTGTAGAAGCTTTTGCAATCAGTTTTTACAATTTGTGCTAGTTCTCTTTCATAATTTACCTTTGCTCTTTCTATTTTTTAGTAACCCTTTGTTGATCTTTAAAAGTTTCCCAATCTTCCAGCCTGCCACTGACCTTTGCAATTTGGTATGCCTTAGTTTTTGCCTATGTTATCTTTAACTTCCTTACTTAGCCATGGATGCTTTTTCCCCCTCTTACCATCTTTCTTCCTCTTTGGAATATATTTTACTTGGGAGGAATTGAATATCTCCTTAAATATCTGCCACTGTTCAGCAACTGTCCTACCTTGTAGTCTTCCTGCCCGTCCACTAGGGCCAAATCTGCCCTCATGCCTATGTAGTTACCTTTGTTTAACTCTAGAGCACTGGTGTGGGACTCAGGTTTCTTGCTCTCAAACTGAACTTGAAATTCTAGCATGCTATGATCACTCTTCCCTCGAGGATCCTTTACTACAAGATCATTAATTAATCCCATCTCATTACACAAAACCAAATCCAGAATAGCCCGCTCCCTGGTTGGTTCCACAGCATATTGCTGTAAGAAATAATCTCTCATACACTCTATGAACTCTCTCTCGAAGCTGCCCTTGCCAATTTGATTAGTCCAGTCTAAATGCATATTAAAATCACCAATGATTATTGCTGTGCCTTTCTTACATGCTCCCAGTATTTCCTGGTTTATACTGTGCCCTACTGCTGAACTTCTGTTTGAGGACCTCTAGATTACTCCCACCAGGGACTTCTTTCCCTTGCTATTTCTTATTTCTACCCAGACTGACTATGTCTTGCTCTCCAGTGCCAATATCATTCCTCACTACAGCACTGATCTCTTCCTTTACTAACAAAGCTGCACCACCTCCTTTTCCTTGCTGCCCATCCTTCCAAAACACTACGTACCTTTGGATATTCAACTCCCAACCTGTTCTCCCTGTAACCACGTCTCAATAATTGCTACCAAATCATACCTATTTATCTCTATTTGCACTATTAACTCATTAGTTTTATTCTGACTGCTACGCGCATTCACATAAAAAGCCTTTAAGTTTGTCAATTTTCCCTACTCTTAAATGATTCTTTGATGCAATATGGCGTTCAAACACTCTGTCCCTTTCTTTCACTTTTTGGTAACAATCTGCCTCGTCACCAACCTGCACTCTTACCCTCTCCTTAAACTTTGATCTTTTATATTTCCATGCAACTGAACCCTGCCCCCCACTATTTCGTTTAAAGCCCTATCTACAACCCTAGTTATGTGTTTCGCCAGGACACTGGTTCAAGTGGGGCCCGTCCGAACGGAATAGCTCCTTCTTTCCCCAGTACTGGTGTCAATGTCCCATGTATTCAAACCTATTTCTCCCACACAATCTTTGAGCCATGCATTTACCTCTTTAATCTTATTGACCATGTGCCAATTAGCTCGTGGCTCAGGGAGAAACCTGGAGATTATTATCTTTTTGGTTCTGCTTTTTAATTTAGCCTCTAGCTGCTTGTATTCCCTCAGTGGAACCTCTTTCCTTGTTCTACCTATATTGTTGGTACCTACGTGGAAGATGACAACTGGATCTTTCCCCTCCAATCCAAGTTCCTCTGCAGCCCAGATTGGATATCCTTAACCCTGGCACCAGGTCGGCAGCACAGCCTTCAGGACTGTCGATCCTGGCTACAGAGAAAAGTATCTATTCTCCTAACTATATTATCCCCGATTACAACTATATTTTTCTTTTCTCCCCCAACTTGAATGGCTCCCTGTACCATGGTGCTTTGGTCAGGTTGCTCATCCTCCTTATAGTCCCCGCTCTCATCCACACAGGGATCAAGAATCACAAACCTGTTGGATAAGGGCAAGGGCTGAGGCTCCTGTAGTGCTACTTCCTGGATCCCTCTACCTGTCTCACTCACAGTCACACCCTCCTGTCCCTGACCACTGGCTGAATTTAACGTAGTTAATCTAAGGGGTGTGACTGTCTCCTGAAACAGTGTCCAGGTTACTCTCCCTCTCCCTGATGTGTTACAGTGTCCGAAGCTCAGATACTAGCTCATCAACTCTGAGCCGGAGTTCCTCGAGCAACCAACATTTGCTACAGATGTGGTCACTAGGAACCACGGTGGGGTCCACCAGCTCCCACATCAAGCAGCTAAACACATTGCCTGGCCCTGCATCTCTATTTTATTTATTTAGTTTTTCAATTTGTTTTTAAATTTCCTACTGTTTTTTAGGTTATCAATCTGTAAAATATTTCTCCTATTTACCTTTAATCTGCTCCTAGCGTGCCCTCCTGCACTCTTCTTCAAACCATGATTGATCCCCCCCACTTGATGGTAATGATAGAGTGGGGGATATGCCAGGCTGTGAGGTTACAGATTGTGGTTGAGTACAATTCTGCTACTGAGGATGACCCACAGCGTCTCATGGATGCCCAGTTTTGAGTTGCTAAATCTGCCCAAAATCTATCCCACCTAGCCCGGTGGTAGTGCCATATAACATGACGGAGGGTGTCCTTAATGTGAAGACGGAATTTTGTCTCCAGATGAACTGTGCGGTGGTCATTCCTACCAATATTGGCATGGACAGATGCATCTGGGCAAGTGGATTAGTGAGAACTGGGTCAAGTAGGTTTTTCCCTCTTGTTGGTTCCTTCACCAACTGCCACAGACCCAGTCTAGCAGCTATGTCCTTTAGAACTCAGCCAGTAGTTGTACTACCGAGCCACTCCTGGTGATGGACATTGAAGACCCCCACCCAGAGTACATTTTGTGCCCTTGCTTTGTTTAAAATCTGTTTTATCTCTTCATAAACCATTAGTCTCTACACATCATGCTTGAACTGCAACAATGGGAATGTCTTATCTGCAATCTTGCCCCTAGCTAGTAGGGGCCACTATTTCAGTACAACGTGATGAAGAACTTATATTTTTATGATCGGACTCCTGCTTTTGTGTGGTTCTTCTACCTTGTGGCCAAGTGAAGAACTAACAACTGAGGCAGCTTTGCAGTTCAGACAAGGAGTTTGCTGTTTGAAGTCAACTGTACAGTTTGAACCATAGGGGCACCTGAGGCTGCCAGGTGCTGGTGTTCCGATGTGTCTGCTACCCTTGTCATTCTAGATGGTAGCAATTGTGGGTTTGGAAGATGCTGTTTAAGGAGGCTTGGTGAGTTCCTGCAGCGCATCTTGTAGATGCTACACACTGCCACTGTGCGGTGGTGGTGGAGGGAATGTTTGTGGATGGGGTGCAAATCAAGTGGGCTGCTTTGTCCTGGATAGTGTTGTGCTTCTTGAGAGTTGTTGAAGCTGCACTCGTACAGGCAAGTGGAGAGTATTTCACCACACTCCTGACTTGTGCCTTATAGATGGTGGACAGACTGTGGGGAGGCAGGTGAGTTACTTGCCACAGGATTCCTAGCCTCTGACCTGCTCTTGTAGCCACAGTATTTATATGGCTAGCCCAACTCAGTTTCTGGTCAATGGTAACCCCCAGAATGTTGATAGTGGGGAATTCAGTGATGGTAATGCTATTGAGTGTCAATGGATGATGGTTAGATTTTCTCTTGTTGGAGATGATAATTGCCAGGCATGTGTGTGGTGCGAATGTTACTTGCCACTTGTCAGCCCAAGCCTGGATATTGTCCAGCTCTTGTTTATTTGGATGTGGATTGCTTCAGTATCTGAGGAGTTATGAATGGTGCTGAACACTGTGTACTCATCAGCGAACATCCCCACTTCTGACCTTATGATGGAAGGAAGGTCATTGATGAAACAAGATGGTTGGGCCTAGGACTCTACCCTGAGGAACTCCAGCAACAATGTCCTGGAACTGAGATGATTGACCTCCAACAACCGCGACCATCTTCTTTTGTGCTAGGTATGACTCCAACCAGTGGAGAATTTCTCCCCCCCCCCCCCGCCGATTCCCATTCACTCCATTTTGCTAGGGCTCCTTGTTGCCATACTTGATCAAATGCTGCCTTGATGTCAAGGGCAGTCACTCTCACCTCCTCTTTGGAATTCAGCTTTTTTGTCCACATTTGAAACAAGGCTGTAATTAGGTCAGGAGCTGAGTGACCCTGGCGCACATCAGTGAGCAGGTTATTGCTAAACAAGTGCCGCTTGATAGCACTGTTGATGACCCCTTCCATCATTTTACTGATGATCAAGAGTAGTTTCCAGCATAAAATGGCAATGGGTCAGTTGGCTTTCTGATGGATGGGCTCCCTACTGATATTTTAGTCAGGGCAGCAGGAAACATTTGCCCCTTAAAATTGATCCCTTTGTGTCTGTCTTCATAGAAGAGGGCGTCGATTCAGATAATGGGTGGAATTTTCCATTCTGGAGACTAAGTGTGGTGGTGGGCGGGAGAGTCGTGATTCCCGCTGGGTGGTGTGTCAGATTTTACTGCTTGATTTTCTTTTTGGCTCATTGATTATGCATAAACAAGGAGCTTGTTGAATCTCATGGTGGGACAGGCAGGAATTTGTACACCCCACTGTTACCTTGTGGGGTTGAAGGACCTGGCACCATATTTAATGGCACCTGCAGAGACATTCACTCACTACAGGCCAGGTGTTGTAAAGTTCTCTTTCACTATGGCACTCAAAAGGACAAAATTCTCTGCTCCTTGGTTCAGCGAGGCCTCCCTGGGGATTCTCCTCTAGGCTGTCCAGGAAAGACGGGAGGTCCTCCTTCCTTGGGGTGGGAGTAGAAGGGCCTCACACGACCATGCCGGCCTGGGAGGAGGTCGCCAGAGAGGTCGGCACCCGTGGCCAACAAAAAAGGACCACCGTGCATTTCAAGAAAAGAATGAATGATCTGATGCATCTCACCCAGGGTAAGTGAAATGTCTACTCACTCCAAATGCTCTCATTCATAAGGGCATCTGGCAGTCTAAGGGTTAGAGTCCACATGATGTCACACACAACCAGCAGATGGGACATCGGCACTGCAGGTCTGCCCCACTTTAAGCTCACCATCTCATGTAAGATCCTGCCCATATGCATCTTAATCCCTTACTAGGGAGGGCCCAGCAGGCACAAAACGCACGCCTGCTTCTGAAATACTCTTTCATCCATAGTTCTTACAGACAATCCATCTGTCTTTTTGCAGGACAAGATCTCCCGCAACAGAAGGGAAAGAGCGAAGACCAGAGGTGGGACTCCTGAGCTGTGGACACACTTTTTAAAAATTCATTTATGGGAATTGGGCTTCACTGGCTGGGCCAGCATTCATTGCCCATCCCTAGTTGCCCTTGAGAAGGTGGTGAGCTGCCTTCTTGAACTGCTGCAGTCCATGTGGTGTAGGTACACCCAGGGTGCTGTTCGGATGAGTTCCAGGATTTTGACCCAGCGACAGTGAAGGAACAGCAATATGTTTCCAGGTCAGGATAGTGAGTTACTTGGAGGGGAACTTCCAGATGGTGGTGTCCCCATCTATCTGCTGCCCTTATCCTTCTAGATGGTAGTGTTTGTGGTTTGCAAGGTGGTGTCTGAAGAGTTTTGGTGAATTCCTGCAGTGCATCTTGTACATGATGCACACTGCTGCTACTGTGCCTCGGTGGTGGAGGGAGTGAATGTTTGTGGATGTGGTACCAATCAAGCAGGCTGCTTTGTCCTGGACAGTGTCAAGCTTCTTGAGTGTTAAGGGAGCTGCACTCATCCAAGCAAGTGGAGAGTATTCAATCACACTCCTGACTTGTGCCTTGTAGATGGTGGACAGGCTTTGGGTGTCAGGAAGTGAGTTACTCGTCGCAGGAGTCCTAGCCTCTGACCTGCTCTGATCATCACAGTATTTATATGGCTAGTCCAGTTCAGTTTCCCACGAGGAGCAAGTTGCAGAGAGTGCTGGAGAGGACAGAGATCGTTCCTGTGCGGAAGGTGAGATCAGCCTTTCCGAATAAGCAGTGAAGGTCCATCGAGTATGCATTGGCCACATGTGGACAATGACTGTGAGTGCCCCATAATGTTGGAGCCTGCCTGATAAATCAATAATTATCTCTTCTCTTTATTCCAGCAAGAAACAGTGGAGGAAGATCTCTAGCAAGTGCCTCAGCCCCAGCCCCCAGAACACCTCAGACGAGGAGCCAGTGGAACCATCCGACGAAGACGTGCCAGTGCATTCATCTGTGCCCTCCACCAGAGCACGCACATGCACCTCGGTAGGTCTGAGTTCTAGAGTAGGCTGAAGTTCATATTCTGGTAATCACCTCACCGACACGTGTCCAAAGCAGGTGGAGGCAGTGGCAGCCAAGGTCTGTGACGCTTGGACGACTGCTGAACCTGAGTCCAGTGAAGTGCCTCTGGAATCAGCCTCAAGAGAAATGTTGGAGATGCAAAGATAGACAGGGGAACATCAGGCAGACTTGTCAGAGGTCGTCACCAGACTGGAACGAAGGATGGAGGAGTCCGTTCACATTCTGTCTGATGTCATGGGTCTGGTATGCAAGCACATCTAAACCTCCATTGAAAAGTGGCACCAGGTACAGTATTTTCAGCCAGATTTGCTCTCAGACCTGCATATGATCACTCCAGCCATGGGTGCATTCCAGCAGTGGTTAGGCAAGAGGGGGGCAGGGCACCTTGACCTCCATCAAGGTGGCCCTTCACCTCAAGGAGTCAGGGAGGGGCTCTCGGCACCTGGAGTGCCAACCATGCACCGCCGGGGCATTTTCCGAAGGGCGTCCAGCTGCGTCAAATCTCCCCTGGCTGTGACCTCATCAACTCCAGTAGGTCAGGGCGAGGAGGGTGCACTTGTCTCTGAGCAGGAGACCCCAAGCAATCCAGAGCCCTCCAGGCCTGGGGCTTCCAGAGGACACCCGCCAAAGTCATCTCAGACAACAAGACATAGCAGTCAGCCTTTGCCTCTGCTGCGGATGTTGGGGCAGCATCTATACATAGCAATAGGGTTAGAAAAATTAAGTTTTTGATGCACAATGGTGGCATGGGTGTTCATTCACTGTGTATATAATCTGTACTATTGTAAATATAGTTCGCATTTTCCCCTCTCCAACTCTCAGGTATTGAATGGCTAATCGATATGATAAAAGGTGCTGTGATCATTTAAGGGTAAAAAATGTATTCCCCTAGCTATATCCCATCTGGTTCCTCAGTTCTATTAAGTCTCACTCAATCTCACACTTATCTCCTTTAGTTCCACATCTGTGACATGAACAAAGACACTTCCTATGTGAAAATGATGGCTGGATAATACACATGACCCTTGCATCTCAGGTAGACATCTCATGAGAATTGGTCATCACGGTTAGTGATTATCCTGATGCTGTCGCACTGAAGTCTGTAGTTTGTGGATGTTACAAGTGTTTGTCATGACCAATGCTAGTGTCTTTTTTCCCCAAGTGTACTTCAAAATGGCATTTATCTTATGACTGAGTGCTTTTGGGAAAAGTAGTATTGATCATCAAGCACCATAGCCTTTCATGCCCTCCTGCAGCATGTTTTCATCTCTGCGTTTAAGGCTGAATATTATTCCTTTCTTAGATGCCACTCTCTCCATGCATGACACTGAACGATGGAAGTTGGTTACACTTGGTGACATTGTGAAAGCCTGCTGGAGGGGAATGAGCGTGCATTGTCAGAAGTGTGTGCTAATCCTGATGAAGCCGTCTACTTAACATTGAGGATCGTACTTTGCTCTTGAATGGCTGACTGGTGGTGGTTAATGGAATCCTATAAAGGCGCAGTACACAAATCAATATGGAATTCATTGCATGACTGTGCACTCATTGACTTAGGGTAGATAGTAAGGATTAGCCTTTGTATGATGGACAATGTTGAGAACTATAATGCTATGAAAGCGATGCTTCAACACATCTCAGTGCTCAGCGAGATCTATGAAGGGAAGAAGTTGACATGGTCTGCTGTGTCAATGCTGACTGGGCCATGACTCTTCCAAATGCCAAGTCAATGCAGGACATATACTTGGCAGGCCTCTGACGAATGCAGGGTCATGAGTGTTTATAAATTATCAAACAATGGTCCTGCTGAGCCACTCTCTGTGGATAATGTGAGCATAACTTGCAGCTTTGGGTGCATGTTGTCACGTAACAGGTCACTGCGCCCTGATGTCTGATGGCATCTTGGGGCTCAGTAGCAAGATGAGGCCTCTATTATTCATGCATGAGAGCCAGCATTTGCAGAGATGGTGTTGTCCAGATGTAGCACCCTCTTGAGATGGTCAAACGCTAACCATTGACAAAATGTTTTTCCTGTCAGCACTGCCTTGCTAAGCTGCTATCATACTGGCATGAGTGCACCCATGTTTCAGCTGCTTGAAGGATGCCCATTGACTTGTTGATGACATGGTTGAAAGGACTGCACTACGTATAGTTGCTTAAGGAGATGTGCTTGTGAAGGGCTTATCACATTCCACACTGGCCACATGTTCCCTAGGCTACTGTGCCTTCCAAAGATGACCCCATCATTAGGAATGAATATGACTTATGCTGCCTTTGTGATGATTGTGAGATTAATGACCTTTCCTGATAATGTTGATGTTGACAATGAAGGCTTTGTCCCTGTATTGAAGCCTGAAGACAACTTTGATCTTAAAAAATTGTCTTTACCCTATTCCTCTTGAAATCTTTTAGCTATAAGGTTGACATGGGCATGTCTGCCATGTTGTGCCCCTGCAATGACACCCTCATGTGGCTCTTCTGAATCCTTGCCCCTTTCAGATTCATCTCCTTCCAAGTCCTCTTCATTCGAGGAGATGCCTAGCTCCTCCATGCCTTCCTCTGGCAACACTTTGCAGCGCTAATGCAGGACGCAGCAAATATCAATGATGCAGGACACACTCTGCAGTGAGTATTGGAGAGCCCTGCATAATGACCCGAACATCAGAAATGCATCTTTAAGAGATCTATAATCTGCTCTATTTAGGAGCTTGTGGCTGAATGTGCAGCCTTGTGTCCTCCTCAGTTTCATTCTGTGGACGATGGATGGGCGTCATTAGCCATGTCTTCTCGGGGTACCTCTTATCATGGAGGAGCCAGCCCTCTTAATCACCAAGCTTCCTCAAATATCTCTGGCATCTGCGAGTGACTCAAAATGTATGAGTTGTGTGAGCTCCCTGGGTACCTAGAACAAATATGCATGATCTGCTTTCTGTGATCACAAATGAGCTGGATGTTCAGAGAATGAAATCCTTAGGGAGCTTTCAAGGCCGCATGTGTGCAGATGATGGCACCCTGTACTTGCAGGAATCCTGAGATTCCAGCGAATCCCACAGCTCTGACAGTCTGACTTGCTTCATCCATGCAGAACTGCACATAATGGTAAGTTTTACTGAAAAGGGCACCTGTCACCTCCCTTATATGTTTGTGTGTTGCCGATTGTGAGATACCGCAAAGGTCTCCTGTGGAGCCCTGGAAGGATCTGCTTGCAAAAAAGTTCAATGCAGTGGAAACCTTTAGAGCAACTGGCATTGGATGCCCCCCAGGTCCATGTAGTGCGAGTTCCTCACAGAGAATGTGGCAAATATCAGCTACCATGTCCCTAGACAAGTGAAGGCACTTGTGGCACTGCCTTTTGCTCATCACCCTGTATGAGCTGCATCTTCTGTAGACCCTTGGTTGACCCAAATGTCTTTGTGGATTTGTCCCCTTCTCATCATCTGTGACTTTCTGGGGACCTGCTGGTTCTTGTTTCTCAGGGTGAAGGTTTTCCCTGAGCTGTGCCAATCGGCGACAGGCTCTTCTCCTCATTCTGATCAAAGTAATCAAGAAGGCATCATTGCCTGCAGCCTGCATTATCCATTCCTGCTTGTTCCTGCTGAACAGTTACAATTGAGCAATCATTGGGAGTTCCCATTGAATTGTTTCCCTCCATACATAAGGCAGGAATAAAGTCTCCAGCCCTTGACTCACTCTCAGTCTGTCCATGGCATACCAAGGCCACACCCTGCAGGATGATATCATCCTGGAGAATGACGGATGACTGCACTTTCCCCTTGGATGTTCACAACGAGGGTCTTAACTAGGGTCAAAAGAACCAAGTCCTAGGATTCACTGTCAGGCTTCTGGTGGTTGTCCTCCTGTGTCCTTGACAGTAACTACTAATACCAACATCTTGCACTTATGGCATGGCTGCAAGCATGGTGCCTTGAATGCCATGGCTGGTGCACTGGGGGCATGGAGGCTCGTAGGGTCCATACTGTCTCTGTGCAGCAGATGTGGCCCTTGATTGTTTGACCCTACATCCATCCTGATATGCCTCTGTAAGGATCAGATGCTAATTAAGACCATATGCACGGCAGCACCTAAACCTAATGGATTCTGACCTGAATGTGCATCATTAGCAAAGGAGCCAAGTTGGTTCATTGAGCATTAGACCCTCGAGTCCATCACTCAGCTGAGCCATACTCTCCATGGTTTGAGCGGGAAATTTATAGGGTACCCCTTCAATCCGTCAAAAATTGCTGTGCTGAACTCCTCCCACATGCTCAGAGGCCCCTGATTGTTTTTTTTTTTCTAGCTTGGTTTTTGAACTGTCATTCTTAGGTGAGATTGAAAATGATGCCGCTGACTTTCGTCCATGAGACCAGCTTTCGACCTTCACCAGCCATGTTCCAATCACCCTCCTCCATACTCGTGGCCTCTTAATTTCCATTCCTCCTGTCACTATCCAGCTTTCCTACATTACCCTTGACCCCATAATTGTCCATGTGGATATCCTGTTCTCCCCCCTTAATGCTTTAATGTTGATGTCCCCATGATCCCTCCCCTTCTCATGGCCACATGCACCATTACTTTTCAGGAGCCCCTCCCCCCCCTCCAGTGAAACCATGCAATAGCCCCCCATGACTTTGCAGCTACTGACATACACGGTCCAGATGTCAAAACCATGCAATAGCCCCCCATGACTTTGCAGCTACTGACATACAGGGTCCAGATGTCTGTCCTGAATGTTACTGTGCCATCTGTCTCAATATACTATGACTGAAACCACTAAGGGCCAAATTCCTTAGGTGACCGCCCCCTGCACATCATACTGTGCACGACTGTCACTGCCCAGAGAAGCCTTCTCCCACCCAAGACTGGACCAAGACATGCATGCCATGCAGAGCCCTCTAACGTGGTGCATAAAGTCCTAGGACAGTCTCTCCAGTAAGCTCTTACCCTTCCTTGGACAACCTTATAACTCTTGCCCCAGGACAGTCTTTCACTACTCCACTCAGTTCCTTGAACAACCACTAGTCCTGCCTCTGTCTCCCCCTTCTGCTCTCATATTTCCCCTCCCTCTGTCCTGCCTCCGTCTCCCCCCTCCCTTCTTGTGTTTGGACTTTGATTTTGTATGCTTATCAGTATGACATTAAGTACAGACGGTCAGAAGTTCATTGTAATGCCGATGTGATGACTGGATTACCATTCATATCAAGAGGTAAAGCCAGACAGGGAAGGTGTAATTTTTTTTTCACATGTAGTTGAGTTGCCAGTCACAGCAGGTGACATTGGTAGAACAACTCGTTGGAATGAATATGTGACTATTGCAATTTGATGGTCAGCATAGATACTGGATTTAGAAATCAGGCCATTCTTTATGCGTAATAATGAGTTGTCAGCTGATAAAAAAATTGTGTTAAGTGGGGAGCCAGAGTTGTAATTCCTGAAAGGTACGGATTGCAGTTGTTGTGTGATCTTCCTGATCAACGCTTAGGGATGATTTTGACAAAGAGACTAGCGAGAAGCTGTCTTTGTTGGAGAGGGTTAGATAAGGACATAGAAGACGCATTGGCCCTGAACTTCCTCGGAGTGGCAGTGTCAGATTGCCAGGTAGTTTCTTACCTGAAATCCTGTCTTGTCCAATCTTCCAACTCAGCCTGGACAAGATCAAAGTTGTGCAGTTTGCTCCTGAGGCCGAGTATCAAAGGGAAGAAAGCCACGTCCCCTTTTTTATGGCATTAGCTGCCGTAAAGCAGGTAAATTTGAACGTCCAGTGAAACTTAAAGGTCCTTGACAGGCCAGGGAGAAGGTAAGTAGGTAGGATTTGGGGGGGTGGAGGGTTGGAGACTGGGGGGGGGGTTTTGGGCCTTGGGGGACGTGTCAGGCCTCATTGGAGGGGTGGGGGGGGGGAGGTGGCTGGGCTCAGGTCTTGGGGTGGAGGTGTCGGTCCTTGGGGTGGTGTCAGACCTCGGGGGGGGGGGTGGAGGGTTGTTGGTTCAGGTGAGGCCTATGTGGTGGGTGGGGGGGGCGCAGGTGGTATGGCGTGGGAGTTGGACCTGGTGGGGGTGGGGGAAGAGTCCGCATTGAGTGATGGGAGTCCTTTGGGGGTTGTTGAGGCGAGAATCTTGGGGTTTGGGGTAGTGGGGCAGCTGGTTGGAGACCCCAATGAGGGGTGGCGTGAGTACTTTCAGGGGTCGGTGTAGGTCTGTGCAATAGTTACCCAGAAGTTGGAAGAGGTTTTAATTCTTCTAAGTTTTTTTGGGTATTAATTAGTGTAATCCAGTTGGAACCATCTGAACTTCGTGATTTAAATCACATTTTTTGGATGGTTCCCAGTGCAGAGCAGTTGCCTAGGGGACGTTTGCATTTTGGAGCAATTGCCATTCAAACTTTACTTGGAAACCTCCAAAGGGGATTCCCGAGCACATCTCTGGGTTACATCCCCCACCCCCACCACCACCACCACATGACACTGGGGAGCTTGGAAGTAGTGAAATAATATAGAGAACGTCAAGTAGTAGAAAAAAAGCCACCATCAGTACCTTTGCAACTGTGGAAATGGTCAGCTAGAGTGTGGCAGAAACTGTACATAGATTTTGCAAAATTTGAAGGGCAGCAGCTATTCGTTGTGATAGATAGTCATTCGAAATGGGTTATGGGGTTTCCAATGAATCGAGCAACTAGAAAAACTCTAGATATTTTGTTTGTTTGTTGCTTATGTGTTCCCAGAGGAAATTGTGTCTGACAGTGGACCTCAGTTTTGCTCAGAAGCATTTTCAAATTTATTGAGAATGAATGGGGTAAAATGAGTTCCAGCATAGCATCCTGCTTCAAATGGAGTAACAGAGTGCACAGTACAAATTATTCAGCATGTTCTTGTTAAGCAAATGCTCGATACAAATTGGAAGAAACATTAGTTGTCTTTGAATAACAAACTAATGAATTTTTTGTCTATTAATTGTAACACACCTCACACTATTACTGGCAGAAAGTCAGCTGAAATGTTTCTTAGAAGATGTACTAGAATGATGTTTTCATTGCTGAAGCTACATTAAGCACAGTCAGTAGAAGAGAAACAATGCAGGCAGAGAGTCATGATAGGGGTAGGGTGAGAGAAAGAAGTTTGAAGTTGAACCAGAAGTTAAGGTGAAATATTATCATCATCATCATACGTGATTGAAATGGCTGCCAGGAAGAGTCCAAAAATATGTGGTCAGGATGTTAGGTTTGTACATATAGATCATGTTTCACCTTCAGAAGTTCATGAAGAAGAAAGGAGTTGGGAAGAATCAAATGAGTCTTATGAATTGGATAGTTGGGATACAAGTGGAGCACCAATAATTACTCCAACGCAAGTGTTGTCTGAAACCAGATCATCTCCGAGTCAAAGTCGGGCAGATGTGTGAGAAGTGGAAAGTTCAATTGAAGGTCAAGGGCTAAATCAGTCTTTGTTGGAGAAAACTTCTCCTCAGGCCAGGCCAAGGTGCGTCAAGTCCTTCCTCAAGTTTTGAAAGTTTTTGTCAAGAAAGGCAGTATCCTTTAAAGAATAGGAAACCAGTGGCTAAGTTGGATTTGTAAATAAGTAAAAAACCTGAAATGTATGTAAATTGTATGGAATTTGAATTTTAATACTCTCTTGTGGCCATTTGTGTATGAGTGCATATGAGCCAAAATCTGAATAAACCAGTTCAGTTGGATACTTGATTTTCATACAACACACAGGGCGGAATTTTCCAAAATTTGCGTTGAGTGCGGTAGTGGGCGGGCATTCCACGTGGAGATGGCAGGTTTTTATGCAGTATCGTCCTGAGTCCACCACATTACTTATGCTTTCCCAGGAAACATGCCGTTTCCACGGCAGGCAGACTCTCATTCGTCCACCCGCCATCACCCTGCTGTTGCAACACGATGGCCGTCATGTTTAAAAGGCAGCTGCCAGCACAGCGCTCACTGCCACCAGCTCACCATCGATGCCCAGGAGACATGGCCAGCAAAGGACAAAAGACTGCAGCCCCCCGCTTCAAGGACGAGTCCCTCGAGTGATTGCTGGATGCCATGGAAGCCTGCTGGTATGTCCTATAACCCCGCTCTGGCCGCAGGAGGAGCAGCAGCATGACCAGTTCTGCTTGGGATGCGGTGGCAGCAGTGGTCGCTGCCAACGCCCTTCAGAAGAGGACAGCCACCCAATGTTGCAAGAGGATGAATGATGTTCTCACCACTCTCAACTCACACTCACAAACCCGTTACACAACCATAGGGATCTCACTCACTATCAGTTCAAGGAATGTCACCGTTCACTCCCTCACTCTCATTGACATTGTCCTCATCCCATCCATAGGACCATTCACTACCTGAACAGGCAAGGCATACTTATTACCTGGCCTAGCCGGCGTCCTGCTTACACTTTCTTCATCTCCATCCATGCAGGACAAGCTGGCACACAACAAGAGAGAAAGGTTGCAGATCGGTGGAGGAATGTGCAAAATCAAGGTCCTCATGGATTTTGAAAACACAGCCGCCCAGCTGGCTGGCCATGATCTGGACCAGTCTTGTGCTGACAGTGAAGTCAGTGCTGCTCTACCAAGTGAGGATCCAGCAGTGCAACATCCATCAGACAACCATGCTGTGAGTGATGTGTCCTCTTTCACAGGCCACTACCATGCACTAATTATCTCTCCTTGCTTTTGCAGGCACATCTGCCAAATAACCGACAGAGTCCATGAGCCGGGGCCTCCAATCAAACCCAGAAGAAACCTCTGAAGAGGATTTGGAGGCACCCTCTGTGAAGTCCTGTCACAGCACTCACCCAGACCCACCACCAGCGCAGAGACACACACCTCTTTGGGATCTAGCTTTAGATTAGTCCCGGGATCACAATCTGGTGAGCACATCGCACTCTCTGATCCCACAGCAGGGGTTTCCCATGTGTCCAGCACTCGGAGGAATGCTGGAGACCAGAAATTTACTGAGTCTGAATCAGGTGATGAGCCTCTGGACTCAGTCATGTCACAGTTGCTGGAGCTGCAAAGGCAAGCTTGGGAACATCAGGATGGATGTCCACCTGCCTTCAGGCTGAGGTGATAGTGCCGGCATGCCAATGCACCGAGGTCAACACTGGTAAGGTGGTGGCAGCCACCATGGAGAACTTGGACCCCCAGGACTTCACTCCTGCACTGCGGTGCGGTCTCAACTCCATTGCTGATGCCATAGTTGGCCTCCAACATTGTGTACGTGAGAGGGGTACCAAGCAGCTCGATCTCACTCCTACCCCTGCTGCTCAAGGAGTCAACCTGGGGCCCCCGGGCTCCCATAGGGAGAAGGATCAACAGGTGCACACTTCGGGTCCATCCATCCAAGTGACTCCAAGAGTGTCTGGCTCATCCGACTCCCCTCTTCCTGTGACCTCAACAGCTCCAGCTCCACAGGCCGAGGAGGGTGCCACTGCCACACAGCATGACCCCAAAAGAAGGCCGGGGCCCTCCAAGTATCTGCCTTCCAGAGGATGCTTGCCCAGGGCATCACAGTCAGCAGGCTGCCTCCGCCTCCACTGTGAATGTCAGGTGAGCAACAAGACATAGTGGCAGGGTTAGGAAAGTTAACTTTTTTTTTGGAGTCCACCAAATAAACTAAATTAACAAAATGAGGGAAAAAATAAACACAGCCCTACAAAACCAAAGACAAAATTTAAAGGAAACTTACAAACATCAAATCAAAATGTGATTAAGGGGGGGTCGATAAAACACCCCAGTCCCCACGGTGCTCACTGGACATGGAAGGCCTTGACAGTGCCGGTAGACACCACGTGCTCCCTCTCCAGGGACACCCAACCGTGAATGTAGCCGTGGAAGAGGGGTAGACAGTGTGGTCGGACGACCCCCTCAATCGTATGCTGCCTCGACCTGTTAATGACTAACTTGGCCAGGCCCCGGAGCTCTCTGACGATAGCTGCTACTCCTGACGGTGGAGAGCTGCGTCGTGAGGCGACCGTGTTCCAGACTTTGATCAGGTGCTGGTAAAAGATGGGCAACGCCTGCAAGGAGCTACGAAGGCTCCTCAGGTCTATAAACAGGAGCTGCACATCATAATTCAGGCCTTGCACCTGGTGGAAGAAGTACGTCGCCAGGGCACACCATCTGAGAGGGGCTTGATGTAAAGGTATCGCTGCAGGGCCTGAAGGCAGAAGCGCGCCACCTGGGTGCATAGGCACACCAGTGCCTGACTGCCCTCCACAAGCTGGAGACTCAGAATCTCAGCAGCAACCCAGTGCAGCTTTTTGTCACAGAAGAAGTTGATAAGCATTCTCTGGATTTTCGTGACAAAGTCCGGGTGAGGGGTCAAAGTGACCAGCTGGTATTACAGCATGGCACCAATCAGCTGGTTTATGACCAGAACTCGACCCTGGTAAGACAGCACTTGGAGCAGTCCTGTCCGCCACTGCAGGCGAGTGGTGACTTTGGTCTCCAGCTCATTGCCAGTTCGCCGGCCAGGATTCCTCAGCAGGGCAAAGATGGACCCCCAGGTAGAGGAGGCTGGTCCTGCTCCAGGTGAAAGGCCTAAGCTCCTCGGGTAGGGGATCCATCTGCCATGGACCGACCAGGAGTCCAGAACATTTACCCTAGTTCATCCTGGCAGAGGACAAGGCAGAATAGACCTCTTGGCACTCGCGCATCCTCCACAGGTCAGCCGGGTTGCTAAACATGAGGAGCACGTCAGCGGCGTGAGCCGAGAGGACCACCCCGATGCCCGGCCCGCGCAGAACCAATTCCGCAAGAGGCGCAGGAAAGGCTCCACGCAGATAGAATACAATTGGCCAGACAGGGGGCAGCCCTGACGCACCCTCTCCCAAAGCAAAGGGGCACCATCAGGGATCTGTCAACCTTAACTAGACCCTTTGCGGCAGCGTACAGAAGTCAGATCCAGGCGACAAAATGCATCCCGAACCCGAATGCTTGCAGAGTCCCGAACAGAGTCCTGTTGAACTCCTTCCCCTGGTCAAGAGACAAGAAGGCACTCGACAGATCAGCTCTCTAGGAAAAATGAATGGTGTCCTGGACCAGATGAATATTGTCGTAGATGGTACAGCCCGGGACGGTGTAGGACTGGTCAGGGTGGATCATGTGGTCCAGCATGGTGCCAAGGCGAGAAGCCATGGCCCTGGCAAAAATTTTGTAATCCGTGCTGAGGAGGGAGACCGAGTGCCAGTTTTTAAGAAGGTAATCACGGCCCTGTGCCACGAAAGGGGCATCTCCCCACTGGCATTACTCTCCCCTAGGACACCCCAGAACGCCCTGAAGAACTCCACGGTCAGCCCGTCCAGGCCTGGGGATTTGGCTCTGGAGAGGCTGTTGAGGGCGTAACATTCACAAAATGAAGCGTCGCTCCCCCCCAGGCGCACAGTAAGTTGCAGCAACCGGCCTGGCACCGGCTCCTTGACCCCCAAGATCTCGGGCTGAAAATGTGGGGCCAACAAGATCGCCACCCTGCCAGAATTGGAGGCTAGGTGCCTCATGTAGACTCCCCCTTGCCACTCCAGGAACCACATAGCTTTGTCTCCCGGAACGGTATGGGTTTCCTGCAGGAAGCACACCGCATACTTCCTGTCCCTGAGGACTGAGAAGTTCTGGAACCTGCGCTGTGTGTCCCTGCTGCCGTGGATGTTAGGGCTGGCTATGGCAGTCTTCATTGAAAGAAGCATGTGCTACCATCACCTGAAATAAAAGAGGGAGAGGACTTTGTTTTTATGGCTTCCTCTCCTTCAGGAGCCCAGCGAGAAACATTTGGACCATCCTCTTAGCATCCCGGTCCAGCCTAGGAGCCTCGAGGGCCTTGCGGGCGGACCAGAACACAAGAGGATACGAATGCCACCAGTCCAAGGCTTGGTGACCGCAATTGCGAGAAAATCCTGGCATTCCCCTATGGGGACGAGGGGGGAGTCGACAGCGGGCACTGAAGCCCCCATCACCTCACCTGGCTCCAACGACTCTAGGTCGTTGTTGGTGCTCACTATCGACACCATATCCTCCTCCGGGTCCTCGCCTCCGCATTGAGTACAGGGGCTGGTTCAGAGCCACCAGCTGGCTCCACCTCTGGCTCGATCCCACCCCCAGGATCAAGGCCAGAGGGGTCCTCTCTGGTCTCCTTTTCAACGACTGGGTCAGAGGACGGCAGTGGCTCGGTGACCCGCTCCGCCTCAGGCACCGGGATGCCAGGAGAATCCGGAAAAAGTTCCAGGCCCAGAAGAGTTGCGTCCAGTGCCAAAGGCTGAGACGGAGCGGGGAGGCCCTCCTCTTCACCGCCACCCAATGACCCAATTGTTGGGGCCATGAAGGGAGTGCTGCAGTCCCCTGGCAGGCCAGATGACTCTTTGGGGTATAGGGTGGGTCTGGGTGGGGCATGGCCGCAAGGGCGATACCCTCACTGACCCCTGAGGGGTCCTGTTCTGGGGACTGCAGCAAGGGGACAGGTGTTTGATTCCCCCAGAGGGCAGAGCGAGGACTTAAAGGGTGGAGATGCCACCACCTCTTCACTAGGGGAGGGGACACAACCAACCTCATGGGTTGGAATGTCCTCCCCTCCGAGGGTGATGTCTCTTCCAGGGCAGACTGGGGGCTGGGGAGACCTCCATCTGCGAGGCCTCCACCATCTTGTCCAGCCTCCCGTGCGCTCTGCCCTCTGGAGTTTTGGCTCAGGGTCATGCACCTCAACACTGCCGGACCTGGGAACCTGCTCAGGGATGACGCCGGACCCAGCACTTTGCGCTGAGGCGCACGCGGGCCCAGAAGCACGTGCGTTTGTGACGTGGGGTCCAGATGTTTCCTGTTCCCCCAAGCCAGTGTTTTCGGGGGGTGCGTTAGATAGCCTTGAGAGTCTCAGGAGCTGCCCCCAGGTTGCAGGTCTTCCTCTGCACCTTTTTGTGGCGCGAGGGCTCTCCCCCCCCACCCCCTCACCAGCACCCGAGGTGGCGGTGGCTGCCGACAGCACCTCCTCTTGTGGGAGGGAGATTGAGTGGTGGCGGGGGGAGGAGCAGCAATGCTAGCCGCAGCCACCTGGATGTTACTGGCGGCCTTGGAGGCGGGGCAGTTCTTTCTTACATGCCCCACCCCCTTGCAGGCATGGCACTGCACGCCATCCACCGACCAAAAGATGCGGTAGGTGGCCCCCTCAAGGGTAATATCAAAGCCCCCCTCTGTGCACTCCTCCTGGGCCAGGTGCACAAAAATCTGGTGCCGGAAGGAGTACACATGGCGAAGGCTCGCGTCCCTTATGCTAAGTAGGATTGGCACCACCCCCGACTTCACCTCCCCCAGGTGACGAAGATGAGGGAGGAAGAGCTCATCGGGGACAAAAGGCGGGATGTTTGATAGTATGAGCCTCTGGGCGGTGGCCTCCAGGGGGTCCACCGCCAGGAATGTCCCGTCCACCGTGAGCCCCTTTTCGAGGGTGAGGTGCAGCGCCCGCTTGGTCTTCAAAAAGAACATGGCCTTCCCATACATTTTTGAGGCTGCGACGATGGCTGAAAGGCCGACAATCCCAGCCATTCCCTTAACGCAGGCCTCAATGGTCATTGTGGGGTGGGTGTAACACTTAACCCCAAGCTGACGGGTCAATAATCTAAAGGTGACGGGGCCGTGGGAGATACAGGGGCTGAAGAGGCCACCGCCCCCGCATAGGTGGCCCAGGCGGGCCCTGCCACCAGCAAAGATGGTGCCGCCATCAGGAAGTGCTACACCCACCCCGATTTCCCAGAGCAAAGGGGAGTGGGAGCAGGGGAGAGCGAGAGAGAAACAGAAAGAGGGCGAGAGGACAGATTGGCAAATGCCTCAATGTTTCCAGAGGTGGGCGGTGGCGGTGGGGGTGGTGGGCTGATGATGGGTTATTTCGATCTTCTGCTGTGGGTGGGGAGGGGAGTGTTCCCTTGGGCAGCTAGCACTGCCCAGGCACAGTTCAGGAACAGATGACAATAGCCCTTTAATACAGCAGGCTCTGGGCAGCACTAGTCAACCCAGACAAGGAATGGGATGGCAGAGTGGAGTTTTGCAGCCCTCCCTCCTTCAATCTTCCTTCCTCCCCCTTCAGACAGCCAAGCAATTAATTTCAAGTCTATATTTTCCCCAGGCACCTACCTCCAGCACAGAAGCAGTCCTTCCCCCTCTGGATGTAGTGGAAACCTCTTCATTGAACTCCAACTCCCAGGCCTAGGTTCTTCAGGCCTTGGTAGGTCTCACAAGGCCCTGCCCTGCTCTGCAACATCAGGATGGAATAGCAGCAGCAGGAGGTTATCCCAAGGCAGCTTCAGAAACAGCTACAGGAATACAGCAGTCTAGAAATCCAACCATGACAGCCAGAAGACAGCAGCAAAACAGGAGCCTCAGCCAGAATCCCAGGGCATCCATAGGAATACAGCAGCCTGGAAATCCAACAGCAGGAGCAGCCAGTGCTTAACATCCAACTCTTCCCCTCTCCCAGCATGCAACTGCCAACGAGCAGCTGAGAGCAATCGGGGAGAATTAACTCTTTTGGAGTCAACCAAATAAACTAAATTAACAAAATGGGAGAGAAAGTAAACACAGCCCCTAAATTAGGTTAGCTGTAAACCAAAGACGAAGTTTAAAGATAACTTACAAACATCAACTTACAAACATCAAACCAAGATGTGATTAAGAGGGTCGATAAAGCACCCTAGTCGCCGCGATGCCCACCGGGCACAGAAATCGGGGAGAATTAGTTTCACAGCCTAGGCACCAGTGTTAACCACTTGGACATACTGTTCACTATTGTCAATAAACTCCCAAGAATGTCTCCCTGCCTATGGCTCCTTGTTCTGATGAGCAGTGTTCTTGTCGCTCAGATGTGAAAGTCTTCTGCACAAGATAAAAGCAGGTGTTCCAGTCCAGGGCCTCTTCTCTGTGCTCTGTGCAGCCTTCAGTTCAAAGTGATGTTCTGGCCTCTCACTCCCTGGAAACATTATTGATGCCTGTACCTTGGCAGTGCTTATCATTGCTGCCACAGAGTTCTGCATTCTCTCGATGTACTCTCAGCACCTTTAAGGAGGGGCTGGCCCCCATTCTTCAACTGTGACTACTGATCCTGTGCTCCAGTTCCTGAAAGGCTCAGGTGCTGAAGGCGGACAAAGCATCAGATGCTTCTAAAGTTTCATGGCTGCGCCTCTATGATATGGTCCTGATCACGAAGCGTAAGCGAGCTGCCTTCGGCCAGACAGGGGTCAGACATTCTCAGAGGCAACGTCTCTATGATATGATCCTGATCACGGAGCACAAGCAAGCTGCCCTCGGCCAGACAGGAGTCAGACATTCTCAGAGGCTATGTAAAGGTTTATGGAGTATCCTCACTGCATGTCCTCATCATTCTCCTGCAATTGAGCAACTATTAGGGCCTCCACTGCACCTCCATGACAGGAGCATTCTTCCAGAGTGTATTCACGCTGTCATAACCCAGACTGGAGTCAGATGTTCACAAATGTGATGTGAGGACCTATGGGAACACCTCACTGCATGTCGTCATCATCCTCCTCAAATCCAGCAGCAATGAGCACCTCCTGAGGCGTCCCTGCTTCATCTAGCTAGTCTGAGGGCCTCATCCCTGTCTTTGTTGCCCCAAGGACCTCCTCAGCCTCATCCACATTGTGTCCTCCTCATCGGAGGAGACATGCAGCTCCTCCATCTCTTCCTCAGCCAGCTTGTCTCCCCGTTGGAGGCAAAAGGTTGTAAAGGGTGCAGCAGACGATGACGAAGCATGACACCCTCTGCAGACTGTATTGCAGCGTTCTTCAGCATCCCGATGTGAGCTGCAGCATGAGCCTCATTATACTGTCACCTTGCTGCAGCCTGAGGCCACTGCACGGTTGTCATCAGCCACAGTCTCTGCGGGTAGCCCTTGTTCCCGAGGAGCCATCCCTGCTGCTTCTGTGGACCCCGGAGGACTTCATGGATCTGTGACCGACTGAGGATGTTAGCGTTGTGCACACTCCCTGAAAACTGTGCGCACACCTGCAGATGTGTTTTGGGTGGCCGCATACCAGCTGCACATTCAGTGAGCCAAATCCCTTGCAGTTGATGTAGCCTTTTTGTGTAGTGACGGAGACCTGAGCGCCACTTGGGTGCAGTCAATCACACCCTGCACCTGTGGGAATCCCGAGATCTGGGAGAATCTAATGGTCCTTGCATCCTGGCTGTCCCGGTCCCGGGTGAAATGCACAAAGTTGTTTGCCTTTGAGAAGATGGCATCCGTGACCTTGTGGATGCATTTGTGGGTGTCGGCTTGTGATATCCCACAGAGGTCACCTGTGGAGCCCTGAAAAAAGCCACTTATGTAGAAATTGAGTGCTGTAGTCACTTTCACTGCCACTGGCAGTGGATGCCCCCCATGTCCCCTTGGCGCCAAACCCTGCAGTAAGTGGCAGATGTGAGCAACCAGGTCCCTAGAAATGTGCAGTTGTCTGTGACACTGGTTCTTGGTCATCTGCAGGAATGACAGGCAGCGTCTATAGACTCTGGGTGTCACTAGGCACTGACCAGCCTTGGCTCACTGTCGCTCCTGGGCCACGTGTGCGGGAGCCCCAGCAGCCCTTTCTTCCTGAGGTTGCTCATTCTGCCTTTGCACGGCCAGGATCCTCAGTTGCTCTCTCCTCTATCGTCTTTGCTCTCTGTAGGCCATCAGAGCTAGGTCATCAAGGTCCATGCTCCTGATGTGGTCTTCCTGCGACATGAAAGAAAGAGACGTGGTTGGCATGGGTGTACTCAGCACCTTTCCTGGTCCTGTGTGATGGCCGCTTAATGCTTCCTGGAGAGTGTTGGCCACCCCTTGGATGGCCAGAGATGAGTGCGCTGCATGGCTGCCCTGTCAGCCTGCGACATGGGGGAGACTGCTCCTAACTGGGATGCTGAGATTGCAACGGGCTGTGAATGCCTCCAGCAGTCACTGCTACATGGGCAGCATTGGTGAGGAGATTATACAATGTGTGCAGTCCAACTGCTGTGCAGTCCAGTAAAGTTCTTATGGGCTCGCAATCTGTGCCCTGGGGGGGAAGGGGTTGGTGGGGGGTACGGGAGAGGATAAGGTCTGGAGCGCTAGGTGGCACTTTGGTGTCTCCACATTGTTTGTGTGGGCGGGCAGTCTAGGAACCTGACCCCAATCATATCACTGTGGCTGTGCCTAAACTGTCTCAGTTGCAGAGGAATGGTCAGTTTATACACGTGTCCCTACTGTGTGGCCACTTCCCTCACCTATCCTGCCCCCCACCTTGATTTCTTGTTTGCTGGATCCAACGCCAGGACAGCAGTTCCCCTCCACCCAACAACAGTCACCTCCGAGGCTGGGTTACAGTTGCCCCCAGAAACCACCCCCCCCCCCCCCCACAACAGTTGCCTCCAAAGCTGGGCAGCAGTTGCTCCTGGACACCCCTCTGGCAACAGTCAGCTCTGTGGCAGGGCAGCACTTCACCCTGGCACCCTGGCGCCCTGGCTCCCCTGAAGCGTGCAAAGCAGCTGGCGAGCTCTGCAGAACGATGTTGTTCACTGACCTCCATTTCCCCCAAGTGAAGGCCGCCAAGTGCACATTGCCTGTGTGCTGTTGTGAAACACGTCGATGTGCTTTCCTGCCGACATGGACGGAAGATCCGGCGGGGTCCAAAAGCCTGGTGGGATGGCCTTTTAAGGATATGCTGATTTATTGCGATAAGCCCTCCGATGACCGTTGGCAGGAAATGTGGCCTGCCATCGGCAAGCTGAGTGGATGATTGTGACCTGCCTTTCCACCGTCATGAACCAGATCGCGCCACATTGTCCGCACATCCCACCTATCACGCTTGCTGCTAGCGGTCACGGAAAATTCTGCCCACAATGTCTTTTGTCCTGTAAAGATATTACAGCATACTAGGTGCTTTGCTTTTTGTGGTATATAGATCAATGATTTAGTCTTAAATATGGGGGATTTGAAGAAAATGTTTGTGGATGATACAAAAATTGGTTATATGGTGGGTAGTATGGAAGAAAGTTGTAGATTGCAGGAAGATGTTAACTGCTCAGGCAGATAGAGAAGTGACAAATGGAACCTGGAGAAATGTGAAGTAATGCATTTGGGGAGGTAAACAAGTGAAGAGAATACATAATAAATGGTAGGATTGTGGGCACATGGCCTCCTTCTGTACCATAAATTTCTATGATTCTATACTCTAGTCCCTTTTATTACTATTCCCATAGAGATTGTTGACTTCTAAAAAGAGATATGAATTTCCCACTGACCTACGTAAATAATCATTCAACAAGATTTCATGTTTTAAAATTTTTATTGTAACAAACAAATTAAAATTAACATTGACTAAACATTATTTAATAGACAACTAATATACAAACTACAGAAATAGTATTCCCAACCAGCCTTTTAACACAACTGAAAGCACCATGCTACATTTATACATTACACTGCACTCTCCACCAACTTTAACAGGATCTCTTCTCCCTGTTTCACCAATCTTCTTCCAGTGCCTGTTTAAACAAAGTCCCCTTCACTGAACCCTTTGAACATAATCAAATGGACTTCCAGTTGCAAGGTACCATCTGGTGATTCTATGATCCTTAACTCTTCACAATCTTTGTTTCCTAAAACATGGGTTCCATTCTCACAAACCCCCTGCTTGTTGGTTAACTCAAAAGCAGCTCTTTCTTTCTGCCTGGAATAGCAGCATCTGTTGTGGGCCCTATTCCCCGAAACTCTTGGTCTGACTGCTCCTGAGAGTCTGTATGTCTCTAAACAGCAAGAATGGTTGCCTTTTCTTTTGTGCTCAGGTGCCAAAATTGGCACCTTATTTTCAATCTCAGTTATGACTTGTCCCTGTGACAACCAGATCACATGGGCTTGTCTCTGGCAGACTTCTTATGAGATCACATGCACCTTTCCACTATTCCATTTTACCTTGAATTAAAATAGATTAAAACATAGCTGTCTTATAATGCCCAGCAGTAATAACAATTTTCCATAAAGGCTCAAGTACCATTTGCTTTCCTAATTGCTCACTGTACTGCATGTTAACTTATTAACTTTCTGTGATTATATGTATAAGGACATCCAAATTTTCTGACAACATTTTCCAGTCTCTCACAATCTAAAAAAAATTCTGCTTTTCTATAGTTCCTACCGAAGTGGATAACTTCACATTTTTCCACATTATATTTCATCTGCCATGTTCTTGCCCACTTACTTAATGACATGGATTTTCTCAGAGTTGTGGAGAATGTGGCATATCCAAAGCTCAGTGCTAAGTTTAAACAGATCCCATTTTCACTGGAGCAAGGGCCTTATGCCGCAAAGTGTGAATTACAAATTTTTACAATAGTTGTAAAAGGGCGAAGAAGGTCTGTAGAACTGTCAAGCTGTTTTGTTATTTAAATTCCCCGCCCTTTAAAAATTGAAACAACTGCCTGCCCTATGAGTGGAAAAATCTGTTCTAGCAGTTTCAGCAGCTGTTGACATAACTCTAAGTGCTATAATTATAGCATTATTAATGCTTGACTGCTTTCTACAACTGATCATATCACAATTGGGGGTTGTAAGTTCACAGTTTGACAATTCATAGAAGTTATTAAAAGATTAGCTGTCTTTGATGTGGAGTTATGAATACAAATATTTGTTTTTTATTACAGGACATGGTGGCATAGTGCTATTGTCACTGGACTAGTATTCCAGAGACCCAGGGTAATGCTCTGAGGACCCAGATTCGCAGCAGATGGTGCAATTTGAAGTCAATGAAAAAAAATCTGAAATTTAAGTCTGGTGATGGCCATGAAACCATTGCTGATTGCTGTAAAAACCCATCAGGTTTACTAATGTCCTTTAGGGAACCAAATCTGCTGTCCTTACCTGGTCTGGCCTACATGTGACTCCAGACCCACAGCAACGTGGTTAACTCTTAAATACCCTCTGAATAAGGGAAATTAGGCAATAGGTGCTTAGCCAGTGATGCCCACATCCCATGAACAAATATAAAAAAAGTACTTGAGGGATTTCAATGTATTGAATGGGCTTTCATGAATGAGAAGTTTTTTTTTGTATATTGACATCTCTAATGGATATTTAGAACTTTATTTAATCTTAGCGTGACTCCTATCATGTGGGAAACCTGAACTCAGCAGGGCTTTTTGAACTCAGTGGTAAGTTTAAACAGAGCCTATTTTCGCTGGAGCAAGGGCCTTGTACCACAATGTGAGAGTATGGGCATGGACAATGGGTGGGAATGAGGATGAGTGAGAAGTGACAGATGGAGGGCCTATTGTTTAAGAAAACAACTGGCTCATAGTAGCAGACAGCTCAAGTGGCTCTTTTAACCAGCCTGCCTTGGCTTTTGGCAGTCACTGACTCCGATCTCCATCTGGGGACGGTGGGCCTGACTCCATCCTGCTCCACCAGCACCGGAACTAAGTTCCTGACATTCAGGGCACTTTTCCCGAGGTGGGTGTAGCGAGCCAGGAGAGTTTTAGGCTTTGTGCACACATCTCAGGGAGTAAAGATCCAGGCTAACCTTTATAAATTTCTTTGCAGCCTTTTTGTGTCCTCCTCACATTACTTTCAACACCTAACTTTATATCATCAGCAAACTTAGATATATTACATTAGTTCCCTCATCTAAGTCATTGATATAGACTACAAAAAGCTGAGATCTAAGTACTGATCCTTGTGGTCCTCACTAGTCACAGTCTGCCAACCCAAAAATGTCCCCTTTATTCCTACTCTGTGTTTTCTCCATTAACCAATCCTCAATCCAGGTTTATAAATTACTCGTAGACCCAGAAATACCTAGAATGCCAGCCAGAATCTGAAAGAATTGCCCTTGAGAGGGTAATAGTTTGCAGCCGCCTTCAACTGTTGCAGTCCATGTATTATAGGAACACCCACAATACTGTTAGAAAGGGATTTCCAGGTTTTTAACCCAGCAACAGTGAAGGAATGGCAATATAGTTCTAAGCCAGGATGGTGTGCATCTGCTATCCTTGCCCTTCTAGGTAGTAGAGGTCATGGGTTTGGAAGGTGCTAAAAAAGGAGCCTTGGTGAGTTTTTGCAGTGCATCTTGTAGGTGGTACACACTGCTGCTACTGTGCATCGGTGGTGGAGGGAGTGAATGTTTGTGGATGTGGTGCCAATCAAGTGGGCTGCTTGTCCTGGATGGTGTCAAGCTTCTTGAGTGCTGTTGGAGCTGCACTCATCCAGGCAAGTGCAAAGTATTCCATCACACTCCTGACTTGTGCCTTGTAGTTGGTGGACAGGCTTTGGGGAGTCAGGAGGTGAGTTACTTACTGCAGAATTCCCAGCTTGTGACTTCTCTTGTCATCAAAATATTTATATGGCTGGTCCAGTTCAGTTTCTGGTCAATGGTAACCCCCAGGATGTTGATGGTGGGCGATTCAGTAATTGTAATACTATGGAATGTCAAGGGCAGAGGGTTAGATGCTCTCTCGTTGGAGATGGTTGTTGCCTGACACTTGTGTGACACAAATATTAGTTGCTACTTATCAATCCAAGCCTGAATATTGTCCAGGTCTTGCTGCATATGGACACAGACTGCTTCAGTATCTGAGGAGTTGCGAAAGGTGCTGAACATTGTGCAATCGACCGTGAATATCCCTATTTATGACCTTATGTTGGAGGGAAGGTCATTGATGAAGCAGCTGAAAATGTTGGGCCTAGGACACTACCCTGAGGAACTCCAGCAACTATCCTTGGACTAAGATGATTGACTTCCAACAACCACAACCATCTTCCTTTGTGCTAGGTATGACTCCAACCAGTGGATATTTTTTCCTGATTCCATTGACTTCAATTTTGCTAGAGCTCCTAGATGCCACACTTGGTCAAATGTGGCTTTCATATCGAGGACAGTCACTCTTAATTCACCTCTGGAATTCAGCTCTTTTGTCCATGTTTGGACCAAGGCTGTAATGAGGTCAGGAGCTTAGTAGTCCTGGTGGAACTCGATCTGAGGTTAATGCTGAGTAAGTCCCGCTTGATAGCACTGTCGACGACAATTTCCATCACCTTGCTAGTGATCAAGAGTAGACTGATGAGGAGGTAATTGGCCAACTTGGATTTGTCCTGCTTTTTGTGGAAAGGTCATAACCTGGGCAATTTTCCATATTGCTGGTTAGATGCCAATGTTGTACCTGTACTTGCAGCTTGTTCTGTAGCACAAGTCTTCAATACTATTGCTGGAATGTTGTCGGGGCCCATAGCCTTTGCAGTTTCCAGTGCCTTCAGTTGTTTCTTGATATCACATGGAGTGAATCGAATTGTTAGAAGACTGGCATCTGTGATGCTGGGGATCTCAGGAGGAGGCTGAGATGGAACATATGTTTGGCACTTCTGGCTGAAAATGGTTGCAAATGCTTCAGCCTTTTGCACTGATGTCCTGGGCTCCCCAATTATTTGGAGGATGGGGATATTTGTGGGGCCTCCTCCTCTTGTTGTCCACCACCATTCACGACTGGATGTTTCAGGACTGCAGAGCTTAGATCTGATTTGTTGGTTGTGGGATCACTTAGCTCTATCGCATGCTGCTTCCACTGTTTGGCATGCAAGTAGTCCTGTGTTGTAGCTTCACCAGGTTGACATCTCTTCATTTAATAAAAAAATGGTGAAGTGAGATTCTGGATTGTATGGGCTTCTTGATCCGTCTTTATCTTATTACCCTCTAGATACTGATGTGCTGTGCATTTCTAGCACTTTGTTCAGTGATCACTTAGAAAAGGAATTCTGATAGGGATACAAATGCTGATACAACAGTTGAGGCAAGGGAATAGGTTTTGCCTTAATATTAATTTGCCATGTAATCCACAATATATTTTGGACTAATTCCTATAATTCCTATAGATATTTATGGCAGACATATAAGAGAAACAGGGAGACTTCACAGGGTGCAACACTTCATCTTTGTTTTGATTTTACTTAAATAGAATTGTGTGTACTGTAAGTGGATTTGAAAATTTTTCTGCCTTTGAAAATTTTTCTGCCTTCAGTGTATGTAAAGTGTGATTATCAGAGAATGCTCCAGATACTATTTTGGACCCTCAGACTCAATAATTCAAAATCAAAGAGGGTAGGAATTCATATCCACTTCCCATCATGTAAACGCATTGATTGATTGACAGCTACTAGTGCTTATTGTTCCCTTAATGGTTTGACTTAATGGTACATGATTAAACATTGTAGCTTTACAACTGGCTTTTTGTTCTCTATTTCTATTTGCATCCTCTGTCGTGATTGGGAATTTTCAGATGCCACTTACTTGTTTTACTTTCATTTCTTTTTGTTGTGATAATCTATGGGTCAAATTTTAACTTTCAGATCCACTGGCAATGAGAAAGGCTGATAACACACTGAGAATCTGAAAGTTTCAGCACTGTCTTTGTCAGTGGGCTATTTTAACTTGACCATTGCATTTGCAGCTGGCATCCAGCTTTCCTGACTGGTTAAGGTAGGCAGGCATGATAATGACTAGCTGCAGTCTGTTTCCGCTCCATTATTTAAAGGGACCCTGCAAGGGTCAGAATTGAAGGATTGCCAAAGTGTCATGACAAAGCCAAGAACTTGCACAGATGGAAAACAAAGTGGAAGGGCAGTACCATGCTTCTCTGATGCATATCTGAACATCATGGGAAAAAATCTCCCCCCCCCCCACCCCCGATGGGGGTGGTGGGGGGAAGTGCAGGAGTGGGCGCAGGCAGGCGCGCCTCTGATCGGTGTTCCCAATTGGGGGCGCACCACCATTTTACGTGGTCGGGCCAATTAAGGCCCGCCAGGCGTAATGTCTGCCAGGAAGCGCTATGTGCTCCCAGTGTGGGTGGGGGCGATTCCCTCAGCTGGGAGTGTGCTTTTTCGCGCATGCATGCAAAAGAGTGCACTGATCTCCCTGAGGCTAAGTGCTGCCTCAGGGAGATCACCTCGGAATTAAAACTTTTAAGACAAGTGTTTAGAAATTTCCCTGACATGTCCCCTCATGTGACACTGTTACATGAGTTGGGACATGTCTATCACTTTTACTCAAACCTTTATTAAATATTTAAAAACCCTCATGAAACCTCATCCCACCCACAGGGAGATCTTGTTTCCTGCAGATGGGAGGAAGAAGGCAGCCTCAGAACAAGCAGGCGTAGCTGGAACTGACCAAGGAGGTCACAAGCAGGAATGTGGTGCCTCGCTTTTGAATACATTCAAGTATAAACTCCCTCAATCTTCCTTCCCAAGCCTTCTCCTGCACATTACGCCTCAGACCAACAAATCTTGCAGGTGCACCAAATCCCTCTCTGTCGAGGCACCATCTCACATCCCCATGCAATCAGCCAACGCTGACATTCACCCTCGTCTTTTTGATGTAAAGTCACATTCATCCCTCCCCAAATGTTATCCTTCTATCCTCATAAAACTTACTAATTCTCATACTCTCAGGTTTCTCGTTCTCTCCTTTAGAACCATAGAAAAGTTATGACACAGAAAGAGGCCATTCAGCCCATGGTGTCTGCGCCAGCTGAAAAAGAAAAAATAAAACAACTAGCTGTCCATTCTAATCCCACCTTCCAGCACCCAATCTGTAGCCTTGCAGCTTACAGTGCTTTAGGTGCAGGCCCAGGTACCTTTTAAATGGGTTGAGGGTTCCTGCCTCCACCACCAAACCAGGCAGTGAATTCCAAACCACCCACCACCCTCTGGGTGAAGAAGTTTTTCCTCATGTTCCCTCTGATCCTTCTATCAATCATCTTAAACCTGTGCTTCTTGGTAATTGACCTCTTTGCTAGGGGAAACAGGACATCCCTGTCTACTTTATCTAGGCCCCTCATAATTTTGTATGCCTCAATCAGGTCATCCCTCAGGCTCCTCAGTTCCAAGGAAAACAACCCCAGCCTATCCAATCTTTCCTCATAGCTGCAACTTTCAAGCTCTGGCAACATTCTTGTAAATCTCTCCTGTACTTTCTCCAGACCAATTATGTCTTTACTGTAATATGGCAACCAGAACTGTACACAAAATTCCAGCTGTGGCCTAACCAGTGTTTTACAGAGTTTCATCATTACATCCATTCTTCTGTATTCTATGCCTCATCCAATAAAGGAAACATTCCATATGCTTTCTTTACCACCTTATCCACCTGTCCTGCCACCTTCAGGGACTGTGGACATGCAAACCCAAGGGTCTCACTTTTAATACCCTTCCCAATATCCTCCCGTTTATTGTGTATTCCCTAGCTTTGTTTGTCCTCCCCCAATGCATTACCTCACATTTCCCTGGTTTGAATTCCATCTGCCACTTTTCCGCCCACTCAACCAAACCATTGATATCATTCTGGAGACAACAGCTACCAAGAACACAGCCAATTTATAGAAGAGAGCACAGAACACTTAGGGAAGGCAAAGAACCGGAGGTAGCTCTTTTTGCCTTGAAAGCTGCAGAGGAGATTGTGCTGGAGGTAAGCTGGGCTTTGCCATGTTTAGCCATTGGTGATGGAGAGATGGGAGTCATCCAGTTACCTGGTGACTATCCACGAGATAGATAACACTCACTTATGTAGACTTGCTGTCAGCAGTCACTGAAATATGATGACCCACACTATGATGTTTTAGAACCCTCTCATCTTGTCAGTTCTAAGTCATGGTGGGACCTCCAATTCAGCTAGTTGGTTGAAGCACACATCACAATTGATTATGAACAGATGTTGGAGACATGTTACAGCAGTGGGGAGTCCAGGCTCTGCTTAACTGGATGCAGATACTGAGCTTAGGGGTTGTTGATAAAGAGGTCTATTTTGGAGCAGCAGCAGAAAATGCACAAGGTACTGTCAGCCATTCCTGAGTCACAGGGCAAGATTGAAGAAGTATTTGAAGAGTTCGCACCTAGTCTGAGTGACATGATGTCTCAGGCCTTTGCACTGATGACAGTCTTTTGTCCACTTTAATGAAGTATCAGACATGACAGGCAATCCAATGCAAGTTGGCCTTCATCAGTGGCCTGCACACTCAGACTATCATTCTAGTCAAGAAGGAGAAAAGCCTCACCTTGAATGTTCAGCACCTCACTAATGTGCAGCAAAGTGCTCTCCAACTCTTGGTTAGCAGGGATGTGTGGGTGGGCCATGAGAGGGAACATGGAAAAGGGCACATGGAACTGAGGGCACCCCACTCCTTCCTGCTTTCCCCTCTCAGTCACTGCCCCATATGCTGCCTCCTACCTCGATGGCACAGTTGCAAGTGGGGCAATCTTTGGCAGGCCCTCACAGGCTCCCAAACCCAGTGGACATTGGCCAAGTGGATCTGAGCAGTTGAAACAGGGAAGTGAGAGGCCTGTCCTCAGTTCTACTGACACCACAGGGTTGCAACAAATAGCAGTAATAGAAAAAAGAAAAATAATTTGTAGTTGCACAAGGGTATTCATACTATCAACATCCTGGGGGGTTATCATTAACCAGAAATTGAACTGATTAGCCATATTAATACTATGGCTACAACAGCAGGTCAGAAGCTAGGATTCCTGCAGCAAGTAACTCACCTCCTGACTTTTCAAAGCCTGTCCACCATCTACAAGGCACAAGTCAGGAGTATTATGGAATCCTCTCCAGTTGCCTGGATGAGCGCAGCTCCAACAGCACTCAAGAAGCTTGACACCATCCAGGACAAAGCAGCCTGCTTGATGGGCACCCCTTCCACAAACGTTCACTCCCTTCACCACTGACGCACGTTGGCCATGGTGCGTACCATCTACAAGATGCACTGCAGGAACTCACCAAGGCTCCTAAGACAGCACTTTCCAAACCCACGACAATTACATCTAGAAGGACAATGGCAGCAGACACACTGGAACACAAGGACGTTCCCCTCAAAACCATTCAACACCCTGACTTGGAACAATGTTGCTGTTCCTTCACTCTCGTTGGGTCAAAATACTCAAACTCCCTCCCTAACAGTACTGTGGTTGTACCTACAGCACATAGACTGCACTGCAGTGGTTCAAGAAGGCAGCTCACCACCACCTTCTCAAGGGCAATTAGGGATGGGCAATAAATGCTGGCCTAGCCAGTGATGCCACATCCCATGAACAAATAAAAAAAACCTTGGATTTTTAATATTGTGCAGAATTTTATGTATGACATGCAGGTGGTGGACTCTATTTGTCAGCGCTTAAAATGTCGCGCGCTGATGTCGGGCGAGCGTGCCGATGTCAGCGTGCGCCGTGATATTTAGCTGGGTGCGCTTGCGATGAACCGTGACACGCACCCACCATTAATTAAAGGCCTTGTTAAGGCCCTTAACTCGGCAATCGACGCCGATTTTGAGGCGCCCGTGCAATCTTCGGCTCAGTGCATTGGGCAGGCGGGTAAATGACTTTTATAACAGACCTCATCCACGGGTGGGATATGTGGGCTCAGGGGTTGTTAATGTTTTATCTGAAGTATTTATTGCAGAAAGTGTTTTAAACTTGCCTGTGTGATTGGCAGCAGTTCAGGTCGATTTCCAAAAGCTTTCTCTGTATTTTGAAGCTTCAGCTCACCACTCTGCAGACAGTAGTCTTTATCGGGCCTGCAGCTTTTCGGAGGCTTCCATTTAGCCGGGGGGTGGGGGGGCGGGGTATGGGTTCTGACATCTCCACTGGAGGCAGTTCCTCTGAGGAGGAAGGGAGGGTTAGAATAAGGAGGAAGCCAGGAGTGGATAATCAGCCTCCAGGGGAGCCACCTTTGGGAGGCTAGGCGCAGGGCCAAGAGGTTGTCCAAGGTGGAAGGGGCTGCAGAAGACACCACTATCCTGTTGCCAGGGTATACAGGTGGCGAAGCAGCTACCTCAATATCACTGAGATGCAGTGCCGAAGGAGGCTCTGACTGTCAAGGGGGACAGTCAACTATATCTGTCAGATGATTGGCCCTGAGATCTCCCCTAACTGCGTGGGTGGACACCCCATGCCAGCGGCTCTGAAGGTCACAGTTGTCCTCCACTTTTATGCCTCTGGCTCCTTCCAGGGCTCAGTGGGTGATCTTTGCGGTGTCTCCCAATCAGTTGTCCACACTTGTGTCAAGCAGGTTACAAACAAACTGTTCAGACATGTATTGACCTTCAGCTACTTCCGCTGTGACCAGGCAAGTCAGGCACAGTGAGCCAGAGGCTTTGTGGTCATTGCAGGCTTCCCCCGTGTCCAGGGTGCAATTGACTGCACACATGGCCGTCAAGGCACCAGCAGGTGAGCCCGGTGCCTTCGTCAACAGGAAGGGCTTCCACTCCATGCACGTGTGGATAGTGTGTGATCACAGGATGCAGATTCTGCAAGCTTGTGCAAGGTACCCAGGCAGCTCCCATGACGCCTACGTCCTCAGACACTTACAGGTGCCGGGGCACTTCAGTGCGCCAGCTCGGCTGGATGGATGGCTGGTGAGCTATCCCCTCAGAAGGTGGCTCATGACGCCTCTCCGCTATCCAAGAACAGAAGCTGAGGAGCGCTATAGTAGGAGCCTCGGCACCACAAGGGCTGTGGTGGAGAGAGCCATCAGTCTTCGCAAGATGCACTTCCGTAGCCTGGAAGCTCCAGTACCCCCCAGATCGTGTTTCTGTGATAGTGGTAGCATGCTGCGCTTTGCGCAATCTTGCGCTGGAAAGTGGGGATACAGTTGACGATGAAGACCTTGATGCAGTGGATGAGGCTGCACATGATGAATCCAGCAGTGGTTCAGTGGATGGGGAAGCACAGGGCAATGATGAGGGGCAGTATGCCGACCCGCTACTACACCAAGGAGGAAGGGACACCCGGGACATTTTAACCTTATGAACCTTCAGCTAGCTCCACACATAATGATCTGCAGGACCAGCATTGCCTGGCGCTTCCACATGTGGCACTTAGGTGCTACATCTTCCACCTCATCAGCTGCAACTAATGGCTTCGTACCTAAATATCATTGTCCACTCAAACACTCGTGATATATCTGTGAAACATACAAATGTAGCACAAAGGAAACACCCTCAGCCATGGTCACAAATGTGGACTTTATTGCCACCAAAAAAAAACAACAAACGTCGCTCTGACGCTGATAATGAAACATTCCCTAACCTAGGGCCAACACAAGTTCACCAGTGACTAACCCGTGGGGTGCCTAACGTGCCTTATGCTTACGTTTGCAAGTTCTATGTCTTGGTGCCGCCCCATCACTCAGAGTGGCTTGTAAGACAGCCTGCTGTCCTGTTGGCCTCAATGACCTTGGCGGCTGTCCTCTGGCCTGTGGAGCCTGTGCTGGCCCTGCTTGGGAGGGAGTGGCCAGTTCCAGAACTGGCACCTCTCCTGTTGTCCGCAGCCTCAATGGATGCAATGGTCACTGGCAGAGGGGTGGAGGAGCTGCTGCTCTCATCCGGAGCACTCTGAGAAGAGCTCGCAGCGATGAAAGGCAGCTGCTGCGCCGACGTGAGGTCACATTGGACCTCCTTGCTCATCGCAGATGGAGGGGCATGGAGCTGGGACACGTGGTGCCCAGAACATCTCCCACATTACCAATGACCACCTGTGGCTATTAGTGCTTTGAGGGCTTGCAGGTCAGAGTGTAACGCAATCAGATGATTCTCAATCTGTTGGAAGCCCCTGTCCATGAGAGTTGCCGATGTCTAAATGGAGGAAGCCTGAAGCTCTGTCCTGAGGTTCATGCCATCACTGGCACTCTGCCTGGATTCCTCCACCACAGAGTCCAAGTGAAGCACACCCTTATGCAACCCTGCCAGATGCTCCAGTGCACCCAGCTGCTTGTCCTGCAGCTGCTGCATGGCGGACATCTCCAGAGGCACTGCCCGACTCAGCATGTGCCTGGTCCCCTGTAGCCCTCCGGCTGCTGGCGCCATCGGCACTCTCTGTCTCTGCCATCTCCTCCAGCGATTGTGAAGTGCCCTCTCCACTGTGCCCCGGGACACTAGCTGACATCATAATCCCCTCCAATGTGGTAATCGCTGCGCTGGTGCCTGGCTCACTGAAATGATGTGATGCATGTTGCAAATGACGCCCCTCAGGTGTGGAGGGGAGGCTCTGGACTTGTTGCTGGCGGCCATGCAATGGTGATGCTGAAATTAACAACAAGGACAGTGCATCAGTTAACGTTCAGTCAGTAACACCATTCATCCACCCCCCCCCCGCCCACCCCAGGCTCATAATGCGCTCAACCTTCAAGAACCTAAGGAGACAAACATTGGTGGGGTGGTAAATGGTCAAGAGGAGGCCCAAACATTACAGTCTAGTCAGATGGCCTAAGGAATGCCACATGGAATGTTATGTGGCTAAGTGTGAGGTTAAGCACTTGGGCAAGACAAATAAGGTACGGGAATACATGAGTAATGGTAGGACCGTGGAAAGTCATGACGATTACAGGGACCTTGCTGGGCAGACCCGTTAAGGTAGCAGAACAGGAACATAAGGCGTTTAACAAGGTCAAAGCCAGACTTGCCTTTATTAGCTGAGGAATAGAATGTAGGAAAAGGGAGATAATGTCGCAAGTGCAGAAAACGCTGTCAAGGCCACATCTATACATCTGCGTTCAGTTGTGACCTGTGCTTCATGGGAGGGATGGCATTGGAGTGGGGAGAGTGCAGAGGTTCTTGACCTGGATGCATGCTGGCCTGGAGAGTTGGAGTTATGAGGAAACGTTGCATACACTTGTGACATTGCTGTGGAGCACAGGAGATTGACAGGTCACATTATTGACCTTCATACCGTTATGAGGGGCATAGAATGGGTGGACAGAAGGCAACATTTCCCCTTGGCGCAGGGATGACTAACATGGCGGTATTTATTTAAGTTGAGTGCCATGAGGTTGACAGGTGAGGTGCTGAAGACCTTTTGGACAGAGTAATGTGGGATGCAGTGGCTGAAAGGGTGGTGGAGGAACAAACCCTCTTAAGATGCAATAAGTCTTTGAATGTGCAGCAGCGATGTCATGGCATGTTAGGCCATGGGGATAGTGGTCACAAATGGGATAAGGTGACTTTGGAAGGTGCTAGAGACGCATATCCTCAAGGGGCCGAAGGACCTTTGTGTATGACCCACACGTCTGACTGTATCAGTCTGTGAATGAACAGTGTTGCAGCATTAACGATTGCAGCAAACATCAGTGCTTTGGATGGTGGGGAGACAGAGTGGATGGGACTGTGGGCCTCAAATACCTGGCCGCTGCATCCCAGCCTCACCGACACCTGCCGACCTGGCCGCTTGCCTCCTCCCCGGCTCCATGGCCTGCTCCTCAAATGCGGTTACGTGCTGCAGCACCACCAGTCCACAAACACTCCTGGCTATTGTGTTCTGTTTTGGCCTGCAGAACAGACAAGAGCATTTATTGGGGCTGATCGCTCATGTACTCTGCACGTGCACGCTGCACCCCAATCACAGTGGCCCATCTGAGGCCTCCAGCGACTCCTGTCCACACTTCTGGTGATCAGTCAGCAGAAGATAGAACGGCTGCTCCCAACCCCCTCCCCCAACGGCCACCTTGGACACATTCGGCATCCATTACTTTGAATAACACACGTGCCTTAGCGTCCATGGCAAGGAGGCGCAACTAGGTGCGGCGCCAAGGCCAGCAGATGGCTCTTGGCCATGACACCTTGAGGCTCCCCTTCCACCATCTCATCACCATTAATAAGACATGTGTTGGAGTTCTGAGTATGTGTCTAGCTGCCTCCCCTGCAGGTTGCCCCCAGACTACTCAAATGCGACAAACGCCAACATATGCTGCGGGGAGAACCCATCTTCTCCTCGACCACTAAGGATGATGTAAGCATGGTCACTATCTGTTTGCCCACCCAGCGTGTGCCAAATGCCCAATGCAGTAATGACACTAAGATGTGGGGTGCGGTGGGGCTGTGGGGTGGGGGCCTCAAAGGCTAAGGCTACCTGCTGAGTTAAATGACCAAGGCCGACATGGTACTCACCCTTCCAGAGAGCAACAAATCATTGAAGCGTTTGTGGCACTGTGTTCCTGTGTGCTGCACAGCATCTTGAGAGCTTACTACCTCTGCCACCTCCTGCCACGCCTGCCTGGTCACGTGGGGGGCCCTCCTCCTCACATCCTTGGGAAACAACAACTCCCGACGATGTGATACCTCTTCGAGGAGGGTAGCAAGGCAGGCATCAGAGAACCGAGGGGCACATTGGCCCCTCGCTGGCCTACCCTGCAGCCTGACCCCCCTCCTCCTTTGCCCTGCCCTCCTCTGGAGCCCGGTCTCTGGCCATGGTGAACAGCCTGAAGGAGGCTGCCTGGCCTTTCTTTATACAGACTGCTGGTTCCCCATTGGAACAGGCGGTCTGTACGCTGCAGATTTGAAATTCCCGCTGTACACGGGAGTCTGAAACGCGCTGGGCAAGCCTTAATTGGCCCACTTGTGCAAAATGGTGGTGTGGCCTGTTTCGCCGGCGGAGATCGGCTACGCGCCCACCGCCAATTGGGTTGGGCCTGCCTGCCCGACAAACATAAAATTCTGCCCATTGTGTTAAAATGTCACATTTCTGTCTAATGTTTATGAAACATAAACTTCACGGTATTTCAAAGCTCCATTATTCCATCCAGTCTGTTTTTATCTGCCACCTGCCAAGTGATCTTCTGTCTTGTGAAAAATGGGGTAACAAGAGTAAAAGATGAGGACTGGATGTCTGTGAGAGGGACTGGCTGTGGTTTGTGGGACTGCTTTGTGCTGGAATCGGGTGTCAGGATGTGGGGACAATAGCTTCAGAATTGGTGTGTTGGTTGGCTGTATTGCATTAACTGAAGCAAGCCTAAATCAATTTGTCACAGGCATCCCTGGCCACTAAGTTACTGGCTACAGGTGGCCTCACCACATCAGTCTCCTCCTCCTGCTGCTCCTGTTGTTCCTCGTCCTTTACCTCCGAAGACGCAAAGTACTAACTTCCTTCTTCCTCTGGAGCTCCAGTGCCTGCTGCGATGTTATGCAAATTGCAGCAGACAGCTATCATCCTGGAAACCCTTCCTGGTGCATGTTGGAGAACACCCAAAGAACTGTCCAAGCACCTTAATTGTATCTTTGAATGGCTTGCTTGATGACAATTCTTTTGCTCCAGTTGTACTTTTCCTGGGCGCAGTATAGGGCTGCTCACAAGTATCATCAACAATGACCTTAGAAGGAGCTATCCACTGACTCTGCTTGTAATGTAAATATTTTGTGGGAGACTTGAAGGCATCATGGGAGCTCTCTTGGTATCTTGCACAGACAAAGAATGGAATTTAATGTATGTGGCAGTGTGCCCGTCGATCAACTGGACAGCCAGTGACAAATCTGCTGCAGCCATTTCCGGGGGCCCCATTATGACTAAGTCCCTATCGGGCAGCATGCTGGCTGCCATCAGGGTTCCCAGCTCCACTGGGCAATTTTCTGTCAGACTTGCTGTTATGAGTGGATATCCTGCCTTCGAGAGCAGGCAGTGCCACTGGAGTGGTGGCCACTGCCAGTACTACAGTGGGGCCAAATAGAAGGATCATTGCTGGAGCCCCTGACTAAAGTGAGTTGGGCAGGATTGCTGAGGACAACCAGGAAGGGCCCAGTGAGTGTTGGGGAGTTGGGTGCAGGGGGGTTATTGTCAAAGGTAGGCGGGGTGGCTTCCCGTGGGTCCCTCCATTGGGCTCACGATGCCGGAGAAAGAGCTCATTTTCTGTCCTGTGGAGCAGCGTGTGGTTGAGGAGAAGGCAGCTGCTTCTAGTGTTGATGTTGGTGCTGCTGCTGCTTCTCTTGTTCTTCATCAGATGTCCAAGGAACTGCATAAGCACACTTCTGCTTCTGTGAAGTAGGACAGCAGAGAAGTGCAAATCAGAGGCAAAAAAAAAACTCGAAGGCAGCAGAAATAACCTGTAATGTATTGGAAATGACCTTCAAAGCAGTTAAAGCACACACTCTCAGAACAAGCCCTGTGAGCAAACACCTTTCATTTAGGCATGGAAGCTACTGCCTTATCTCAGTATTTAAAGGCTTTCCAACCTGTCACTTTCACAAAGCCATCAATCCACATTGTGTTTCCACCTTGTTGATCTGGTGAATTTCACCTTGGGAAACCCATGAGCTCAGAATTCTCAGTTAAAATTGCAATTAATGACCATTTAACATTTAAATGTTAGACTCACTTGTTACGTGGGGGTTTCCCATACCCTGAAGAATCTACTCGGATTAAAAGTGAAAATGGGTGGGTTTCTGCCGGCTTCCTGACACAATGGCAGTTTCCGGTCCCTTAACCTGCCGCCCGCACAGAAACCCATCCACCTTGTTAGGTTAAAATTCCCCACTGTGTCTCTGCACTCATAATGTAATATGATTGCTAATATTGCTGATAAATTGTAACATTCAGGACCTATGTTTGTGGGAACTTAATTTGTTTCTTTTTCACTAATGCATTTTTGGTGATGCATGCATTTACAATAATGAAAATGTCAAGGCGAGTTGGCTTTAAACAGACTGTATCTTAAGCAATGAGTTCAAATGACAATTTATATCAGGAGATTTACTATCACCAACCATATCCTCAAGTAAACATTCACAGAAATCCATTACCAATGTGTGTGCGAAGACTACTTGGATCGATATTTTTCCATGTATGTTTCCTACAAAATCGATTACTGTGACCACATGTTCAAACTTGTCAGTTCTCGAATATTGATAGCACAACCATTAGGAAAATTTGTAGGCTTCTTACACATTTGATACCGTCGTGTGATCAAATTAGAGATGATAATGAAATATTAAAGGTTTTACACAATTATAGTTAAAATACGTTCCTTTTAAAGTCAAATACTTGAATTATTATAATACCTTTCACAACCTCAAGACATCTCAAAGCACTTTACAGCAATGAGAAATACTTCTGTGATGTAGGAAACACAGCAGCCAATATGCACACAAGCTCCCAAAAGGATACATAAGAAATAGGAGTAGGCCATTTGCCCCTCAAGCCTGCCCCGTTATTTAATAAGATCATGGCTGATCTGCCCCAGGCCTCAACTCCTCTATCGTGCCAACTCCTCATAGACCTCAACTTCCCGATACTTCAAAAATCTATCTACTTCCTCTTTAAATACTTTAAGTGATCTAGCCTCCACAGCTCTCTAGGTTAGAGAATTCCAGACATTCGCTACACTCGGAGAAATTCTTTCACATTTCAGTTTTAAATGAGTGTCCCCTTATTCTGTAACTGTCCCCTAGTTCGAGATTCCCCACCAATGGAAACATCTTCTCAACATCTACCCTGTCAAACCCCCTCATATGTTTCAATAAGATCACCCCTCATTCTTCTAAACTGTAATGAATAAAGGCCTAACCTGTTTAGCAGTTCTTGATAAACCCCTTCATCCCAGGAAGCAGCCTAGTGAATCTCTTTTGAACTGCTTCTAACGCCAGTATATCCTTTCTGAAATACGTAGGCCAAAACTGTACACAGTACTCCAGGTGCAGCCTCACCAACACTCTGTACAGTTGTAACAAGACTTCCCTATTTTTAAACTCCAACCCCCTAACAATACAGACCAAAATTCCGTTTGCCTTCTTAATTGCTTGCTGTACCTGCATGCTAACATTGTGTTTTAAGCACAATAACACCCAGATCCTTCTGCTGCACTTTTTGTAGTCTCTCTCCATTTAGATAATAGTCTGTCTTTTGATTCTTCCTACCAAAGTGCATGACTTCACACTTTCCTACAATAAACTCCATCTGCTAAGTTTTTGCCCACTCACTCAACCTATCTATATCCCCTTGCAGATTCCTTATGCTCTCATCACAACATGCCCTCCCACCTATTTTTGTCTCATCAGCAAATTTAGATACATTATCCCCTGCCCCCTCCTCCAAGCCATTAATATAGGTAGTAAATAATTGAGGCCCTAGGATTGATCCTTGTGGCACTCCACTGGTTACGTTTTTCCAACCTGAAAAAGACCCATTAATCCTGACTCTCTGCCTTCTGTGTTAACCATTCCTCAATCCGTGCTAATACATTACCCCGAATACTGTGGGCCCTACCTTTTATGTGGCACCTTATTGAATGCCTTCTGGAAATCCAAATACGTTACATCTGTTATATCCTCAAAGAACCCTAGCAAATGTGTCAAACATGATTTCCCTTTCACAAAACCATGCTGACTCTGTTCGATTGCGTTAAGCTTTTCTAAATCTTCTGCTATTTCTTTCTTAATAGTGGACTCCAGCATTTTCCCAACGACACATGTTAGGCTGACTGGCCTATAGTTCTTCTTTTTGTCTCCCTCCTTGAACAGGGGTGTCACATTAGCGGTTTTCCAATCCTCTGGGACCCGGGACCTGCCCTCCCCTCGGAACCCAGTGAGTTCTGGAATATTTCGACCAATGCCTCCACTATCTCTGTAGCCACTTCCTTTAAAACCCTTGGATGCAGGCCATCAGGTCCTAGCGACTTGTCTGCCTTTAATCCCATTAGTTTGTCAAATACTTTGTCCCTTGTGATAGAAACTGTTATAAGATCTTTCCTCCCATTAGCTCCTTGCTTATCTAATATCTTTAGGATGTTTATAGTGTCTTCCGCTGTGAAGACTGATGCAAACTATTGGTTTAAATTATCTGCCATTTATCTGTTCCCCATTATCAGTTCTCCAGCCGCATCCTCCAAGGGCCCCACACTTATTTTAGGCACTCCATTTCTTTTTATATACCCGTAGAAGTTCTGGCTGTTTGTTTTTATATTTCTTGCCAATTTACTTTCGTAATCAATTTTCTCTCTCTTTATTAGCTTTTTAGTCATTCGCTGCCGGTTCCTAAAAAATTCCCAATCCTCTGGCCTACCAGCAGTTTTTGCTGCTTTGTATGCCTTAGTTTTTGATTGGATACTCTCCTTGATCACCTTTGTTAACCATGGGTGGTTCACCCTTCTCATCGAGCCCTTCTTTTTGACCGGGATAAATTTTTGCTGAGGGCTATGAAATATCTGCTTAAATGTCTGCCAGTGCTCATCCACTGACCTTTCACTTAGCCTATTTCCCCAACCCGCTTTATACGTCCCTTTCTTCATACCTCTGTAATTGCCCTGATTTAAGTTGAGGGCACTGGTTTGAGACCCGAGTTGCTCACCCTCAAACTGAATTTGAAATTCTACCATGTTGTGGTTGCTACCCCCTAGAGGATCCTTTACTATAATATCTCTTATTAATCCCACCTCATTACACATTACTAGATCTAAAATAGCTGGCTAGGTTCTGCAATGTACTGCTCGAAGAAACAATCCCTGATGCACTCTACAAATTTGTCTTCCATGTTACCCCTGCCAATCTGCAGCTTAAAATCACCCATGGCAATTGTAGTGCCCTTCTTACATGCCTCCATTATTTCTTGATTTATACTTTGCCCTACAGTGAGGCAACTCTTCAGAGGCCTACAGACGACTCCCACCTGTGACTTCTTCCCCTTGCTATTCCTTATTTCCACCCAAACTGATTCTCCATGACCATATATTGTGCCTATATCACTATTAACCACCGCACTGATACCTTCCTTTATTAACAAAGCTACCCCACCTCTTTTTCCTTTTTGTCTATTTTTCCAGAATGTTGAATACCATTGAATATTGAGTTCCCAGTCTTGGTCACCCTGCAACCACGTGTCTATAATATCTATCAAGTCATATTCATTTATTTCTATTTGCACCATCAACTCATCTATCTTGTTACAAATGTTGCGTGCATTCAGATAAAGAGCCTTAAGGTTTGACTTTTTACCATTATTACTCATTCCGGTTCTAATATCTGCTGCACTCTTCTGCTTATATTTTCTGCCCCTTCCTGTCACACTTTGATTATCATTTGCCTCTTCACTACCCTGCACCTCTGCTGTCTTGTTTCTTTTTGATTTTTCAAACTTCCCTTCAATTCAACCCTCCCCCCCGCCGACTAATTAGTTTAACGTCCTATCTACAACCGTAGTTATACGATTCGCCAGAACACTGGCCCTAGCATGGTTCAAATGAAGCCCATCCCAATGGAACAGCTCTCTCCTTCCCCAGTACTGGTGCCAGTGCCCCATAAATCGGAACCCATTTCTCCTATGCCAATCTTTGAGCCATGCATTTACCTCTCTAATCTTATTTACTCAATGCCAATTTGCACATGGCTCAGTTGGTAATCTGGAGATTATTACCTTTGTGGTTCTGCTTTTTAATTTAGCCCTGAGCTGCCCATAATCCCTCAGTAGAACCTCTTTCTTAGTCCTACCTATGTCGTTGGTACCTACTTGGACCATGTCAACTGGATCGTTCCCCTCCCACTCCAAGTTCCTCTCCAGCCCAGAAGAGATGTCCTTAACCTTGGCACCAGGTAGGCAACACAGCCTTCTCTGTCTTTGCTGCGGAGAACAGTGTTTATTCCCCTAACTATGCCATCTCCTATTACTACTACATTTCTCTTTTCTCCCCCCACCGCTTGAATGGCGCTCTCTACCACAGTGCTGTGGTCAGTTTGCTCATCCTCCCTGCAGCCTGTGCCCTCATCCACACCGGGAGCAAGAACCTCGTGCCTATTGGACAAGGGCACTGGTTGAGGTTCCTCCAAAGCTAAATTCTGGATCCCCATACCTGTCTCACTCGCAGTCACATCCTCCTGTCCCTGACCACAGTTTAGATTGGATGTAATTAATCTAAGGGGTGTGACTGTCTCCTGAAACACAGTGCCCAGGTAACTCTCCCCCACCCTGATGTGTCGCACTGTCCGCAACTTGGCTGCAGCTCATCAACTCTTGAGTCGAAGTTCCCTGAGCAGCCAACACTTGCTGCAGATGTGGTCACGGTGGATTATACAGGCGTCCACCAGCTCCCACATACTACAGCTGCAACATATCGTCTGCCCAGCCATCTCTATTCTATTTAACTAATTAATTTGGATGTTAAATATTTTAAAAGTGGATCTCTTAACTGTAGTCTTCAGCTGTAATAACGTCTCCTGATTTAAACCAATTGGCCAATCAAAACAGACATGGAAGAGATAGCCACCAATCACCTACCTGTTTTCCTTTGACGTCACAATTCGGCTCTGACAGATAGAAACAGGTTGAAGGGGCTCACTTCCCCGGTTTTTATCTCCTGTCACTGCTGTCCTTCTCACACAGGTCTGCTCTCATGTGCTGGGCCTCCCTCCCCTCCCTCCCCCCCCCTCCCCTCCCTCCCCCCCCTCCCTCCCTCCCCTCCCTCTCTGCTGCAGGTTTTTATCTCCTGCTGCTGCTGCCCTTCTCAGGCAGGTTTGCTCTCTATGTGCTGGCTCATTAATGAAATAAACAAATACTTTATCTCCTAGATGTTGGTTGAAGAATAAATGTAAGCCAGGGTATACTTAGCAGAATCAAAGAGGTAAAATAACACTCAATACTTAATTTGTATATTTACTATATAGTGAATGCATATTACATTTAAGGTGTCAGCTGAGGCTCAGTGCTTATCACTCTTCTCTCTGAGTCACAAGGTTCTGAGAGTATTGTGGTATCATGTTTTACAATGTCCTAAAATATTATAGGCCACAGCCTTACAACCAGATACAAATATGTATGACAGATATATATGCAAATTATTAATACTTCACAGGGTGCAACACTTGAATTGGTTTAGGATATATTTCAGAGCTGTGAGCCCTATAAGTAGATTTGAAAATTCTCTTGTCTTCAATGTATGTAAAATGTGATTATCACAGAATGTTCCAGATACTATTTTGGACCTGCAGAGACAATAATTCAAAATGTCAAATTGGATGGAAACTCGTATCTGCTGCCCATTGTGTAAAAGCGTTATTGATTGACAGGTACCGGTATTTATTTCTCCCTTATTGGTTTGACTTTATGGTACTTGATTCAAAATTGTAGCTACACGACTAGCATTTTGTGCTCTATTTCTATTTGCGACTTTGGGGATTATTCCATGCTATTTGCTCTATTTTTTTTGTTGCTAATACTGCTGAAAATTTTAGCATCCAGACCCTTGGTTTGTGGAGAACTTAATTTGTTTCTTTTTCACTGATGCTTTAACATTTTTCATTTGCAACTTTTCTCAATGACTCGTACAGGTACAATAATGAAAATATCATAGTGAATTGACTTTAAACAGACTGTACCTTAAGCAATTACTTCAGGTAACTATTTATATCAGGTGTGTAACAATCAACTGATTTTTAAATGTTATTCATTCCCTCAAAAAAAAACACAAAGAAATCAATTACTAATAAGTGTGCAAAGAGCTCTCGGACATTTTTCCCCAAGCTTGTTTCCTACATAATTGAGTTCTGTGATACAATCTCATCTTCAGTTTGGACATGATGGGCAGAATTTTGCTGTCGGTGAGCAGGGGGCGGAGCCTGCTTGCCGATGCATAAAATGACGCGGGATGACGTTGGGGGAAACCCCTGACGTCATCCCGCCCCATTTAAATTTTCAGGAAGGCGGGGGCACAGCCAAATCAGCTGTACGCCCGCCAACCTGTCAATGGCCAATTGAGGCCATTGACAGGATCATTTAAATAGTTAAAGGACCTGCCCGACCAACCTTAAGGTTGGCGGGCCGGCCAGGAGCCCTGGTGGCAAATAGAAAATACATGAAACCTCATCCACTGGCGGGATGAGGTTTCATGCATGGTTTTAAAAAGTTTAATAAAGTTTTACTGTAATTTATGAACATGTCCCATCTCATGTGAAAGGGGGATACGTTAAGGATTTTTTTTCTATTTTTAATATTTTTAAAAGTGTAAGCGATCTCCCTGAGGCAGCACTTTGCCTCAGGGAGATGTGCACTCTTTCGTGCGCATGTGTGAAAGAGTGCACTCTTGCTTTTGGGGAACCCCCCCCCCCCCCCCCCCCCCCCCCCCACCCCCGGCCTGCACAGGAAGTGCATAGCGCTTCCCACTGGACGTCGCGCTGGGCAGGCCTTAATTGGCCCGCCCACATAAAATGGCGGTGGGGCCAGCTTCTCTGGCAGGGATTGGCTCCCCGCCCGCCGGAGATTGGGTCGGGCCTGCCTGCCCAACAGGCAGAAAATTCTGCCCAATGTAAACAAATGTTAGTTCTGCAATATGGGTGACAACAATAACAACTTGCATGTATATAGTTCCTTTCAATGTAGTAAAATGTCCCATGGATGTTTCACAACTTCATAAGAATCTTATCAAACAAAATATGACACTGAGCCACATGGCTCAAATATTGGGAGAGATGACCAAAAAGCTTGGTAAAAGAAGTAGGTTTTAAGGAGGGTCTTAAAGGAGGACAGATATGCCAAAGGGTGGAAAGATTTAGAGAAGAAATTCCAGGGTTTAAGGCCAAGGCAGCTGTAGGCATGACCATCAGTGGTGCAGCAATTAAAATGAGGGAAATGGAACAATTGAGCATATGTTGTAGGCTTCTTACATATTTGTTAGTTCTGATAGCATAATGTGATAAAACAGACTGATGTGAATTAATTATTACTGTGTTTATACAGTTACAGCCAAAATCTTCCTCTTCCAAACTAAAGGAATAAAAGAAAAGACTTGGATAATTATGGCACCTTTCATGACCTCATAATGTCCCAAAACACTTTACAGCCAATTTAATGCTTTTGAGGGGCAGTCACTATTGTAATGTAGGAAACAGAACTGCCAATATGTGCACATCATGATCCCACAAACATCAGTTAAATAAACGACCAGAAGATCATGTGTCTTAGGTATTGGTTAAGGGGTAAATGTTGGCCAAGATACATTGAACTGAATCAGTGATAAAATAGCACTTAATGTTAGTCTTAATTTGTACATTTGCTATAAATTGAATGTATTTTATATATGATATATGTTTTCATAACATTAAAGTGGTTCTATATTATTGTAATGCATATCTTTCCATGTTTAATAATCACATGCCATAGCGAAGGTTTTTATTATCAAATCCCATCACAGGAATGGACATTAGGGAAGTGACTTAATTCACACTAAAAATGTATTGTCATAATAATATAAAAATTATATTTTAATTTTTATAATTAAATATTAAACCTATTAAAAGGCTTACTTGACCATGAGGTGATTGTGTAATGCCATGTTAATGCAAGTTGAGAGGGATTTGATAGAGGTCTTCAAAATCATGAGGGCATAGACGGAGTAGGTAAAGAGAAACTGTTCCCATTGGTGGAAAGATCGAGAATCAGAGGAGACAGATTTCTTATTTATTATTTGTTCTTGGTGTCATGTTCCTATATAATATGCACTTTCAGTCAATACTTAATATTTTTAAAAATGAACAAAAGGCTGTAAAAAAGAATGGCTGCCCAAGGACCACCTGACTTCTTTTGTAGACTGAAACTACTCCCCTGTCTCAAGAGAGAACAAAAGGAATCTTCCAGACTGATGTCGTATCAATGTCTTTACTGAAGCTGATTCAAAAGGGTAATTTAAAATTGAATGGGTCATTCAAACAAAAAAGCCACTGGCTGTCTCAAGCTTTCAAGGTGTCAAATGATAACACAGGGGATATGTAATAAACACAGACCCTTTTTTGGGAAAAGGACTTTGAACTTGAACAAGTCATGTGTTGAGAAGCTATTTTGCTGTCTACTTTAACAATTCAGTAAGAAGCCACTTGCAGACAGTTTCCACCAAAAGCCATCGAACCAGCCAAGATAATAAACAACAATACCTTGAAAGTGGGAGAAGGACTCCTTCCAACCTGTTATAACTTCAGTTCACCTGAGAACTAACCTTCTGGAAGTTCAACTACAAGAAGCCTTGCAGCTTACTGAGAAGTTTCTGCTTTACAAGATCTTGACTTCAACTTAAGCATCAACTTCATCTAAGAGACCAGAGGCTTGCCGCAAAAGAGACCAAGTCGTTATAAGTCGTATTATAAGTCATAACCATATTGTTTTACCTTCAACAATATCTATTCTTTTTGTGTATGATAGTATGTGTGAGACAAGTAAATGAAATGATGCGCTTTAAACATCCGGGGTAAGTGAGTGATAATAAATAGCCTTCTTTATTTTAATACTCAAAAAAGCTTGCTGTTGGATTCATTTAATTGGGACAATCACTCTGAGGGTAAGAAAAACACACACCCTTTACATACAAACATATTCGTCACAAAAAATAAAAAGGAATTCTGTCTGTGACATTGGGATGTGAACATCACTGGCAAGGTCAGCATTTATTGTCCATCCCTAATTGCCCTTGAGAAGGTGCTGGTGAGCTGCTGCCTTGCACTGCTGCAGTCCATGTACTGTAGGTATACGCATAGTGTTGTTAAGGAGGGAGTTCCAGTATTTTGACCCAGTGACAGTAGCTTTGGAGTAAACAATTACAACTATTTATGGTAATGGGCTGACTTCAGAAGGATTCAGGAATAGATGCATCATGCTGTCTTATCTGTTACATGAACCTTTGTAGGAAAAATATGATCTATAAAGGAGAATGACTTTCAACAAATTTTCAGAAAGCTTGAAAGACTCCGAAACTGAAAAGCTCTTCTCTCTCTCACTCTCTCTCCATATATAGTCAAGCCAATCATTGTGCTGTATATTAACAAAGCCTGTTCCATATTCCCTACAATCAAGTGTCACATGCTTACTGAAACAGTTATTGGGAACCAGAGAAGGAAAGAGGTATAAATTGACCTAGATTTTAGATTTTATTTTTGTCGGATTCTGGTTGCCCACTTAACTTGACTATTTTTAGAAGCTTTTACAAACACATGTATTCTTCAATAGGCTAACAAAGTCAAGCTGCCATTTTGTACTAACACCTTAACTAAAAGAAGCCATTCTGTGATTTGAGCACTTGCTGTTAAACTGTGCAACATTTTAGTACACTAACCACCAGTATTGTAAAGTAGCAACTGACCAGCAACAGATGATTATTAAAAGTACCTCAATTGCTCTGTAATTGAAGAAGTAATTAATTAGGTAGTTAATAAGGGTTGGATTCTATTTATTTCTGTTTCTCCAATAATATTTATATCTATATTTTAAACATGCTGTGAGAGTGCCTGTGGAAAGAAACTGCATTATTCTGGCAAGTATAGACCCTTGGATTCTGGAGATAACGATGCAGGAATAGGAAGACAAACTAATTCTGGAGATGATCTGGCTACAATTGGATAAGTAAGGATAGACCAAGGGCGTGCAATCCCATTGAGTTGGAGAATGGAGGAAAGATTTTGGAGGAAGGTTGTATAGTCGCCTGAGTCAAAGGCTACAGGAATATTGAGAAGGCCAAGGAGAAATACTGCATCCTGTTAATATTTAACCTCTATCTCTATCAGAATACACTGTCCTTGACTAATCTAGTACTGAGCACAATGAATAAGGAGTCTGTCCAGTATTGAGATAAAGAACACATCGAGGCACTCCATTGTCTTCATTTTTAAGGCAATGTGCTCAGACGGACAGATCCAATGAAGTTAACCCTTACAACATTATTGACAATTGGCTATAAATAACAACTTTGGATCAAGATGGGGGGATGCCAGAATTTGGGTATAATAGAGGGCTTCGGAACCGTCTTGTTTGCAACAAATGAAGGGAAACTGGTTGTATTGTATTTTCTTGGGGACAGAGGTAGAATTCCTATCAGTACAAGAACGGGTAGTGCAGCACTGGGCCTAGGGACAGAAGCAGAATTTCTGTTAACATAGACCCCGTGTAGTGCAGTTTCCTTCCCAGAAAGAAGCAGAATTCCTGTCGGTAAGAAGGGTCGAGATAATTTTCCGCTTCATCTGGCCATCCATTTGAAGTTGAGAAGTGATAGTGTATTGTTGATAAGTATACCTTTTATTCTTTTTCTCTTTTATTCAATTGATAAGTACATTTTTGTTTTATTTTATCTTGTATTCAATAAACTTTGGTATTATTTGCTAATTCAGTGTCTGACTCTTTGCCTGATGGTCATATCTCTGTCAAACTAAAACAGTTTAAAGGGTTAATTTAGGATCCAGTAATTAGGCCAAGCACAGCTAAATTGAATCCAGTCTAAATTTATCAGAACACCCACTTTTTTTTAATTGTCCAGTGGTTAAATACTAACAGGATGCGGTATTTCTCCTCGGCCTTCTCAATATCCTTGTAGCCTTTGACACAGTCAATTACACCACCATCCTCCAAAATCTTTCCTCCATTGTCCAACTCAGTGGGATTGTACTCACTTGGTCCATTCTTACCTATCCGATTGTAGCCAGAGCATCTCCAGAAATAGTTTTTCTTCCTACCCCTGTATCATTATCTCTAGAATCCAAGGTTCTGCTTTTGGAGCCTCCCAATCCTTATCTACATGCAGCCCCTTGGCAACACAATGCTAGACTTGAGGTCAGCTTCCACTATCCACTGAAAATCCATCCACTATGTTGTTAGTCTGCCTCTTGAATACAGTAACCCCTCACTATGAGTTGTGGTTGTGTTCCTGAAAATTGCTACTTTAAGTGAGTCAACTTTGTGAATCATGGGCCAGGATTTTTCAGTTGGCATGCGGGGGTGGGCTGACATGCTGGCGCGTAAAATGACATTGGGGGTGCATCCCAACATTGTGATGTTTTGTTCGGCTGGCGCCGCCGGAGTTGGCTGCATGTCCGCTGATAATTGATAGGCCTATTAAGGCCATTAATGAATTAATTAATGTCAAGTTAACGCCACCCATCCAACCAAGCGGCCTTTATGTTTTTTAGGAAACCTCATCAATGAGTGGGATGAGGTTTCCTAACACTTTTATGAATTAAATAAAATGTTTTCCTGTAAAATAAAAACATGCCCTATCTCATATAACACAGGCACATGAGGGGACATGTTTCGTTAAATTTTTATTGATTTTATTTATTACTTTCAAAAGCATTTCAATCTCCCTGAGGCAGCTCCATGATTGAAGCGCTCTTTCACGCACTGCTCCCGACTCTCCGTCCTCCTCCTGCTTGCACAGGTAGCGCTGAGCGCTACCACTTGTGTATTATGCTGGACGGGCCTTAATTGGCCTGCCTGCATAAAATGGTGATGTGGAACCTCGGGCAGTGGTCGGCTCTGCAATCGCTCCCGCTGAGCCCACCTGAACAGAGAAAAATTCAGGTCATGGTTTCCCATAAGAATCAATGGACAGTTTGAAATACTGTGCCATATGTGTGCAGCACTGTGCATTCCTAGCTGAAATCGCTTGCAAAATAGAATAAATGACTAAATATAAAAGAAATCCTGTAAAAATTCAAATTAGATAATGGTCACCAGTCTCTCTCTCTCTCTCTTGTGGAGGTGGCTTTGAGTGATTTAGAGCCTCAATGCTGGGCATGTTGACTTGGGGGAAGGCCTGTCTGTTGCAATGTAGTGAGTAGCCCAAGCACTGTAGCAATATCAACTGCTTGTTCTCCTGTCTCAAGATGTTTCAAAACATCCAATTTCACTACTAGGCTGCTGGCTTTTGCTTTTTACAGCAGCAGGCACACTACCACCACTTGCTGGGCATTTCTCACTAATGTTTAAAAGTGATTTAAAAGTCTCACCCACAGCAAAACTCCAAAATTTAATAAACTCTGGCTTTGGATGCCTCTTATTTAAAAAAAAGATCAATATTGCCTTGAAAACCACACTACTAACAATGGCACCAACCAGACTGTTGCGTGAAGGGAGCCGATGTGCACTGTACGATGAAACATGATGATGTGAGAAGGAAATTTATACCAGAAATCAGGATTTCTATCAGGGAAATGGGACCTAAAACAAACACCACTTTGCAGCGAATCAAGTTAAATTGGGGCAATTTAAAATGAGGACTTACTGTATCCAGATGTGGCTGAGCCACTGTTTTCTCCAGCTCAAAATTGGGAAGACTGAAGCCATCAAACAAACTTCATAACTGATATCATCTCCCTATCTGGCAATTGTTGAAGACTGTTTTGTCGTGTGTTCAGTGTCTAGATGGGGTTCTTTGGTGCTTGCCTATTCTCCCAAAGTAAGCTGCTCAAGACTGTAGTTTGTTAAAACCATTACTCTTTGTTTACAGCTTCTATATAGATATTGAGACCCCCTCACGAGGTTGGAACTTCTCCATCAGATCTCTGTTACTCAATTATGTAGTGTTACATCATCTCTACATCAGTATCATGTGCTTCTTTACTCCATGTCTCCTCCCCAAGTCTTTATCCCAATTATATACATCCTCCATTACAGATTGAACCAGACTGTTTTCAGTCTCAGTATTGAATTGAACCAGGAGCTGAATTTCAGCCCCCATTCACAATATCAGAAGAAAAAAGAGCAGCAGTGGGCCCATCAGGCCTGTTTTGCCATTCAATAAGATCATGGCTGACCTGATTGTGGCCTGCGTGCTGAGGGAATAGAAGCTTTGTATGCAGGACCCCATGATTGGTGATACACTCACCTGCTGATGCTGTTGCTGATGTCCAGTGGTGGCTGGAGCTCTAATTACAGGATGTGGCACAACCTTGTCCTTGACTCTTGGGTGAATTGCAGCCTGACAGTACCACTTACCCCAAACAAGCTTGGTGTTCCCCAGTGTGTAGGTACAGGACAGCAGGTGACGGAGTCTGGCAGTCATTTTAGCTGAAATCTCACTTTCTTGACAGCTCTCCATTCTTCCTAATTTGTTCTTCCAAACAATGATGGCTTAATGAGATTCTTCTTGAAATACCAGTGTCTTAAATTCGATGATCAAAATAAAAACTCCCAGTCAAACATATTGTCAAAAAACCTTCGAGAAACTACCCTTGCAAAAAAAGGAACCTACAATATAAATCTCAACTCAAATTACAATTCCAAAGTGGCACACTCAGAAATTATGGGTTTTTAATTAATGCTGACTTATCAAATTCCCAACCTGGCTAGGTCCAATTTAGATGAGCAAAACTCACACAGAGAGGAATGCTAGTGAAATCGCTAAAAACTGCATGGGCCGAATTTTACGGTCAGCATGCGGGGTCGGCAGGCGCGGTGGGGGCTGTCAGGAAGCCGACTGCCACCCACGATCAGCCCTGGACCACCATGTTACGTGGGTGGGCCAATTAAGGCCTGCCCTGCGTGGATCGCGAGCGGTAGCATTGCGCTACCAGTGCAAGCTGGGGGAGGAGGGAGAGTCGGGTCTAGCGCACAGTTTGCACATGTGCGCGAAAGAATGAGTCAATCTCCCTGAGGCATGGAGCTGCCTCAGGGAGATTAAGGTGCTTTTTAAAAAATTAATAAATGCAGTAAAAATTGAATGAAACATCCTCTCGTGACTGTGTCACATGAGATAGAACATGTTTTTAATGTCAAAATAAAGGTTTTATTTAAAATATATGCTTTAGGAAACCTCACCTCGTGGATGAGGTTTCCTAAAAAATGTAAAGGCCTCTTGGCCTTTTCGCCTGCTCACCAACCAGTAGGTTGAATGGGCAGCGTAAATTTCAAGTTAATTAGGTCCTTAATGGCTTGAATAGGCCTTTCAATTATTGGCAGACGCGCAGCTGACTCCAGCGGACACCCGCCGAACTAAATATTGTGAGTACGCGGTGACGTCGGGACGCATGCTCGATGTCATCACGCATCATATTATATTCTGGTGTGCCTGCACACCGAAGGTAAAATTCTGGCCTATGGTGTCCTTAGCTATACATTAATAAGCATGATTTTTATCTTATATGGAAGGTAATAATATGTGTGGAAGAAAACAGCTCAAATTTTCAAATCCCAGTAAAAATCAGTAATGCTGGCAGCAGTAATGCTGGAGTTCCGTTTTGAGATATAAAAGACTAGTTTGGCCAACTTTTACTGGTATCCTTCATTCCCAGGTTTCAGTGATCAGTGCATAAACTCTTCAATTGAAAGAAAACCATTGGGGAAGGAACCACTAGATGGCAGTCTACTTCTGTTCACAACAAGAACAAGTAGCCACAGTACTGTCTTAATATATAACATTAAAAACCATATCATATTGAACTTGAAACATTAACTCTGTTTTTCTCTCTGCACAGATGCTGTAGGCTGAGTTTTCCAGCAGTTTGTTTTTATTTCAGATCTCCAGCATCCGCAGTATTTTGCTTTTATTATGGATCAATGTCATTTAATTTATAAGTAATGCAGTGTTGTCGGATAGATAAATGGATAGATAGATAGGTAGATGTAATTTCCTAGTAATGTATTGTGAAATGGAACTACATGGTGTTTTGTTTTTGTCAATGCCAACCAATCTGCCAGGGAAAGGATGATTTCTTGAATTTGTATGTAAATTGTAGTTTCTACACCAGGTCAATAGAGAAATACAGCCATTATTTATTTCTCCATAACTGATATTAGTCTTCAGTCCTCACAGATTGTTATTGACAAGTCTTTCTTTTTAGATACAGAATTACTGGGCAAATGAACTGTGTACTGTTGTAGCTGGTAATAAATGAAGGAGGTCAAATTCACAGTTTACAAAGCTTTTGAACCCAACACTTTGGTTGCTCTCTTGAAATCTCTCAATATGTATTTTGTGTAGCATGTACAAGTTTTATTCGGCAGTTTTATTCTGTTTGGGATATATTTGCTATTCGTCAGTTGCCAGTGCACTCCATGTTATACATGATTATACTGCCGCAACAATGGGCAGATTTTCTGGCTGGTGGGTGGGCAGAGTGGGTGTGGGCGGGCGCAGACCCAATCGCCGCCCGCGATCAGGTCCACGCTGCCATTTTACATGGGCAGGCCAATTAAGGCCCATGCAGTGTGAATCATTGCTCCAGAGGACAGCAGGAGTGGGCGGGCGACGGTTGGACTGCAATGACCGCTGGGTCTAAAGGCAACCTGGCAGCCTGTTTTAAAAAGCTGCTACAGCCTTTCAAAGACTGTCAAACATGGCTAGTGGAAGGGCTTCCCAGAGCACTGCTGGTGAGCAGGCCAGGCAGGAGGGCAGGGCAAGGGGCACTGTGCCCCTCATTTTTCTGACGATTGCCTTGCTGTGCCCCTTGAGGTGGCAGCACGGCGGGAGGTCCTTGTACCCTAGGACAGGAGGAGGAGGCCCCCCCACATGACCAAACATGCTTGGGAGGAGATGGCGGAGATAGTGAGCTCCCGCGACGCATGTGGATTCAGTGCCGCAAGCGCTTCCCACGACCTGTTGTGCTTGGGAAGGGTGAGTACCATGTTGGCATTGGTCACTTAACCTAGCAGGTAGGTTTTCCCCGCTGGATGTGCTGTTGGCAGCATTTGGCCAAGGTGGGGGGGTGGTGACAGGCCTAGCAACTTTGTGTGAGTGGCAGCGGCGAGGTGAGGAGGCACTGGAGCCCTGCAATGTCCCAATCTGGTTGGGGTGGACCGCTGCAAAGAGAATCCAGGTACAAGCACTAATCAATGCTCTTCTCTCCTTTTCAGGAGAAGAATGCACATAATGCCGCCGAGCAGGTGAGGACTGACAGAGGGCAGGCCCAGGTGGCGATGCTTAGCCGGTTCGAGCAGGAGGCCTAGATCTGGAGAGGCACCATGTGCCCAGGTCCACCAGTGTTAGTGCGCCTGGGATGCCACGGGCAGGTATGTTTGCCCTGCAGTGAAGTCACCATTGTTCTACCAACAGTCATGGCAGTGCTGAATGATCAGTGATTGAAGTTTGCAGCATGGCTTGACCATTGCTTATGGAAGGATGAGCGCATAATGATCTGGGGGATAGGGATGCACCTTGACATTGTCTCCACGTTAACTGATCAAATATCCTTGTTCTTCCTTTCAGCATCAGTGGAGCAGGGCCGGACGGAGGAGCAGCAGGGGCCACCTCTCACACCTGAGGGCCCTGAAGTCTGAGAGTCACCGATGTCACACCATCTCTACCAGGTAGGCATCAGTGCAGATACTAGCACCTCGGGGCGGGTGTTTGGGGGGCGGGGTGGGGCGGGGGGGGGGGGTGTAGATGATGATGATTAGAATATTAGTTAATGTCCTGGGGCACAGCGGCGATGGCACTTCACAGTCGCTGGAGGAGCTGGCAGAGACAGAGAGTGCCCATGGCGCCAGCAGTTGGAGGACTGCAGGGGACCAGGCACATGCGCAGTCGGTGGCTGATGATGTGCCTCTGGAGTCATCAGCGACACAGCAAACGCAGGAAATGTGGCACGGTGTGTGGGAGCATCTGGTGGAGATACATGAGGTTATGCTTGGCTTGGTGTCTGGTGGAGGAGTCTACGTGAACCATCACCATACAATGAGCCTCATGGCTCAGCGCCATGCATCCTCCATAAAGACAGTGGCGACTTTCATGGAGAGGGTCCTCCAGGAGACCAATCAGGGCTTCCTGGGGATGCGCTCAGACCAGCAAGCCCTTACATCGGCATTGACCTCAGCTGGTCAGTGCCAGTGTGGGAGATGGTGTGGGCACCAAGTTTCCCAGCTCAGTGCCCATCCATCCACGGTGAGCAGGGAAGTCTGAAGCGACCTCATGTTGGCGCAGCAGCTGCCTGTTGTCTCTGCAGGCTCCTCTCTGGGCGCTCTGGATGAGGGCAGCAGCTCCTCTGCCCCTCTGCCAGTGACCGTTGCATCCGATGGGACTGCGAGGACTGGGGAGATGCCAGCTGTGGAACTAGCAGCTCCCTCCCAGGCAGGGCCAGCACAGGCTCCACAGGCCAGAGAATAGCCGCCAAGGTCATCGAGACCAACAGGACAGCAGAATGAGCAAGCTGTCTCAGATGCCAGTCCCAGTGAGGGTTCAGCACCAAGACGTAGCACCCGAAAATGTAAATATAAGGCACGTTAGGCCCACCACGTGTTTATCACTGGTGTTTTTCTGTTGGCCTGCAATGAGGCCATTATGAATTGGTGTGATGTTGAACACTTTTGTCATTTTATTTTCTTAAGTTCCTTTTTGTGGGAGAATAAAATACTTATACAGGAAAACAAAGGGTTAAGTGGTTAAACTATATACTGGAATATTACAACGAAGTGTCCTTGAAACTAGGCCCATCCGTTTTCTCGCTAGCACATAAAATAATAAACTAGTCGTGCTATCAGCTACCTCCTAATGGGCGCCAGATGGGTTGTGCAAGTGTCAGATGTGGTTGTAAACTAAAAGAACTATTGTTTGCATGCCAAAAGATATGTACTTTTTTGCTATAACTGTGTGTGTACTCTGATGCTTCCTCAGAGTGCCGGCTAGCTCTGTTGTATGCTGCTGAGCTGTCCGTGATATCACGATTCAATAAAGGCTTCTGAGACAAACCTCCTGGGTCTGAGTGTTCATTCTGTTTTCTGCGACAAATTGGCGATGAGGATGGGATCCGACTGAAGTCCAGCAGCCTCTTAAGTTGGAGAGGTGGTTAAAATTTTGGGTCGTCGGATATCTAAAAAAAAACCCTCACAGAGAAAGGGAGGAACAACTCTCCTAAGTTAGGGAGAGTACGAACTGCATCCTAGCTGAAAGGGGGATTGCAGTGAATTAGCGTCCCAGCTGAAAGGGGCACTGTGAGTAAAAGGGTAGCTACTGACCTAAGAGACTTAAGAGACCCAAAGAATCGGAGGACTTGTTAAGGAACTCTTAAACATCGGTGAGCGCATAGGTAGGGAAAACACGCTGCGCTGTTAATTGTCTTTCCTTTCTAGATATAATGGGAAGTCGTAGCAGCATCTGCCGCCTCCCTGGTTCCACGGGGTTCCAAAAACAAACCAAAGCCAGAGCCCAAATCAGGAACTTTGAAGATGGGCAAGAAAACGGAAAAACGTATGAAAATGGAACCAGGGCTCGACACAAGGTAGGAGACCCGCTGGTCCCTTTGGGGTCGCCAGCTGACATTGTTGTAAAAGAGAAGGGTGATGACAGGTATGCGGTGCCTTTTAGCGGTGACTTATATGGCTGGACACAAGTGGAATGGCCGTATGGTGGTAGTTTTAAAATACCCCTCATCCAGACCTGGTGGGATGGAGTGGCTAATGGGGCCGGAGATCCTACTTGGGATTTTGATTATATGATGGGTTGTTTTGAAAAATGGATGGAGGTAAAAAAGTAGTAGTAGTATACCGAGGGATTCGAGTCCCCTGGAGGTGAAAATTTCTGTGTTTTCTTTTGTGTATATTATTAAGTAAAATGGGAAATATGACATCAAAGAAACCCCAGGTTCCCCCTTTGAAGGGAACCCCAAATGCTTATATGTATGTCCATTACAGTCCTGAAATTGTCCAATATTTTTCTGATTGGGTTAAATGGACTCAAAGTAAAGGAGAGAGCTTCCCACTAGCTGGAACTTTTAATCGGGACAGAATTGAGCGCATAAAATATATTTTAAGGGAGGTATATAGTCTGCTACTGAATTTTCTGTAACTTAAAAAAAAATGAATTGATCTAAGTTACAAAAGCTGTTTGTGCTGAAGAGAGAGAGACAGAGAGAGAGAGAGGCTACCCCTAGGGGGTTAATGAGCAATTGACAAGCAGCAGCAGAGAAAATGTGAGCTTTCGTCAGTTTGAAGGTCCCTCTGGTGGAGTCTTCAAGATCCCTTTATTTCCCCCCACTGCTACTCAAAGCTTCGTTTAGAGTTAAGTTCAGTATTATAGGAGTGTCGATACATACTTTATCTATGTGTTTGTTTGTGTGCAGTGAAGCATTTGTATGTGAGCTTTAATGTGTTTTCTTCCCTGAATTGTCTTTTGTGTGTGTAGTTGAGCACTTTAGAGTCGAAAGCTCCATATTAGATTAAAGGAAAAGTTTATTCAAATATTCCAAAGTTTTGAGTATAAGGCTTGAGTTGAGATTTCTGACAAAAAAATCGTAATTTGAAGGTAGCATAAGGATAAAACAGGGCTTCCAAGCTGATTGGGATTAATACATACAAGTTAGTATTCTAAAATTCTGAGAAAAAGAAATTACTTGAAATTCAGAAGGATTCTAGGAAAATGAAAATACATAAACACAAGATCTAGGTAGTTCCAATGGATAAAAAAGGGTTTCTTATGAAGAGATGAATTAAATATTAAAGGAAATCTGCTTTCCAAAAACACTGGAATTTGAATTGGGGACAATCTTGAGATGTAAAATGCAGTGTAATTTAACAGGTTACTTTTGAATCACTAGGATGCTATCTAAGATAAAGAATGTGTCGATAAACATACGGAAATTATAACTTGGATACAAATCGTTACACATGAAAAAGAGGTTGTTTTAATTTTGATAGTGTAAATTACAGTTCTTACAAAGTTTAAAAATTTGAGGTTTGGTTCTTGATAAAGTTCTCAAAAAGGGAATTTTCATTTTAAAAGGTCTGACAACAATTGGCACTAATTCAAATGCTGCAAGCTTTTGTGTTTGTAAGTCTGTTCCCAAAATATGAAGCTAAGCTCAAGACCTTGACAAAGTTTGGCAGACATCCAATTTTTGGCCGAGTTAATGAATCTGGGATAATTCTAAAAGAAAAGGATCAGACACAATTTAGTGGGTTAATTTTAGAAGAAGGAAAGGAAGCAAAACATGTCAATACCTGATTTCTGTTTTTAAAACTGTTATGAGAATATTTTAAAGTCTCTCCAGGCAACCTGAACGAGATAAGATGGTAGCTGTTGCAAGTGTAATATGGTATGAGGCAAGTAGGAGAATGAATTAGGGAAAGAGGACATAATGTACAAACTGTTTTAAGGGAAATGAATTTGATAATCTGACCATCAACTGAGGCATTGGAACTGCACAGGGGGAGATAAGCAAAGATCTAGAGATCGTTGAAATGGAATAGTTAATATGGCCTAAAGAGTAAGAAAACATTTTAAACAATCAAGACAATAGAGAAACTGAACTCAAGAAAACCTGAGGATGATCATGGTCAGGAAAGAAAACTTAGAGGTAAAACTATGAGGAATCTGTAGTTCAGGAATTGAAATGTAAGGAGAAATAATACTTAACAATAATTTATCACAAGATGGATACAGGTAAAGGGAAAGCTGGAAAAAGGCTAAATAGATGTATTACTGATAATATTAATGTGCCTGTGAGCTATAAAAAGTAAAACCACAGGATTAACACCTTGATGACAGGCAGAGTTAAGCGGTTTCCAGAGAGAACCATCACTGGAAGTGAAGATACTGAGCCATTGAAAGAAAAGATAAGAAGTGCGTTGTAGAATTGTTTAAGGAATTGAGGTCTGACATGAGACAGCAGCAGGAGAGAGTAAACTGGAAGGAGTGGGGGTGCCTGCCCAGATGGATTCAGATCAAGGAACTAATTTCACAGGGAGAGTCATTAAAGAAGGGTGTAATTTTATGGAGATTAAACAGAAATTCCATATTCCTTACCAACCCCAGAGTCCAGGGATGGTGGAAAGGATGAACTAAAAAAAAACATCAATCAAGAGACAGGGAACAGCCCAATATTCTAATGCACTGTGGGCTATCCCAAGCAGGACCAACAGGTTCACCTCATTTGAAATGATAACAGGAAGGGCCATGCAATTACCTGAAGGCATTATAGTAGGAGGTGTAGGGTCACAGAAAGGAAAATACAGGACAATGTAAGGGAATTAAGTAGGCAATCGTCCTGCCCCAGTGGTGCTCAACCCATACCCAAGCACTCTATACGGCTCTGATGTGCCAATTGATGACTGAAGCAGTTCAGTTCAGTGGCGAGATGCGATCAGGCTTGGGAGGGAACCACGTTAAGCGCAGCCTGATAAGTGATGCCACTATGATATTCAATATAGGGACATCATTGGTTAATCCAAAGTCTGGCTACCGTGCTTGAAAGTCATGCGGGGACTAGCAGACTAGCAATAAATTAATTGAAATAGGGGAAAATATTTCAGACGAAGCGAGCAGAAATGATGCATGCAACACCTATGGATCTTGGGCACTGGAACAAGCCCTAGAAAATTTAAGACAGACTAAAGAAGGGGTAAAAACAAAAAAACTGCGGATGCTGGAAATCCAAAACAAAAACAGAATTACCTGGAAAAACTCAGCAGGTCTGGCAGCATCGGCGGAGAAGAAAAGAGTTGACGTTTCGAGTCCTCATGACCCTTCGACAGAACTAGTCCCTTTATGGGTAACTAATGAGCATCTATTGAATCACAACACAAGAATCATGACTTGACCGGTTGCCAGCTCAGGGGTTTAACACGTGTATGCAGAATGAATGTTGAATGTATAGTAAATAGTAATATGCTAATAGGCATTGTATTAGTAATACCTGTCATACCTATGTCAATGACATACCCCAGGCAAGACACCCACAGTGACTACTGGTACGGGACCCCAGCCATGGGGCCCATTTGTACACCTACAAATGGACTTTATACAAATGCCTAAATGTATGGAATATAATTATGTTTTAGTTCTAGTATGTTTGTTCTCGCGATGGGTGGAGGCGTATCCCACTCGGCGAAATGATGCTGTTGTTTTTGTAAAATTGTTGTTCATTTTACAGCTAAAGTGATAAAGGAACTGTTGAAGGCCTTACAATGCAACCATCACCTTTCCTGCCCATACCACCCCCAGTCTACTGGAGCGGTGGAAAGACAAAATGGTATTCTGAAAAGCAAACTAGCTAAATTATATGAAGAAACTGGTTTGAAAGAGCCTGAAGCTCTACCCTTGGAGCTCATGACTATGCGCTCTCACCCTAACTGGACCATCTCCCTCTCTCCTTATGAAGTTGTAATGGGATGTGCTATGCGCCTCCCAGTGACCCCACCCTTGTCTGCTAGGGAAATAGACATCCACGCTATGGATGAGGGAATGATTACATACTGTATAGCACTCACTAATTCTCTCAACAGCTTGCATATACAGGTAGTAGAAGCTCAGAAAAAGCCCACCATTGAAGATTGCCATCAATACCAGCCGTGTGACCTAGTCCTGGTAAAAACCTTCAGAAGAAATAACTGTTTGGAACCTTGATGGGAAGGGCCTTTCCAAGTCCTGCCCACCACGCATATGGCCATAAAGGTTGAAGGATGCCCTTGTGGATCCACACATCGCACGTCAAGCAGTCGCTGACTTCGGATGGAAGTGTTTGTGCAAGAACTTTGACTGAGCCGTCAGAATGCTGACTCTGATTTGGATCCTGTCCTGTGTGGTCCTTGCGGGGGCATGGACTACCAATTCTGTGGTACAACGAATGCAGGCCGTAGCCTCGCAAGTTAATCGGACTAAATGTTGGATTTGTACTCATTTTCCTCTATGCAAAACAGCAGCTGAATTGCATGAGAAGTTGGAAAGGACCCTACCTTGTGCTGCTAACAACTCGAACGGCCTTGAAGGTTAAAGGGAAGGAAGACTGGGTCCACGCCACTCGCTGTAAAAGACATTGTCCGGCAACAATATAGCAGCTGTTACCAAGAGATCTAACTTGTATTATGTATTGAAATGGAAAGTTTGAGTAATTTTTTTAAAAAAGATTCTTGGTGGTCTGTAATACTAGGTTGGTTCTCCGGTTGGGGAAGTTGGTTGCTATACGTTTTAATTGGGTTGCTCGTAGCATGTGTTATAGGGTGTCGTGCATGTGTTGCTTTGCGGATTTGCTGTTCCCAGATTATCAAAGGTGCCTCTACTGGATTAGGTGGTGCCCCAATTATTCCCCAAATGAGGTGCACTGGTCCCAGCAAAGCCCACTGGTGGGGAGAGAAAGTTTACCCCGCCAGAGATCGGCCTTTTTCTTATGATTATGAACCCCCATATGATAATGAAGATACTATTCCTCATTGGTGTTAATCCAGAAGATTAACAAGGAGGGATTGTGGGAGAATAAAATACATATACAGGATAACAAAGGGTTAAGTGGTTAAACTATATAATGGAATATTACAACGAAGTGTCCTTGAAACTAGGCCCATCCGTTTTCTCACTAGCACATAAAATAATAGACTAGTCGCGCTATCAGCTACCTTCCCAGAATAATGGGCGCCAGATGGGTTGTGCAAGTGTCATATGTGGTTGTAAACTAAAAGAACTATTGTGTGCATGCCAAAAGATATGTGTATACTCTGATGCTTCCTCAGAGTGCCGGCTAGCTCCCTTGTATGCTGCTGGGCTGTCCATGATATTATGATTCAATAAAGGCTTCCGAGACAAACCTGGGTCTGAGTGTTCACTCGGTTTTCCGCAACACTTTTGTTATAATATTAAATTCAGACATGTGACCATGGCTGAGGGTGCCTCTTTCTTTTGCAGGTGGATGGTTACCAATAATGTTATGAGTGATTTGTGAGACATTCATCTTTATTGACAAGGCCCTTAGTTAATGTTCCTATCCAAGCAGATTTTGCACTCAGGTATCGAGTATAGAACCTGCAGTCCAGGCTTGTCCTGGGGGTCCATATGTGGTGTGCTAGCTGAAGGTTTGTTGGATTAAAGTCTCCCGGGTGTCCCTGCCTCTCTGGAGTATGCCCGGGTCAGCATCTACTCCCTCAGCATTTCCCTGTGTGTGCTCATCCTCGGACTCACTGCTGGACTCATTGTGTGCAGCCGCAGCCACTGCATTTATATCTTCATCATCCACAGCGTCCCTCCTTTCCAGCGCAAGATTGTGGAGAGCGCAGCAAGCAACCACTATCAATGACACATGATCTGGGGGGTACTAGAGTGTGCCCCCTGAACGGTCCAGGCATCGGAAGCGCATTTTGAGATGACCGATGGCTCTCTCCACCACAGCCCTTGTGGAGGCTTGGCTCCTATTATACCGCTGCTCAGCTTCTGTTCTTGGATGGTGGAGAGGCGTCATAAGCCACCTTCTGAGGGGATAGCCCTTGTCACCCAGCAGCCATCCACCCAGCCGGGCTGGAGCACTGAAGAGCCCTGGAACCTGCGAGTGTCTGAGGATGTAGGCATCATGGGAGCTGCCTGGGTACCTTGCACAGACTTATAGAATCTGCATCCTGTGATCACACACTATCTGCACATTCATGGAGTGGAAGCCCTTCCTATTGACGAAGGCACTGGACCCACCTGCTGGCGGCTTGATGGCAGCCCATTGCATCCTGGAAACAGGGGAAGCCAGCAATGGCCGCGAAGCCTCCAGCTTGCTGTGCCTGGCTTGCCTGGTCCCAACGGTAGTGGATGAAGGTCAATGCACGCCTGAACAGAGCGTCTGTAACTTGCTTGACACATGTGTGGATAGCTTATTGGGAGACACTGCAAAGATCACCCACCGAGCCCTGGAAGGAGCCAGAGGCATAAAAGTTGAGGGCAGCTGTGACCTTTAGAGCCACTGGCATGGGGTGTCCACCCACACAGTTCGTGGAGATCTCAGGCCCAATCATTTGACAAATATAGTTGACTGTGTCCCTTGAGAGATGGAGCCTCCTTCGGCACTGCACCTCAAACATATTGAGGTAGCTGCTTCTCCACCTGTATACCCTGGCAGCAGGATAGTGGCGTCTTCTGTGGTTCCTTCTCTCAACCATAAGGTTACAAGTAGGGATGTTTGCTGATGAGTGCATAGTGTTTAGTACCATTCGCAACTCCATAAATATTGAAGCAGTTCATGCCAATATGCAGCAAGACTTGAACAACATTTAGCCCTGGGCTGATAAGTGGCAAGTAACATTTGTGCCACCCAAGTGCCAAGCAATGACCATCTACAACAAGAGAAAACCTTACCATCTCTCCTTGACATTCATGCTGAATCCCCCATTATCAACATTCTGGGGGTTGCCAATGACCAGAAACTGAACTGCAACAACCACATAAATACTGTGGCTGAAAGAGCAGGTCAGAGGTTGGCATGTACCTCATTTCCTAAATCCCCAAAGCCTGTTCATCATCTACACGGCACAAGTCAGGAGTGTGAGTGAATACTCTCCACTTGCTTGGCTGATTGCGGCTCGAACAATACTCATCCAGGATAAAGCAGTCGCATGATTGCATTCTCCCCACCCACCACCCCCCCCCCCCACCCCCCCCATTCACCAACTTAAACATTCACCCCCTCTACCACTGGCACACAGTGGCAGCAGTATGTACACTGCAGCAACTCAGCAAGGCTCAGAATGCATCAACTCAGCATTGGCAGTTGCAGTCTTGGCTGGCTGGCTGACCGATTAAAGCAAGGGCACTAGCAGAGTGGCAATAGTGGGAGCATGAATGCTGTCATCCTGAGAGAGGGTTTGCCCCAAGCTGGTACCTCAACAATCCAACTAATCTGTTGAAGAGCAGATTGATGGACTGTTCTCAGAGCCTGCATGCCTCTTCGAGTAATGAAAACCACAGCCAGGTTGGCAGCAATCTAAGCCTGTGTGACAGCAAGCTTAGATCTCATGACATTCCTCTGCAGCACTGTGACATTGGCTGGAATTTTCAGTGTCCGTTGGCTTTGGGTGTATTTGGTGGCGAGTGGACAATATGGCGTGATTGGTTTCACAACGCTGTGAAATTAGTTTGTGATTGCCCGCTCAGCCTGCCAATGGCGGGCCACGTTCTCTGCCATTGGACATTGGAAACCTCATTGTAATACATCAGCGTATCATTATTAGGCCTGTCCTCTGGAATCGTGCCCCTCCCCCCGCTGGATCGTCTGTCCAAATTAGTGGGAAAACAAGCGATGTAGAATACTTCTTGATAACTGCGATGTCCATGGAATGCTGGGTGGATTCTCAAGGACATATCTGTGCTGCAAAGCAGCGCACAGAAGTTATATAGCCATCGTTGATGCTCATGACGGATGATGATCAAGGGGGTGGGAGAGGCAGGGCTAGGATCGGCTGGGAGAAGAGGAGGTGTTGGGGGCTGAGGTTGAGAGGGGGAATGAAGGTGTCAGGATGGGGTAAGGTTGGGAGGAGTGGAATGAAAGTGTCAGGATGGGGTAAGGTTGGGATGGGGGAATGAAGGTGTCAGGATGGGGTGAGGTTGGGAAGGGGGAATGAAGGTGTCAGGATGGGGTGAGGTTGGGGAGAATGAAGGTGTCCTAGGAAGGTTGGAGGGAAGGGAGAACGGGGGAGGAGGTGGTAACAGAGAGAAGAAGGTAACTGGTAAGGTGGGGTGGAAAAAGCAAGGGAAGGAGTGCAGAGAGGGAAGGATGTCCAAGGGAAGGAGTGGGTGCGGAGAAGGGAGAGAATAATGGTGAAAAAGTAAGAGTGGTTGAAGGAAAGAGTCAGGAAGGGGATAGGAGTAAGGCTGGAGGAAGAAGTGAGGCTGCAGGAAGAGATAAGGCTGGAGGAAGGAGTTGGGAAGGGGGAGGGACTAAGAGTGGTGGAAGAGGTGAGGGTGGAGAAAGGAGCGGGGAGAGACTAAGGGTGGCGGAAGAAGCAAGGATGGAGGAAGGAGTCAGGAAGGGGGAGGGACTAAGCCTGGGTGGGGAGTCTGGAGGTGGGGGGGCGTGCGAAGGGAGGAAGGGGTGCGGAGAGGGGAAGGGGTGCAGAGGGGGGTATGCAGATGAACGTGCACAGGAGGGGTTGCGTAGGTTCATGTCTGTCTCCTGGGGAGTGAACTGTGGGTGGGTGTGGTATGGAAGAAGAATGAGAATGGCTGAGGGCAGAGTGAGGTGGGTGGGTGAGGGTTTGACATTAGTGATAGAAGGGACAGTGAGGGTAGTTGGTGGGGACCTGGAGGCAAACACGGACCCTGGAGGTTGGAAGGAGGAGGTCGGGGAGGTGAATGTGGGTGGGGGGGGTGGGATTTTCAGGAAGAAAGGGAATGTGCATGTTCACCTGGACATCCCCGAAGGAAAAGAGTTGGGGCTGGTAGGTAATGGAAGGGATGTGGAATGTGATGCCGGGGGGGTCAACTGTGAGAGGGGAAAGAAAATGGGTGACTGGGGGACGGTAAAGGATGGGTGAGCGAAAGTTTAACCGAATAAGCATCATGCTGTCCAAATTGAAAGTGACATGAGAGTCGTGTGGGCGAGATAATGTGCTGCATGGGAATGTGGGTGAGCGGAGATGCAGGTCAAGCTTAGATGGACAACTGAGAGCGAACCCCAGCAGGCAGCATTCAAAATGCTCAGGACATTGAGATGAGTGTGAAATGTGAAGGATCCCTGTGCGTGGGTGAGTACTTGCATGAGGCTCTGAAAGGCCCTGCCACATACACACTTGTCCCTCCAGAATCACTCGTGGGCCAGCTGCTCCCTCTGTGGTGATGCATCTTCTGGGCTGCTTATTTCCACCTCTTCACTGGAGGAGGAGTCCTCTTGGCTGCAGATGAGAGACTGGCTGGCTGAGGGTGTTGGTAGCTCCTTGTGAACCAATGTAGATATAAGTAATACCTGACAGCAGAGTCAAAAGCAGGAGAGAGAGTGCTCACATTTGCGTTGAGGGAGAGATGATGTGGCGCAGGATCCTCAGGTGGATGTTCGTTCTGATCTCACCATCGCCACGGGCAGGATCCACATCCTCACCAGTCAGCATAATGGCACATTCTTCAAAGTAAATGAGGGGCCTAATGTGGGCCACTCCTGTGATGGATTTGTGAGTGTGTGAGTTGAGAGTGATGAGAAGATTGAGTTAAAAGCAAAATACTGTGGATGCTGGAAATCTGAAACAAAAACAGAAAATGTTGGAAAAACTCAGCAGGCTTTTTAAAGCTTCATTCATGGGTGTCACTGGCTAGGTCAGCATTTATTGCCCATCCCTAATTGCCCCTGTTCAGAGGGCATTTACAAGTCAACTACATTGCTGTGGGTCTGGAGTCATGGGTAGGCCAGACCAGGTAAGTACAGTGGATTTCCTTCCCTAAAGGACATTAGTGAACACAAGATGGGTTTTTGCAACAATCGGCAATGATTTAAGGCCATCATTAAAACTTTTTAATTCCAGATTTTTTATTGAATTCAGATTCTACCATCAGCTATGGCAGGATTTGAACCCAGGTCCCAGAGCATTATCCTGATTCATCTGGATTACTAGTCTAGAGAAATACCACTACACCATCACCTCCCCTGTAGGGAGGAAAACAGAGTTAACATTTCAAGTCGGTATGACTCATCCACAGATGCTGTTAGACCTGTTGAGTTTTTCCAGCATTTCCTGTTTTTTTTTTAGGAGATTGAGTTACCCTGGTGGAGCAAATGAGACCATTCATCCTGTAGTGGCACTGGGTGGCATTAGCATTGACCACTGCTGCCACCGCCTCCCAAGCCTGGTTGGCAACGCTGCTGCCCATGCTGCAGCCAGAGCGGTGGTAGAGGACATCGTGGTGGGCCCCCATGGCATCCAAAAGACGTTCCAGTGATGCGTTGCTAAACCTGCGGGATGCAGTCTTCTTGCCTTTCGTGGACATCCTCCCTGCAGTAGTCATGGCCTGCAAGCACTGAGATGTGTGCGCACGGCTGGACTTTAAATATGGCACTCTGCCTGATGAAGTAGTGAAGTGGTGGTGGGCAGGCGAAGACGGCCATAGAAACTGTGTGTTTCTCTGGGGATGCATAAATAATGTGGTGGCCCGCCACCACCTCACCACTTCATTGTGCTGGGCGCCATACATAAAGTCCAGCTGCATGCATACATCTCATTGCTTCCAGGCCACGACTACTGCAGGGAAGATGTTCATGAAAGGCAAGAAGACTGCAGTCCCCAGGTTTATGGCGTGAAATGAAAACCCACCACCGTGGCTGGCGCACTCAGTGCAAATCAGTGCTGATTCTGCCCATTAGGTTGTTTCCGCTTGTGCTGCAATGGAAACCGAGACTTTGATGTTGCATCACAAGTGGGCCTGCGAGTGCAGTAATTGAATTGGCCGCCACTTTCATGCTGGGCAGGATGAGCTCCAAGCTCTTCACAATACCCAGTGCTAGGTTGGAGCCAAACTCCTCCATGTTTCTTGAAAGTGATAAGCAGCAGTCTGCCAATGCACCAAACATATCTATGTACGTGGCCATCAGTGTTCTTCTGTAAGCCGTTCCATCAAAGTTCTCATCTCAGTTGAACATGTCTACGATCTTACCCTGCAGTGAGTTGACACGCAAATTATCTCTTTCCCCTTGAGCCTGCTGCAGCCCACTTGTGCCTGCCACCACTCTCCACCTGCAGATCCTGATTCTATTCTATCCTCTTAAGGTACGCATAATGCCTCTTTTCCTGGGAAATGAATGAGATCCTCCATTCTAAACACAGACTAGTATAAAGGGCTAAAATTTTGGCTCAGTAGTTATGCTGGAACAGGAGCTGAGCTGGTTGCTGCAAGTGTCAGATGAAGTGACATAGCTGGGTCTTCTGCTGAATGCTCAGCCAGCAAGCAACTCAAGCCTTTTTGGCCCAATGCTGCAATAATTTAAATGAGGAGGCAGCATGAAGTTTGTCCATGCCTCTCGAAACCTGCACCCAAAAGAGACCTAATCAAATTTTTATCCCGAAGTTTTTTTCCAGGGGCAGGATTTTCCACCCTGTCCACTGTTGGGATTTTTGGCTGGCCATTGAATGTCTCACAGCGGGTCCGCCACGGCAGGGCTGGAAAATCCCAACCCTAGTCTTCACAAATACTTAAAAGTATTATTTTCCATTTTGATTGAAACTTTGAAAGAGGAGAAAAATGAGGAAAAGATTATTCACAAAAGGAACATGTACTTTAGAGATGCTTCTCAGGAATTAAGATTTTGAAAAGGTGTAATGAATGGGTAGAAATCTTTCCATATTTTATGTATGGAAAACTGCTCGTCAGAGTGAGTTTGTGAAAAACATTTCAAGCAATAAAGATTTTTACACAGCTGGGAGAATTAAATGGATTCAGCTCTGTGGCCCAAATCTCAGTTCCAACTTTGGGCCAGTAACACTTGCCATTGGTGAAAACCCCACAGAGATGATTATTGAGTTATGCCACTCATTTGATTGAAAGGGAAGTTCAGCATGAGAATAGCTTTGCCAGCCATTCTTAAAATGACTGCAGTCCTCAATTTTTCAGTTCCATGGTTTTCTAGGCTACGTGACAGAAATAAACTGCTCCTTAGTGCAACACTACATCTGGAGTGTTACCAGGACTTTGCAAAGACAAATATGCCAATATATGTCAATATAAACCATTACGACTGGTCCTTGGGCGAGGTCCCCCAGTTTGTTAACTTCTTGAATGGGACCCCAATTTTGTTATGTTCCCGGATGAAGAGGAATAAGTTGGTTCCCCTTCTTTATTCAACCCCTCAGTTGGTCGCAACAAGGTAAATTTTAAAAAGATCCCTTCCCCTGAGGATACCGGTTCCCAGTCCAAATGTATTTTAGAAGGAGCCAATTTAACCAGGATTTCTTCATTCAAAGAAAGAGTAAGTTTATTAGTTACTAAAATCTGAGAAAAATAATAAAAATGAAACACGCATACACACAGATCAGAAATGAGATGTTAAGAATCCAAATAAAAGTTTAAACAAATACGAATAAGTCTTTGGCTTGCCAATGAGGTGTAGATGGCAGTACATTGTGGACGTTAAATTGGGTGATTCCGGTAGAGCTGATTTTGGCAGTTTCGCCAAACTTTTGAAGATACTTGGTTCTGCAGGGTAGCTGAAGAGACTGTCCTATTTTCTTTTTGATTGTGGCTTCTGCTGAGCCTTGCCTCCAGCAAGAGAGAGGAAGACTTGGTCTGCAATTGCAGGAGTGACTAGTTCATCATCTTGTGCTGTCACTCTCATAGCACACCAGCACATGCTACACTGCTCTGCAACTAGCTTTTTAACCCATTTTTCCCCTGTGTATCCCAGGAAAGGAAATAGTCATCTTGCACTCATATCAGAGCTATTTACACATTCTGAGATATAAATGAACAGGAGATGGATCTTTGGATGACTGCTGAGATGTGCAAATCGGCATTTTGTCTCTGCAATCACAGGAAGTTAATGTTCAGTCTCTTGCATCTTTCCTGTCTCCTTTCAAATGTCTCTCCTTGAAGAAGGCCATGACATCTTTTCAGGTACTACATTCCATGTTCTCTCAGGACAGGTCTGTCAGTATAATCCACATAGGAATTTTCGAGAGTGGTCACTTTACATTATCAGCCATCTTTTGCTCAGTGTCCTTGCTTGTATTTCTTTAAAAACATACAAGTCTTCCATAAAACGTTCAATATGCCCACAAATAATTTGTGGCGGTAATCAGCTTTTCACGACACTTTCCCCACTCCACGAATGAAATGAGATTCATTCTCAAGGATAAAAAAACAACAGACGCAAACACATTCATTCTCCTAGACTTGGTCAATATTATCTCTTCAGTTCTAACCGAGTCTCTTTTAGTTCTGGACAGGGTGTCTGCAATCACATTTGATTTCCCAGCAATGTGGAGCTAGTGTGGTGCAGGCTGGCTTGTCTCTGCATAAGCCTTTAAATGCAGTGAGCAGCCCATCAAATTTGCTCGCTATTCTGCACTTAGGTGGGTGAATAAGGAGTCTAGGTTCACTAGAATCTCTGTTTTGGTTAGCCGGGTAGCAGGGGGTTCAATCTGGGCCTCACACATGCCTCCCTCCAATTCATCCCCACTGCTGCCTTCATCCTCGAGGTTGGTAGCAATGGTACAGACCATTACCTGCTTGTCCCCTTCTCTGCTATGATTTTGCTTTATCATCTTGACAAGGCACAGCCTTTGCTTTTTTCCCTGATCTGGAATTTCAATGAGCTAGTTTACTTCTCCGAGCTTCTTAGCTACTCTGTATGGGCCACTGAACCAAGCTTTTAAGGGTTCACCTGGTATTATTAGGAGCACTAACACATAGGGCAGAATTTCCCGGTTGGCGTACGGAGGCAGGACCTGCATGTCGACGTGTGAATTGACATGGGGTGATGTCGGGCATGTATCCTGACATCACCCCGCGCCATTTAGATTTTCAGTTCAACAAGCGGGCAGCCAAATTGGCTGTGTGCCCGCCGAACTTTCAAAGGCCTATTAAGTCCTGTTAATTACCTAATTGAGGTCGGTGTCAGGGCTGCTCATCCAACCTTATGGTTGGACAGGCAGGCCGGGAGCCCAGGCGAACTTCCAAAAAAACATGAAACCTCATCCACAGGCAGGATGAGGTTTCATGAGGATTTTGAAATGTTTATTAAATTTTAACATACAAGTAATTGACATGTCCCAGCTCATGTGACAGTTCAGCACAGTTTTTAAAGCTGAAAGAGTGCACAGACCTGCTCAGGGACCCCCCCACCGTCCACACAGGGGGCGCATAGCACTTCAGGGCGGATGTCACACTGGGCAGGCCTTAATTGGCCCGTCCACGTAAAATGGCAGCACGCCCCCAACTGGGGGTGCCGATCGGGAACCCGCCTGCCCACCTGCAAATGCGCCCGCACAAGCCCCCCGACAGGTAGAAAATTCTGCCCATAGTCTCCTGGCTGAAAGATTCTGGCATGTTTGTCTGCCTGTTTCTTCATTGCTGTCTGGGAGATTTTCAAGTGTTCTCTGGCCACATCACAGGCTCTCATGAGTCGCTCCTGAAAGACTGTTATGTAGTCTAATGCAGAGACTTCCTCCTTCTGTCTAAAAACCTCTCCTTGATTAGTTTCAGAGGCCCTCGCACTTGGTGCCTGTTAACTAATTCAAACGGAATATAACCAGTGGACTCATTGGGTGAGTCCCTGGGAGCAAACAGAAGAAAACCTATCCCAGCCATGGGGTTACTCGTGGCAGTATGCTCTGACCATTGCTTTTAGGGTCCGGTGGTACCGTTCTAGCACCCACTGCGACTGCAGGTGATACGCTGAAGGCTTCAGCTGGGTCACGCCCAGGTTACCCGTGACTTCGTGGAATATTTTGGACATGAAATTTGAGCCATGATCTGACTGGATCTCGGTGGGCAGCCCATACCTGGTAAAAAAAAAATGGGATAATTGCCCCACCAATGCTTTGGAAGATATAGTTCTCAGGGGAACAGCCTCTGGAAAGCAAGTAGCTGTGTCCATGGTGGCAAGGATATATTGGTAACCTCCTTTTGTTTTGGGCAGGGGCCCCATACAGTCCACTAACACCTTGCTGAATGGTTCCCCAAAAGCACAGCAATCATAGGTGCAGGTTTTATTGCAGGCTGGCAGGTGTGGCAGGTTCTGCAAAACTTTGCTACATCCCTGTGGATGTGTGGCCAGTAAAAATTCTGGCTGATGCAGGCTTGATGCATATAGCGACATGCCCAGCCATCGGAATTTCATGAGCTAGCCGTAATATTTCCCTCCAGCACCTCTGTGGCACTATTACCTGTTGGATCACTGTCCACTCCTCATTTGCAGTTCTGTGAGGGGGGTCTCAATTTCCTCATTAGCACCTTATTTTTAATGTAGTAACATTCAGGGACTGCTTCTGCCTCAGCTTCAATATGAGCTAGCAATGAAGATCTATTTATTATCTCCTTAGGGTCTTCTAGACTCCCAAAAAAGTTTCAGAAAACCAGACCATAGGGTCTTCTGTCTGTGGTGCTGCTTCATCCTCTATTGACAGAACTTGTCTGACCATAAACCACACAGTCAGGGAAAATGCCAGGCACTTTCTCCTGCAGCTGTTCTGTCTCCCTGACCTCAATTGACTTCTCTGAGACCAGGGATGCTATTACCGTTGATCCTGCCAAGTCATTGCTAAGGAGCAAGTTGACTCCATCCGCAGGCAAACTGGAGATGAGTCCCACGGTCACTGGTCCTGACACAAGGTCGCACTCCAGATGCATAAGGGGATGGGCATGCACCTTCCTTTAATCCCCCTTACCAACACCTTGGCACTTACTGCACTCTCTGGTGGAAAGGTCATGTCTTTTCCCAGCAGTAGAATGTGGCTGGCCCCTGTATTCCTCAGTATCACAATAGGCTTACTCACCTCGCCCTGGGAAATGTGGTCACCCTTCCTTTGGATGTAAAATCCTTGTAACTCTCAGGGATTTGTTTAACCTCATCCACACTCTCAAGAATGCATCTACAGGGATTCACACCCACAGTCAGAGCCATTGGCCAGTCTGCTATGCTGTCTGACTGACTCCCATTCTCTGCATGGGGTGTATGTATCCCGATAAATCCCACTGGTTTTTCCTGTGAGCTCCAGCAGTTGGCCTGGAGATGCCCGACCTTTCGGCAGTTAAAACACAAAGCCTTCTTAACCTCATTTTTCATTTCAGCACCACCCTTTCTGTCCTGAGGAGGGCCCCCAGCATTTCCTTCTCTCCTGTGGGTGCTCAGTTTTCTATCACTCTCTCCACCTCTATCCTTTACAGTTGGTTAGGAACATAGAAAATAGGAGCAGGAATAGGTCATTAGGCCCTTTGAGCCTTCTTCACCATTCAATATTATCATGGCCATCTATCTCAATGCCATACTCTCATATGACAATCCTGCCACCCCAAGAATCAGTCTGGTTAACCTTTGCTGCACTCCATCTGTGGCAAGCATATCCTTTCTTGGGTAAGGAGATCAAAACTGCACACAGTACTCCAGGTGTGGTCTCACCAAGGCACTGCAGTGGTTGGGGGTGACTGGTAGAGGGTCTCTTCTGGGACAAAGGTTGTGGATCAATTCATACTCATCAGCTGCCTGCCTGGCCCCTGTTACGCTCGGTTCTTCTAAATGTGTTCTTATTGGGACGGGTGTGGCATTTTTAAACTTCTCGAGAATTATTTCATGGAGGTTTTTGTAAGAGGCTTCTGTTTTAAGTGCCCACGCCCATTGGTCAAAAGCAAGTTGCTTAAGCCGTTCAAATTCCAGGTATGTCTGGTCAGGTCGTTTCCTGAGGGTACAGAATTTCTGATGGTTTGCCTCCGGCACCAACTGGTACACACTTAAAATGGCCGTTTTTGCTGCCTCATAGTCAGTGGCACTTTCCTCAGGCAAGAGGGAGTAAACCTTGTGAGCTTTTCCTGAAAACTTACTTTACAGTAGTAGGGACCAACTTTGGATTGGCCACTTTAACTGCTGCGCCAACTGCTCGAAATAGATAAAGAAGAACCTTTGCTTAATCAAATTTAAGGATTAAATGAGCAAACCAGATTGCTTCACCCTTAAGCCTGAGCTAATGGTGTCTTCAAGGGACATAGTATGATCCCTGCCCCTCAGCTCGAACTGTTTTATTTTAAACTCCCTTTCCCTCTCCCTGTCCTGGAATTCTCCCTCTTCTCTCCATGCCCTTTCTCGTCTTTCCTCTTCCTCTCTTTCCCTTTCCCTTTCCTCTTTCTCTCATTCCTTTTCCCTTTCCTTTTCTCTTTCCTGAAGCTCTAATTTCCATTGCTCCAATTTTAAACTCTGTACCCTTACTCTGTACAGTTTCATTGTCCTCAATTTCCACCTCTAGACCTTTTAAAATTTTGGGTTTTCTGGCTTTCGGGTGAAAATCTAATCCTAATGTCCTCAATAGCTCTTTTAACTCTTCGAGGGACAGACTGTTGAACATTCATTACTAACGTCCCTTCCGTCTGTAAAAACATTGGCATCAAATGTGGACATTTTTACAGTTTAGGAGGACAGAAGCAACAAAACCTTTTTGCAGTTTTTAAAAATTGGTTTCGAAGGAGCAATTTACTTTTCCCACTCTAATTCTTATGTTTTGACTGTGGGAACTATTCTGGTACCTAGCCGCCAATTGTAACGACCAGTCCTGGGGCTAGTCCCCCAATTTATTAACTTCCCAAATGGGACCCCAAATTTGTTACAAGATTCTCATGTGTGGAGGAATGAGCTGGCTCCCCTTCTTTATTCAACCTCCTTGGTGGTCGCAACAAGGTTAATTTAAAAGGGGTCCCTTCTCCATGTGAATACCTTTTCCCAGATCAAATGCATTTATTATTTTAGAAGGAGCCAATTTAGCCAGACTTTCTTAAGTCAAAGAAAGATTAAGTTTACTAGTTACTAAAACCTGTGAAAAATAATAAAAATGAACACACATACACGCAGATCAGGAATGAGAAGGTAAGAGCCCCAAAAAAAGTTTTAAAAATATACAAATCAGTCTTTGGCTTGTCCATGAGGTATAGGTGGTGGTACGTTGCGGCCATTAAGTTGGGTGATTCCGGTGAAGTGATTTGGCAGTTTCACAATTGGTTTGGAGACACTTGGCTTTACAGGGTAGCTGAAGTGACTGTCCTATTTCCTTTTTTAGATTGTGGCTTCTACTGAGCCTTGCCTCCAGCAGCAGAGGAAGAGAGAGAGAGAGAGAGAGATTGCCTGTGACTACAGAGGTGACTAGTTGGTCTTCTTGTGCTGTCATTCACACAGCACACTACACTGCTCTGCAGCTAGCTTTTTAACACATTTTTTTCCTGTGTATTCCAGGAGACGGAATAATTCTAAGGTATAAATGAACAGGAAATGGATTTTTGGGTGACTGCTGAGACATGCAAATCAGTCTTTTGCCTCCACAACCACAGGAGATTAAAGTTCTATCTTTTGCACCATCTCTCATTCAAGTGTCTCTGCTTGAAGAAGGCCATTTCAGGTTTTTAAGGTGCGGTATTCCATGTTGTCTCAGGACAGATCTGACAGTGTAATCCACATAAGAATTTTCCAGAAAGTGGGCACTTTACATTATCAGCCATCTTTTGCTCAGTGCCTTTGCTTGTGTTTCTTTAAAAACACACAAAGTCTTCCTTTAAAATTTCAATAAGTAATTTGTGGCTTTAATCGGATTTTCATGACAAAACTCTCTATACAGTTTTAAGCTGGATGGTTGGCTACTGGGAGAAATTAGCCATTTTCTTTGATCATAGCTAGTGTCACCAGTTGCTGCAACAATTTATAAGGCAAACAAGCGCTACAATGATGTACATGCCAAACTACGAGAGGATAAAAACATTGGAACATGTATCAGCCATTCACCACTCAAACCTGTTCCACCAATCAATTAGATCATGGTTGTTTCTTAACCCCATTTATCCACCATGGTTTGATGTCCCTTAATGCTCTTACCTAACAAAATTCTATCAACCTCAGTTTTAAAATTTTCAATTGGCCTAGCCTCAACAGTTTATTGACAGCGATAGTTCCACATTTTCACCACTTTCTGTGTGAAGAAGTGCTTCCTGACATCAACCCTGCTGTAATGTTAAAATTATATCCTCTTGTTCTGGACTGAAACACCAGAGGAAGTAGTTTCTCCCGTTCACCCCCAATCAACTCCTTTAATCATCTTACACATCCTATTTTGATCACTCTTTAATCTTTTATATTCAAAGGAATACAAGCCTAGTTTATGCAACCTGTCCTTATAATTTAACCCTTTCTTTGTGGTATCATTCTGGTGAATCTACATTGCACTCTCCCAGAACAATACATCTTAACCTGGTGTCGTCAGCAAACTTGGATTTATGGCTGTCCATTCCTTCATACAAGTCATTTATAAATATAGTGTAAAGGTGAGGCTCTGGGACTGATCCCTGATGGACACCACTAGTCAAATCCTGCTAATTGGAGTACATACCAATTATCCTTACTCCCTGTTGCCTACTCCCAAACCAATTCCTTACCTATGTCAAAAATTTGCCTCCAATTCTGTGTACATATATATTTGCAGTCTCTTCTGTGCAGCCTAACTGAAGTCCCATGTCCCTTGATGTCTCCAAAACCTATCCTTTTTATGCAATATATTATATAGCATTGGAGGAAGCCATTCAGCCCATTTTGCCTGTGCTAGCCCTTTGAAAGTGTTAGACAATTGGATATACTGTCCTGATCTTTCCCAAAGCCCTGCAAATTTTTCCTTTTCAAATACAAATCCAATATTCTTCTGAAAATCAGTATTGAATCTGCTTCTACCATCTTTTTAGACAATGCATTACAGATTTTAACTACTTGCTACATGAAAAAAATTTCATCTCCTTACTGGTTCTTTTGTCACTCTTTTTAAATATATTTCCACTGGCTAGCAACCCTCTTGCCAATGGAAAGAGTTTTTGCTTCAGCCCAAAGTACACAGACTTGAATGTTTATAGTGGCCAATCAGTTCAGGTATTCATTGCCAGAAATGACTGGACCATGTCAATCATATATGACCAACAGTCTTCTTCCTGGCAGAGATGAAAAGCGAACTCTTTTGCTGCCTCACCCTGAACCATGACCCCACCACTGAACATCAAGCCAGCATTTCCCAGACTGTCACTGAGCTCATCTCCTCTGATGATCAGTCCATGACCTTGTGTCAATCTCATGGTCCCCGAACATGTACGCCTGCTTCTACCTCCTTCCCTGAATCCAAAAATAGAACTACTTTCGTAGACACATTGTTTTAGCTTGTTCTTGCCACACCATACTTATTTCTTCCTATTTTGATCCTTTTTTCTCCCATTGTTCAGTCTCTTCTGACATACATCTGTGCCTCCTCCCTTGCCATCCACAACAGTTTCTAGTTTCTTGACTCTAAATGTCTTCTTTTCACCATGAACGTCCAGTCTCTCTACATTTCCATCACCCAATAGTATGGCTTACTTGCCCTCCACTTCTCCCTGGAACAGAGGCCCAATTAGTCATCACCAAAAACACAAACAAGGAGCAGGAGCAGGCTATTTGGCCCCTTGAACCTGCTCCACCATTTAATAAGATCATGGCTGATCTGATAGTAACCACAAATCTGCATCCCACCTACCCCCGATAACCTATCATCCCCTTGCTTACTAAGAATCTATCCACCTCTGCCTTAGAAATATTCAAAGACTCTGCTTCCACCGCCTTTTCAGGAAGAGAATTCCAAAGACTCACGACCCTCTGAGAGAAAAAAATTCACCTCATCTCCGTTTTAAATGGGCGACCCCTTATTTTTAAACAATGATCCCTAGCTCTAGATTCTCCCACAAGAGGAAGCATACTCTCCACATCCAACCTGTCAAGACCCCTCAGGACCTTATATGTTTCAATCAAATCACATCTTACTCTTCTAAACCCCAGCGGATACAAGCCTAGTCCAACCTTTCCTCATAAGACAACCTGCCCATTCCAGGTATTAGTCTGGTAAACCTTCTCTGAGCTGCTTCCAATGCACTTACACCTTCCTTAAATAAGGTGACTAATACTGTAGACAGTAATCCAGATGTGGTCTCATTAGTGCCCTGTGTAACTGAAGCAAAACCTCCCTATTTTTGTATTCAATCCCCCTCGCAATAAATGATAACATTCTATTAGCTTTCCTGATTACTTGCATTGACCACCATCTTCCTTCACCTGGACAAACTTGTTCTTTAGAATTCCTCCTTTGATTCCTCACACATTCTCCAAATAAAAGAGGTCACTAAGGGAGCATGAATGGGTCCTGGCTGTGTTTGCTTTTCATGGGATGTTTTCTTTATGCATTCATGGGATGTGGGCATCACTGTCTAGGCCAGCATTTATTGCCCATTCCTAATTACCCTTCAGAAGGTGGTGATGAGCTGCCTTCTTGAACTGCTGCGGTTCATGTGCTGTAGGTACAGCCACAACGCTGTTAGCGAGGGAGTTCCAGGATTTTGACCCAGCGGCAGTGAAGGAATGGCGATATATTTCCAAGTAGGATAGTAAGTGGCTTGGAGGGGAATTTCCAGGTGGTGGTGATCCCATGCATCTGCTGCCCTTGTCCTTCTAGATGGTAGCAGCCATGGATTTGGAAGGTGCTACCTAAGGAGGCTTGGTGAGTTCCTGCAGTGTATCTTGTAGATGCTACACACTGGTGCCACTCTGCGTTAGTAGTGGAGGGAGCTAATATTTTTGGATGGAGTGCCAATCAAGCCGACTGCTTTGCCTTGGATGGTGTCGAGCTTCATGAGTGTTGCTGGAGCTGCAGTCATCCAGGTAATTGGAGAGCATTCCATCACACTCCTGACTTCTGCCTTGTAGATGATGGGCAGGCTTTGGGGAGGCAGGAGTTGAGTTACTCGCCATAGGATTCCTAGCCTTTGACCTGCTTTTGGACCCACTGTATTTATATGGCTAGTCCAGTTCAGTTTCTGGTCAATAGTAACCCCCAGCATGTTGATAATGGACGATTCAGCGATGGTAATGCCATTGAATGTCAAGGGGCGATGGTTAGATTCTCCCATGTTGGAGATGGTCATTGCCTGGCATTTGTGTGGCACGCATATTACTTGCCACTTGTCAGCCCAAGCCTGGATATTATCTAGGTCTTGCTGCATTTGGACATGGACTGCTTCAGTGTCTGAGGAGTCGTGAATGGTGCTGAACTTGTGCAATCATCAGCGAACATCTGCAATGCTGACCTTATGATGGAAGGAAGATCATTGATGAAGCAGCTGAAGATGGTTAGGCCTAGGACACTACCCTAAGGAACTCCTGCAGTGATATCCTGGAACTGAGATAATTGACTTCCAACAACCACAACCATCTTCCTTTCTATGAGGTATGATTCCAACTAGTGGAGAATTTTCACCCTGATTCTCATTGACTCCAGTTTTGCTAGGGCTCCTTGATGTCATACTCAGTCAAATGTTGTCTTGATGTCAAGGGCAGCCACTCTCACCCCACCCCTGAAGTTCAGCTCTTTTGTCCATGTTTGAACCAAGGCTGTAATGAGGCGAGGAGTAGAGCGATCCTGGCAGAACCCAAACAGTGTCAGTGAACAGGTTATTGCTAAGAAAATTCAGCTTGATAGCACTGTTGATGACCCCTTCCATCACTTTACTGATGATCAAGAGTAGGCTGATAGAGTGGTAATTGGCCAGCTTGGATTTGTCCTGTTTTTTGTGTACAAGACATACCTGGGCAATTTTTCACATTCTGGTTAGACGCCAGTGTTGTAGCTGTAATATTACAGCTTGGCTAGAGACGCTGCAAGTTCTGGAGCACGTGTCTTCAATACTATTGCTGGAATATTGTCAGGGCCTATAGCCTTTGCAGTATTCAGTGCCTTCAGTCATTTATTGATATCACGTGGAGTGAATCGAATTGGCCGAAGACTGGCATCTGTGATGCTGGGGACCTCCGCAGGGGAACGTGGAACATTCTTTGTTCCAGTGCTACTCAGGTCCCATCCCTCATCTCCTTCTCTGGTGCACTGATGTCTGTGTTGGTGTTGCTTACAGCTCTCACCACATACCAGAAGATTTCATTAACTTTGCTTCCAATTTTCACCTTGCTCTCACCTTTGCATTGTCCATCTCTGAATCTTCCCTTCCCTTCCCTTCCTCAACTTCTCTGTCTGCATTTTTGGAGAAAAGTTGTCAACCAATGTCTTCTATAATCCCATTGACTCCCACAACTGTCTATATTTCCCTCTTATCCCTCTTCCTGTCAGGACACTATTCCATACTCCCAGTTTCCCCATTTCCATTTCACCTGTTCTGACAAAGCTACCTTCCACACCAGTTTTTCAAATATGCCTTTTTTTTCTCTCAACTGAGGATTTCCATCCAGCATGGCTTACAGGGGCCTTCGCCCTATCTGTCCCATTTCCCGCACTTCCATTCTAACCCCTCCTGTCCCTCAAAGAATCCTCACCTTCCACACACCAGCCTTCACATTTAGCATATCATCCTCCATTGTGCCCCTCACCTCTAGCATGATGGCACCACCAAACACTTCTACCCCATCCCTTTTGGCATTCTGAAGGGATTGTTTCCTTTGCAATACCTTGCTCCACTCCTACATCATCCTCAACATGTGCTTTTCATGCCACAGGACTTCCCTTTCTAGGAGGTGCAACATCCACACTTTCAGCTCCTCTATTTCCTTTATCCAGGGTTACAAATATGATTTCTAGGTGAAGCAGTGATTTATTTGCACTTCTTTCAATGTGACATATTCGATTCACTACTCAAAATGTACTCTCCTGTACTGGGAAAGCCAATAGCAGATTGGATGACTTCTTTGCTGAACACCCCTATTCAGTCTGCAAGTGTGATCCCTGAGTTTCTGAACACATGCCATTTTAATTCTGCACCCCACTCCCATGCTGACCTCTCTGTCCTCAGTCTCCTACACTTTCAATGAAGCCCAATGGAAGCTCATGGAACAGCAGCTCATCTTTTGATTAGGACTTTACAATCTTTCAAACTCAACATCGAGTTCAGCAATTTCAGACATAACAATTGCCGCCATTAATTCGGACGGTAGGTGTTGGCAATGAATCTGTTGTTCATTTAATCTGTCGTGCTTTCCACCCTATCACAAACCTTCCCTTTTGTTCTTTCCTCCACTTTCTGTGCCTCTATGGCCAAAATCTTCCGTTTAGTGAGTGGGCATGCAGATAGTGACCATGCTTACATCAGCCTCAGTGGTTCATGAGAAGATGGGTTCTCCCTGCACCATGTCTTAGTCGCACATGATTAGTCTGGGGGCAACCTGCAGGAGATGCAGTTAGGCGCATACTCAGAACTCCAGCACTTGTCCTATTCACGGTGATGAGATTGTGGAAGGGGGGCCTCAAGGTCTCATGGTCAAGAGCCATGCCCTAGTTGCACCTCCTTGCCATGGGAGCTAAGACCGTGTGTTTCTGAAAGTGACGAGGGGGGGTTGGGAGCAGCCGTACTATATTTTTGTGACCGATCAGCAGTAGTATGGCGAGGAGGCACTGGAGGCCTCAGATGGGCCACTGTGGTTAGGGTGCAGTGTGTGCGTGCAGAGTACATGTGCAATTAGCCTCAATGAATGGTCTTCTCTGTTTTGCAGGAGAAAAATGCGCATAATGCTTATGAGTGTTTGTGCACTGGAGGCGGCCAGGCCCAGCTGGTGATATTGAACCATTTTGAGCAGGCAGCCCTGGAGTTTGAAAGGCGCCATGCGCCCAGGTCCACAGGTGTCGGTGAGGCTGGGGTGGAGTGGCCAGGTATTTGAGGTCCACAGTCCCATCTGCTCTATTTTCCCACCATCCAAAGCACTGATCATTGTTGGAATTGTTAATGTAGCAACACTGCACATTCACAGACTGATAGAGTCAGACGTGTGGATCATTGACAAAGGTCCCTCAGCCCTTCGAAGATGTGCATACCTTCCCTAGTCGCTTTATCCCATTTCTGACCACTAACCCCATGGCCTTGTATGCAATGTCATCGCAACTGCACATCCAAATACTTATCACATGTTAGGAGGGTTTCTGCCTCCACCACCCTTTCAGCCAGTGCGATCCACATCTGTGCAAAAGTTCTTCATCACCTCACCTGTCAACCTCATGCCCCTTACCTTAAATAAATGCCACCAGGTTAGTCATTCCTCAGCCAATGGGAAAAGTTGGTTTCTGTCCACCTGATCCAAGCCCCTCATATTGTTATGTAGCTCAATAATGTCACCCCTCAATCTCCTGTGCTGCACGGCAAATATCACCAGTGTATGCTATGTGTCCTCATAACTCCAATTCTCCAGGCCAGCATGCATCCTGGTCAGTGACCTCTGCACCCTCTCCACTCCAATCACATCCCTCCCATGAAACGCTGATGACAACTGAACGCAGAAGTATAGCTGGAGAATTGGCAGCATTTTCTGCACTTGCAACATGACCTCCCTGTTCCTACATTCTATTCCTTGGCTAATGAAGGCATTATGCACATTTACCTTCTTAACTGCCTTATGTACCTGTCCCGTTACCTTAACGGGCCAGTTGACAGGCCCAGCAAGGTCCCTCTAATCGTCCTTACTTTCCACGGTCCTACTATTCCTCGCGTATTCCCGTACCTTGTTTGTCCTGCCCAAGTGCATCACCTTACACTTATCCACATAACATTCCATTTGGCATTCCTTAGGCCATCTGACCAACCTGTCTGTATCCACCTGTAATGTTTGGGATCCTCCTGACTATTTGCCACCTCACCAATGTTTGTCTCATTAGGTTCTGGAAGAGTGAGCGCATTATGAGCCTGGGGGAAAAGGATGAAGTGTGTCACTGTGTGGACGCTAAGTGATCCACTGTCCTTGTTGTTATTTTCAGCATCATCAGTGGCTGCCGACCAGGCTCCATTACAGGTGCCCCCTCTCATGCCTGAGGACCCTGAACTGTCACTTGCGTCACACCATTTCAGCGAGGCAGGCATCAGTGCAGATATTAGCACATTGGTGGGAATTGTAACATCGGCTAGTGTCCCGGGGCACAGTGGAGGGGGCACTTCACAATCGCTGGAGGAGATGGCAGAGACAAAAAGTGCTGAAGGCGCCAGCAACCAGAGGACTGCAGGGGACCAGGCATGTGCTGAGTCGGGCCATGATGATGTGCCTCTGGAGTTGTCCACGTCGCAGCAGCTGCAGGAAATGCGGCCGGGTGTGCGGGAGCACCTGGGAGTGTTGCATGAGAGCGTGGTTCGCTTGGTGTCTGTGGTGGAAGAGTTCATGCGGAGCATGAGTGCTGCCATGAGTCTCTTGTAGACCGTCATGCTTCCTCCATGGAGAGAGTGGTGACTCTCCTGGAGAGGGGCTTCCAGGAGAAAAACCAGTTTCTCCTGGGGATATGCTCGGACCTGCAGGCCCTCACAACGCCAGTGGCCACAGCTGGTCATTGGCAATGTGGGAGATGGTCAGGGCACCAAGTGTCCCAGCTCAGTGCCCATCCATCTACGGTGAGCAGGGTGGTCTGAAGCGACCTCACTTCAGCGGAGCAGCTGCCTGTCGTCTCTGCGGGTTCCTTTCAGGGCATGCCGGATGAGGGCAGCAGCTCCTCCGCCCCTCTGCCAGTGACTGTTGCATCTGCTGAGGCTGTGACGACTGGGAAGATGCCTGTTGTGGAACTGGCCACTCCCTCCCAGGTGGGGCCAGCACAGGCTCCACGAGCCAGAGGTTGTCCGTCAAAGTTATCGAGGCTAACAGGACAGCACATTGAGCAGGCTGTCTCAGAAGCCACTCCAAGCAATGGGGCGGCACCAAGACATAGCACCCATAAACGTAAGCATGAGGCACCTGAGGCACACCATGGATTTCTCACTGGTGCTTTTGTGTTGGCCCTAGATTAGGGAATTATTATTTTTTGTAGTTGTAAAAACATTTTGGATTCATTTTGTTGGACCATATGATGGATCAAAATAAAATCTACATGTGTTACCATGGCTGAAGGTCGCTCTTTTGTGCTGCATTTGTATGTTTTACAGACATGTCATGAGTGTTTGAGTGGGCATTGAGGTTTTTGTCCAAAGCCCTTAGTTGCAGCTGATGAAGTGGCAGATGTAGCACTTAAGTGCCGTGTATGGGAGCGCCAGGCAATGCTGGTCTTCCAGATCCATTTGTGTGGAGCTAGCTGAAGGTTCATTGGATTAAAGTTTCCCGGATGTCCCTGCCTCCTTGGTGTAGTGCTGGGTCAGCGTTCAGCACCTCATCATTGCCCTGTGCTTCCTTATCCTCCGAATCAGTGCTGGATTCATTGTGTGCAGCCGCATCCATGGCCTCAACGTCTTCATCATCCACTGTGTCCCCCCTTTCCAGTGCAAGATTGTGCAGAGTGCAGCATGCTACCACTATCACAGAGACACGATCTGGGGGGTACTGGAGTGCACCCCCTGAGCTGTCCAGGCATCGGAAGTGCATCTTGAGAAGACCGATGGCTCTCTCCACCACAGCCCTTGTGGAGCCGTGGCTCCTATTGTAGCTCTGCTCAGGTTCTGTTCTTGGATGGCAGAGAGGCGTCATGAGCCACCTTCTGAGGGAATAGCCCTTGTCACCCAGCAGCTATCCATCAAACCAGGCTGGAGCACTGAAGAACCCTGGCACCTGGGGGTGTCTGACGGTGTAGGCGTCGTGGGAGCTGCATGGGTACCTTGCACAGACTTGAAGAATCAGTGATCACACACCATCTGCATATTCATGGGGTGGAATCCCTTCCTGTTGATGAAGGCACCAGGCTCACCTGCTGGCGCCTTGATGGCCACATGTGTGCAGTCTTTTGCACCCTGGACTCGGGGAAGCCTGCAATGGCCGCAAAGCCTCTGGCTGGCTGTGCCTGACTTGCCTGGTCGCAGTGGAAGCGGATGAAGGTCAATACACGCCTGAACAGAGCGTCTGTGACCTGCTTGACACAAGCGTGGACAGCTGATTGGGAGACACAGCAAAGATCACCCACCGAGCCCTGGAAGGTGCCAGAGGCATAGAAGTAGAGGGCAACTGTGACCTTCAGAGCCGCTGGCATGGGGTGTCCGCCCACATAGTTAGGAGAGATCTCAGGGCCAATCATCTGACAGATATAGTTGACTGTCTCCCTTGACAGTCGGAGCTTCCTTAGGCACTGTACCTCAGTCATATTGAGGTAGCTGCTTCTCCGCCTTTATACCATGGCAGCAGGATAGTGGCGTCATCTGCGGCCCCTTCCACCTTGGACTACCTCTTGGCCCAGCACCCCTGTACCTGCGCCTGTCCTCCCAAGGGTGCCTCCCCTGGAGGCTGATTGCGCACTCCTGGCCTCCTCCTTATTCTAGCCTTGCCTTCCTCCTCAGAGGAGTTGTCTCCAGTGGACATGTCAGAACCCAAACCCAGGCTAAAGGGAGGCCTCCGGTTAGCTGCAAGCCCGATAAAGATTCCTGACTGCAGAGTGCTGAGCTGAAGGTTCAAAGTACACAGAAAGCTGCTGGAATTCGTTCTGAACTACTACAGATCACACAGGCAAGTTTAAAACAGTTTCTGCAATAAATATTTCACAGACCAGATTGACAGCCCCACTGAGCCCTCTTATCCCACCCGTGGATGAGTTTTATTAAAAAGTCGCTTACCCGCCTGCCCATTGCCCACCCCCTGCACGTCATCCAGAAAATTCTGCTCTATATTTGCTTAAAGTCTGTTATACCTCTGACATTTTCTAGTCCTGATGAAAGGTGGCCAAACTGAAATGTTAGCTTTCTCTACAGATGCTGCCTGGTTTGTTGAATATTTCCAGCATTTTCTGCTTTTATTTTAGATCCACACCATCTGCAGTATTGTGCCTTTAAAGCATTATTGGGCCCTGTTTTTTATTTGAAAACTGCTCATTATTCCAGGGTCATCATGAAATGTAAAGATAGCCCCCAATTTCTCTTCCTCATTACAGACCATCTTCTTAAGCCCCTTCCACCCTCACCTTCAGCAAGTGCAAGGATTTTCTTTGTCAATAAGATTGAGGCTATTTGTTAAGATGGCTCTGCCACTAACCCACCAGGCCAAACTTCTTCTAAAGCTCCCTTCTGCCCTAGCCTTGAACTTTCCTCTTTCTCTAGTTTTTGTCCCATGTCCCCTTTTGCCCTCTCCAAACTCATTTTTGCCTATGAGAGCCATCTACTGATCCCTCAGGCCCATTCCCACCAAACTGTTGAACACCTAACTTCCCTTCCTGGTTTCCATATTAACTGGTATTAACAGCTCTCTCTCTTCAGGTACCACCCTTTTCCCCTTCAAATCTTCTATGATCAACCTTCCTCATCCCCCGCTTTAAAAAGCCTACTCTCTGTCCTTGCAAACTACTGCTCCATTGCCAACCTCCCTTTCTCCACACTGCTCACGCTGTTAGCTACAGTATCCAAACAGATTGCACCACACTCACTTACATGCTTCCCTCTCTCTTGCAGAACAAGGTGATGCACAACAGGAAGCAATAGGAACTAATCATAACTAATCATAGGGTGACCTAGTCCCCCAAGGAGAAGACTGTGCTAGTTATTCAAAACAAAAACAGAATTACCTGGAAAAACTCAGCAGGTCTGGCAGCATCGGCGGAGAAGAAAAGAGTTGACGTTTCGAGTCCTCATGACCCTTCGACAGAACTTGAGTTCGAGTCCAAGAAAGAGTTGAAATATAAGCTGGTTTAAGGTGTGTGTGTGGGGGGGGGGGGGGGGGGGGGGGGTGGGGTGGAGGGGGTGGGGGGGGGTGGGGAGAGAGAGAGAGAGAGAAGTGGAGGGGGTTGGTGTGGTTGTAGGGACAAACAAGCAGTGATAGAAGCAGATCATCAAAAGATGTCACAAACAACAGAACAAAAGAACACATAGGTGTTAAAGTTGGTGATTTTATCTAAACGAATGTGCTAATTAAGAATGGATGGTAGGGCACTCAAGGTATAGCTCTAGTAGGGGTGGGGAGAGCATAAAAGATTTAAAAATATTTAAAAATAATGGAAATAGGTGGGAAAAAAAAAATCTATTTATTTATTTATCTATTTATCTATTTCCATTATTTTTAAATATTGGGCATGAATGGGTTGATCCCAGGGCAGCGGGCAAAGACAACACAAGTGCCATCTCACTGAAAGGGCAGGTCACATATGGGTTCTGCTGATGAATGATGAGGATTTTAATGGGGCAGACTGCAGACGAAGGCTGATAGATATGCGCAGTGAACTATTTGGTGCATTGGGAAGTCTGCCAGGAAGTTTGTAGTCAATGTCAAGGAACAAGGAGGAGTGCAGCACCAACTTGGCACAGGATTTTGCACAGAGCTTGGAGCCAATTCTTTCCAGCAAAGAAGTTATGCCCAACTCAATTTGCACACTTGTAGATGTAACCATGATGCAGCATCTGATAACTGATGTCTCAGCTTCCGTTGCACGACAAGTAGCTTTCCACCAAAATTCTGATTGCTGCAGTGGAAAATCAGAGTGATATCATGTAGGCTTAGCTCACTGCCATAAAAGGTTAGATCGCTAGTCCAGCCACCTGTCCTCTAACAAATTACTAGGGTTGCTGAGTTGCTTCCCCGGAGAATTCATAGTGCAGTATGTGTTTGTCATCTCTCAGGGTGACAGCATTCATTCTCCCAGCCCTGCCACTCTGGAAGCGCTCTTGCTGTTACATATCAGCCAGCCCAGTCCTGACTGCAGCTACCCATGCTGAGATGGTGCAGCCTGAAGCCAGGTCTTCTAGGGAAAGAACTACTAGAGGGCATCCTGCGAGATCATCTGCAGTCTCCTGCTGTGAAAGCCAGCAGCCTTCCACAAGCCATGCTCCAGACGCTCAGATAGCACTGTGTAAGAGCTCTATGACGGGCAAAGGCTCAGTGAAGACAAGCGCTAAGGGATTGTACAGTGGTGCTTATTTTACATCTGTATGCACTATGACATAATTTGATTTGTAAATTTGATTTAGAATATTTATTTTGTTTTGGTTTTTACTTTTGTGTTGTGACCAAGATGTTGATGTGATGGTTAGTTAAAGAGAGAAGGTAAAGTTGTGCATGGAAGATTGGAGTTTTGGTTACTGGTATCTCACTCAAGGTAGTCCTTCATGTACAGCCCAGGCAGAAAGCCTCCTTTACTCTTTTTCTTTTTGGTCCTCCTCCCTCTTCTGATAGCTTGTCTTGCTCTACATGGCCTCTGTTCATTCTCACAATTATGCTTACTAGTGCATCCATGTCCAGCAGCAACTGGTTTATGCAGAAGCCTTGGAGTCAGCAAATAGTCCTTCAGCACCTGCCACACCACTCCCTTTCATAACTTGAAACAACTATAAAAAGTATCAAACACTTGTAGAGTTGTAGCAACAGCCAAAGAAAACCAAACAGCAACTAATCTGTAAGTAGTTAATAATTATTTTAAATAGCACCTTGAAGGGTTTTTTTTATTCATTCATAGGATGTGGCTAGCCCAGCATTTATTGCCCATTCCTAAACGGTGGTGAACTGCCTTCTTGAAACATTGCGCCCATGTGGTGTAGGTACACCCACAGTACAGTTAGGGAGGGAGTTCCAGGATTTTGACCCAGCGACAGTGAAGGAATAGTAATATATTTTCAAGTCGGGATGGTGTGTGGCTTGGAGAGGAACTTCCAGGCGGTGGTGTTTCCATGTTTGGTGTCCTTCCTGATGCTTAGCGTGTGTTCAGCCTTGTGAGGTTAGAAGAGGGCATCAGCTGGAGCTCCAAAATGATGCACTCTAAAATCAGCATTGGATGGACTTCATGCTCTGCCTATTCTGCATGTTTCTGACAGATACTAGCTGTGCAACATTGTGCCTGGCTTGATTCATGGCAGAAGTGTGTGCGTGCATCAGTTGCTATCTTGATTCCCAAAGCCCAAATACAGGGTACTACCAAACCCAATTTCATGTCCATTGTGTTTGCTAACACACTTTCAGTATTTCATGACCATTGGCCATTGCAAGACGTAGAGGGCCCTATTGATTCTGATACTAATACAGGGATTTAAATCATGAGTTTATTTTAGTTTAATTAGATTTCATTTTTAATTTAGTTAATGGTAATGGTAGCATAGCTGTAATGTTACTGGACCAGTTACTGGACCATTAATCCAGAGGCCTAGACTACTGACTTCAAATCCCACCACGGCAGTTGGAGGAAGTTAAATTCAATTAAGTAAATAAATCTGGGCTAAAAATGTTGCTTCAGTAGTGGTGGCCATGAAATCACCAAATTGTCATGAAAATCCATTTGGTTCTCTAATGTCCTTTAGAGAAGGAAATCTGCTAACCTTACTCAGTCTTGCTTGCATGTGATTCCAGACCAACAGCCATGTTATTGACTCTTACCTGCCCTCTGAAAAGGCTTGGCAAGCCATTCAGTTATATCAGACTGCTACGATAAAGGCTAATAATGAAACAGGACGTACCAACCAGCATCAACCTGGGCATCAATACGACAAAGGCACACCCAGCCTGACAATTCTGCTAGATCCTTGTCACCAACATCTGGTACTAAGACTGGGATAGCTGTCCCACAGACTAGTCACTCAACACTTGATATATTTATATATATATATACATATTGAATCATACAGCCAATGTCACAGACTCCAACATCACTATCCCTGGGTATGTCCTATCCCACCAAAGAACATACCCACCAGAAGTGGCAGCACAGTGGGATCCTGAGATGACAGAGAAGTCCTGGGAGTTCGCAAAGTCTCATGGCCTCAGGTCAAACATGAGTAAGGAAACCTCCTGCTGATGATCACCTTAGTCCTTCCCTCACCTAATGAATCAGTACTCCTCCACATTAAACTCCACTTGGAAGAGGCACTGAGGGCAGCAAGGGCACAGAATGTACTCTGGGTGGGGAACTTCAGTGTCCATTAGAGGCTCTGTAGCACCACCTTGAGTCAGCTGGCCAAGCCTTGAAGGACATATCTGTCAGATTGGGCTTGTGGCAGGTAGTGAGAGAACGAACACAGGGGAAAATCTACTTGGCCTCATCCTCACTAATCTATCTGTCAGAGATGCATCTGTCCATGACACTATTGGTAGGAGTGACCAGTACACAGTCCTCGAGATGACATCTTCACACTGAGGACAGCCTCCATTGTATATTGTGGAACTACCCTTGTGTTAAATGGTATAGATTCAGATCAGATCTAATAGTTCAAAATTGGGCATCCATGGGGTGTTGTGCACCAACAACAGCAGCAGAATTGTATTCCACCACAATCTGTAACCTCATATAATCCCTTATTTACCATACTGTCGAATCAAATGACCAAGCAGTTCAATGAGAAGTGTGGGACAGCATTCCAGGAGCAACACCAGGCATACCTAAAGATGAGATACCAATCTGATGAAGCTACAAAACAGGACTACAGGGAGCAACATGGAATAGACAGGGCTAAGCAATCCCGCAACTAATGAGTCAGAGGAAAGTTCTGCAATTCTGCCACATCCAGTGAATAGTGATGGATAACTAAACAACTAATCAGATGAGGAGACTGTACATACATTTCCATCCTGAATGCTGGGCAGCCCAGAAGGTCAGTGCAAAAGGCAAGGCTTCAGCATTTTCAACCATCTACAGTGAGAAGTGCTGAGTGCATGATTCATCTCAGCCTTCTCCTGAGTGCCCAGCATCACAGTCAACTTAATTTGCTTGATATGTGATATCAAGTAACAGCTGAGTGTACTGGAGACACCAAAGATTATGCAATACAATAATATCCTGGCTGTAGTGCTGAAGAATTGTACTGCAGAGCAAATGGTGTCCATAGCCAAACTGTAATAGTACAGTTGACACTCGGCATCCACCCGACAATGTGCAAAATTGCCTTAATCCAAATCGGCTAATTACTGCCGCATCAGCCTCTTTTCAATTAACAGCAAAGTGATGGAAGTGTGTCATCGCTATCAAGTAAAACTTGCTCAGCAATAACCTGCTCACCGATACTCAGCTTCAGGTGGGAGTGAGTGCCCTTCACATTAAGGTAACATATGACCCACGTGTGTGGCATCAAGGAGCACTATCAAAATTGAAGTTAATGGGAATCAAGGGGGAAACTTCACAGGTTGAAGTCATACCGAGCACATCCATACCCGAAGCTCATCCACAAGGCATGAGACAGGAGTGCGATAAAATACTTCCCAGTTACCTTGATGAGTGCAGATCCCATAACATTCAAGCAGTTGGACACGGTTCAGGACAAAGCAGTCTACTTGAATAGCATCCCATCCACCACCTTAAACATTCATTCCCTCCTCCACTGGCGCACTGTGGCAGCACTGTATAAAATTTACAAGATGCACTGCAGCAACTCGCCAAGACTCCTTCGACTATTACTTCTAAATTCGTGAATTCTACTACTTAGAAGGACATGGACAGCAGGCTTATGGGAACACCACCACCTGCAAGTCCCTTCTGGGTCATGCACCATCCTGGCTTTGAACTATATTGTTGTTCCTTAACTGCCACTGGGTCAAGGTCCTGCTACTCCCTCCCAACCGGCACTGTTAATGTACGACACTACATGGATTGCAGTGGTTCACCACCATCTTCTCAAGGGCAATTAGGGAATAGGCAATAAATGCTGAGCTTCCAGGGATGCCCACATCCCATGAACAAATAAAATATATTCACAGAATCACAGAGTGCAGAAGAGGCCCTTCGGCATATCGAGTCTGCACCAACATGTGAGAAACGCCTGACCTACCTACCTAATCCCATTTACCAGCACTTGGTCCATAGCCTTGAATGTTATGACGTGCCAAGTGCTCATCCAGGTACTTTTTAAAAGATGTGAAGCAACCCGCCTCCACCACCCTCCCAGGCAGCGCATTTCAGACCAGAGGGTAAAAAAGTTTTTCTCCCCTAAACCTCCTGCCCCTCACCTTGAACTTTTGTCCCCTCGTGACTGACCCTTCAACTAAGGGGAACAGCTGCTCCCTATCCACCATGCCCCTCATAATCTTGTACATCTCAATCAGGTCGCCTCTCAGTCTTCTCTGCTCCAACAAAAACAACCCAAGTCTATCCAACCTCTCTTCATATCTTAAATGTTTCATCCCAGGCAACATCCTGGTGAATCTCATCTGCACCCCCTCCAGTGCAATCACATCCTTCCTATAATGTGGTGATCAGAACTGCACACAGTACTCCAGTTGCGGCCTCATCAAGGTTCTATGCAACTCCAACATGGTCTTCCTACTTCTGTAATCTATGCCTCGATTGATAAAGGCAAGTGTCCCATATGCCTTTTTCATCACCCCACTAATATGCCCCTCCGCCTTCAGAGATCTATGGACACACATGCCAAAGTCCCTTTGTTCCTCAGAACTTCCTAGTGTCATGCCATTCATTGAATACTTCCTTGTCAAATTACTCCTTCCAAAATCACGCTTTTCAGGGTTAGGTTCCATCTGCCACTTATCTGTCCATTTGACATCCCGTCTATATCTTCCTATAGCCCAAGCTCACTGTTAACCACCCTTCCAATCTTTGTGTCATCCGCAAACTTACTAATCCTACCCTCCACATAGTCATCTATGACATTTATATAAATGATGAATAATAGGGGACCCAGCACAGATCCTTGTGGTATGCCACTGGACACTGGCTTCCAGTCCCTAAAGCATCCTTTTGTCATCACCCTCTGTCTCCTACAACTAAGCCAATTTTGAATCCACCTTATCAAATTACCCTGTATCCCATGTGCATTTTCCTTCTTTATAAGTCTCTCATGTGGGACTTATTCACATATAAGTGTATATATGTGCACACACAAAAGACTTTGCTGAAATCCATATAAACTACATCAACTGCACTACCCTCATCTAAACACCTGGTCACCTCAAAACATTCAATCAAATTTGTTAGGCATGACCTCCCTCTGACAAAGCCATGCTGACTATACCTGATCAAACTTTGCCTCTCCAAGTGGAGATAGATTCTCTTCTTCAGAATTTTCTCCAATAGTTTCCCTACCACTGACTTGCGACTCACTGGCCTGTGGTTCCCTGGCTTATCTCTACAACCCTTCTTAAATAGCGGAACCACATTAGCTGTTCTCCAGTTCTCTGGCACCTCCCCCATGGCCAGAGAGGAATTAAAAATTTGGGTCAGAGGCCTTGCGATCTCCTCCCTTGCCTCCCTCAGCAGTCTGGGACACAAATCATCCAGACTGGAGATTTGTCCACTTTTAAGCCTGCCAGCACCTCCAATACCTTGTCACTCTCGATATCAATTTGCTGAAGAACCTCGCAGTCTCTTTCCATGAGTTCGATACCTTCATCCTCATTCTCTTGGGTGAATATGGATGTGAAGTATTCGTTCAACACTCTACCAATGTCTTCTGGCTCCACCCATTGATTTCCCCCTTGGTCCCTAATGGGCCCTACTCTTTCCCTGGTTATCCTCTTCCCATTGATATACTTATAGAATATCTTGGGATTTTCCCTACTTTTACCAGTCAGAGCTTTCTCATATCCCCTCTTTGCTCTCCTAATTGCTTTCTTAAGTTCCACTGGGCACTTTCTGTACTCCACTAATGCCTCTGCTGATTTGTTTCCCTTGTACCTGCTAAAAGCCTCATTGTAAGAATACCAAGTGCCCTGATGAGTGCAAGATGAAAAGCTTCGACGTCACTTTTTTCAGCAATATTCAATTTCTGTACTAACAAATGACTAAATAAACTATACTTATGGTGTCTTCTCAATTTGAAGGGAGACTTGTGCAATTGCCTTTCTGTTGGTGACACTGGGGCAAACCAATATCACCCCTATTAGTTTAATAAAATAGGCATATCCACGCTTGTACTTAGTGCCAGTTTTATTGGCAGTTTGTTCGTTTCTGAACTGTTTGATAACACATAGGATCACCTGGCATAAAAAGTGAAATTTTTTCTTGAGCGGTCTAACAAACTCCTTCCACATTTTTTATCCCTGGCTTGAAGCCTCACTGATGCTCTATTATACGTTTTGTAAAACCCAAGTAGTCTGAAACGACATAGTAGAGTTGTCATTCTGGAACCCTCCAGTGAGAAGGGAGCTGGCTCGGACTTATACGGCCACTTTTCCTCGGATGTGTATTGGAATCTACTTGACAACGGCACAAAAACCGACAGCATCACTGTATTCTTACAAGCTTCTACTTTGAAAAATAAATTGAAAGCACGCTGTTTTATCAAAATATTTTTTATTTTTAAAAGAATTTAAGATTATAGCTCATTGAGCTCTGTGTTTAAATAAGTAATATTAAATATCGCAAATAAATGTAAAGCAATTTACAAAGAAAGACTGCCTATATCTCAGGTAGCTTATTCCAGAATGCATGCCAAAGCTATATTCTACATTCACTGTGCAACGACAATAATGCAGCGTCTGCATCATTAGCAGTACCGTCCCCAATTATCCTTGTCCTCTCTTAATGATAAACCTTGGTTGACAAAATACATTTTTTATCAAGTGTAACAAAGGCTCTTGGAATTCAGCTTTTAGACAATTTCAATTACATTATTTTTATGCTGCCCATATATAAGAATTGTCAATGAATTAACAAATAGTGATTAGTTATATAAAGTACATATATTACCTCCATCTAACACCTTCAAATTTGACTAATTTTAGAACTACTATGCACTGTAGAAAGCATCAAAATGTTATCTGTTGATCCTATCTTGATGAAAATAACGGGAAGTTCGAACGGAAAATCGACCGCAACAGATCGGGCAGCAGACAATGCACAAGCTCTTCATCCGTGCAGAACCAAAGGTATGGCTGCAATCTGTAAACTGTTCAAACTATTGATGATTTGTGGCTGGTCAGGGGTCCTGAAATGAGCTGCTAGGTGCAAGCAGTGCCAGCCAAAATTCCCCCATTGGTGAGCGGTGAGTGCACACCGGGCTCAGGGCGAATTCAACCTCCAAGGGACGCCCAGGGCGAAGGAGAGCACAAATAAAATGGCTGAAATAGAATGTTACTATCAAAGCTCATTTTGATTTAAGACGTTTTCGTACATTAAAATCCAATTTGATGTAAAAACAAACTTGGTGTATTATCGTTTCCATTTCAATGTTGACATGCATTCCCGCATACACAAAAGGTACATTCGTCGATTGCTTCAAGGTCATCTGCTTCCTCAGACTCTCTGAGTACTAAGACTTGGTTACCAGCGGAGGACTTGGACAGGGCGATGTTTACAATACTACTTTGACCTTTTGTTCGCATCACAGTCCAGAACACAATAGCTTAATGTCTTGGCATAGCACAGTCATTGTCACAACAGGCGTATTTTCGTAAAAGGGTGCAAAAATTGTAGGAAACATTACTGTCACCTCCACCTAGTATCTCATTAGATGCTGAAGGGGATTTCTTTGCATATTTGTTTTTTGCATGGTTTATTTTGGTTGACTGAGTTATGGAAAAAATGAGCCCAAGTCTTGATAACGTAAACTGAAGTCAAAAAAGCGTGAGATGTGTTCTAATTATTAACTTTGGAAAAGTACTAACATAGGATGACGGGGATACTTGTTGAAAAAGCAAGTTCCTTCCAGGTATCTTCAAGGTGAACAGCTATGATTGAATCACGCCAAACAATCTGAGCCTTCGCAACTTTTCACAAAGTATGATTTAAAAAAAAACACTTTTAAGACCATAATCTGACTTCTAAGGGTTAATGAATCAGATGGTTACAAAAACTGGTCGCTGAAATAAAATCCTAAATCATTGCACCCTTCTACCCCAGCCCTTCTTGAGAACAGTTAAATTAAGGACTGGCAACATAGATTTACAAAAATAATAAATACATGTTCAAAAGCTCTGCAGATGCTCTAAAACAAATTTACCTTTGACTAGCCACCGTAATGATTTTTGTTTGTGAGCAGTAGTATTTTTGCTTAATGAAAAATAAATTAAATAAATCAAATACATTTCTTATATTGAGAAACTAGTGTTAGGATTATAATTAACAAATATCTGATCATGAGAACTTAAGTAACACTTATGTATTGTCACATTGTCACGTCTAAAGTTTGAGATGTGGCTAGCCTTGAAGTCATATACAGAGTAACATGGTCAGAGCTCATGATGTCCGTTTTGAGGTCATCCTGCCGCTCACTTGCAGTAGGACTTTCTCTTTGATCAAATAAGCCTGCTAAAAATAAGCCAATTCAATTAATGCAGTGCATTAAATTGGATAGGATCATTTTCACAGCAACCATTAAATGAGACATAGAACAGAGCCCAGTGAGGCACCAATGCATTCTAGGCATGATTAGTTGAAATGAGAAAGTCCTGTTTTTGGAACTCTATTGAACAATCATCTATGATGCATGGTATTAATATTCAAGACATATAATGTCTGAAAAAGTGTACAGATATATGATATCTGCTCCAAACATATTATTTACATGTTGAATGCAGTCATTCCTTAGGTAGAATGCATGGCTGGACAGTAAGAGTAATATTTATATGAAACTGTTTTCAGAAGTATTGTTCAAACAGCCGTTTGGTAGTACAGAACTTGAGTATTGCTGAAAAAAGAGACATTTTTTGTCAAAGCTTTTTGTCTTGCACTCATCAAGATAATTCGCAAGAATACCAAATGTGAAGGGATCAACAGTTTGTATTGTATGACAAGAGAGTGTTGATTGGTTGGCAAGTGAACTCTAATTGGTAGAGGCATTGCTTGGAGAATGCACCAGTTTTTCAGCAATATTCAAGTATTGTTCAGTGAGAAGAGATCCTATCTAAATAGATAATAAATAATAATATATAATATTAATCATTCATACTCCGGTGAGATGAAAAAGTAAATTCTTCCATTTGGAATAGGTCACAGTGGCTTAAGATGTCCATTCTATAAAGCGTCATTATCCAGTTACATTTTGAAATCTTGCCTCATATGTATCTCTGTAAAAGACAATCATAAATTATTATTAAAATAAAAATAGTTGTTAAAACAAATATGTTGAAACTAATGTCAACTCATGTGAAAAGCAGTATTGGAGGCTTGCTTATTCGTCTATTGGACCTTGAAGAATAAATCCTGTCATAATCTAAATTCAAGGAAGAACTGTTCTGAATATAAATAATTAAAACCAATGTTGCATGTGTAGCTAAGAATATAAATTTAGTTTTTGTAACCAATATGCTGTCAGGTACTAATGAAATTTCATGGTCTACCAGATGAATTATTTGCATGCATACAAGCCAATATGTCCTCCCGTAGTGCGCTACATATCCAGGCCAGCAATGTTTACATGCTAAAAACATAACATAAGTAAGAACATTGCTGGAGAGAAGCAAAACTATTGATTTAAATAGTAAAAAATTAACCTATTTCAGTAACTTTGTGCCTTCCGGGTATCAGTTAAAACCATCTATTACGTACCTGAAGTGTTTTAGGCATTTGGTCATGACCAGGTGCCAGATAGCCACAATTACTATTCTTTATGTTAAAAAATGATAGTCAAAGAAGCTTTAAATATTTCACAATTACTGTTCTCCAATTAAATGATCAACTATATAATTACCATAATAAAATGCTAGGACTTATTGCTAGAAAACATCAACAAATCAGCAAGGTTCACTGTTTTTTGCCAGTCACTGAGGACAAGCTGGCAAATTCTTACGGGTAGTATTTATAATTTTTTAAAAACTTTCATTTTTGCTTGAACTTAAAAGTGTAATAAAAGAACTACAACTTTATAGGCTTTAACACATTTGCTATTAATCTTACCTGTTGTTTAATGACGGAACCTTTTTTGTAGAATTAAGCACATTTGTTCCAGAAAGTCTCTATTGCTCATTTTTTGACTTGTATGTTGAATGCAGTTGTTCTGTGGAATAAGCAAAGGGGATTTGAGGACCTTGTATTTAAAACAAAATGATATAAGAGCTGTCAGACTGTTAAAACTACAGCTAAGTGAGTACAACAAAAGGTAGTGATGCCCACCACACTCTATGGCAACATATATGTTCCAGACCTGCAAATGGCAAACAGGTCAATATTCAGAAAATTGTTTCAAAAGTAAGAGAAACCATTTGTCACATTGAACAGTTCAATGTTCTAGACAGAGCTGTAGATCTCTTTGAAATCAGCTGGAGATGCCAACTCAGGAAGCTTTTGAAGAAACATAAATATCTGTGATGGAAATCAATGTTTCTAAATCAAGCTGCTGAGAAATTAACATGGTAGACTTTCTGTTTGCCCTATGTGGTTTTGTACACTCTTCCCTTTAGAAAAAACTCTATCCACCTAAATCCAGACGGTATGTTTGCTGGATACCACAGCTAAAACTTAAGAAATCCAAAGCTTGGACAGGAATACTGTTGGAATTTAACTAGCTAAACTCATAGCATAACTTATCAACAAAAAAATTAGCGACCTTTCTCCTTATCCAACTGGGGGCCTGCAGCACATCTTTTAGGACTTTGACTGAGAGAATGATCTGGAACAAATTGGAAAAATTCCAGCCTCCTCTGAAATTACCCGACTTTGAAAAGTAATTGAAACTTACAGCTGAAATCTTCATGGAAGTTGCCTTTTTGATCAGTCTTTTGATGGTATTTTGGATTTTGTTATCAATGCCACCTAGTTTCAAGAATTTGTCTAGTTCAGCTACAAAGCAGGAAAGGTCATCCTAAAGGGAAGAGAAAGATATTTCACACAGCAGCTCAATAATTTTCAAGTGGTAAATGTTAGCTGTTTCCTAAAGAACAAAATTGTTTAATATATCCAAGAAGCTTTACAATTGCTTTATGAAGCCAGTGTGTTGGAATCTGATTATATCATTGGATCCCAATTTGCTGACCCAGTGGTTCTAGATGGCTGTTTTTGCTACCTGCTTAGAAAAAAAAACATTTTATAATTGAAGATGGCAGAATCCAGGTGAGACACGGGCAGGCAAGTTGCCTGATTGGGAGGTAGGGGGCAAAGATTCAAGGTGATTGAGGGAAGAAAATGTGATAATGCTTCAAAAGCATTAGTGAAACCTTTCTATGTTTTAAGTCAGCATGGAAATATGGAGAGTTTTATATGCCATGGAGGGAGTGGGTGGTTGATGTAAATAAAATGCAGGCTTATATTTGTAACTTTCATTCAGGTTCACACTGCGCATAAGAGAGAAATTTCCAATGATGGCCTGTACATGATGCCCTTTTGTTGAACTTTATACAGTCTTGCCAACGCATGGGCTATAAAAATATCTTTACCAATTCCAGATTATAAAAGAATAATTATATTCAACATTTATCCAGCCTCCCTGTTTCCCTTTAACTACAAAATCGAAGCTTACATTAAGCTAACTCATTGATTTTCTTCCTGCATTATAGTCATTTGTTCAGTTTACTGAACAGCACAGGAAATTCTGACTAAGCGGTAATTGTATCAATGACTATAATTACTTACTTTAGCATGTCATTGCTCTCATGTTTTGGCAGTTTATTTATGGTCGTGAAATGTGTTAGAAAGGAAAATTTTTGGCCCCGCTTGACAGAAAGTGGGGAATCCCCTGACACAAAAAGTTTCCTGGTTTATTTACATAATACCAGTAATTTTCAGCTGTGTAATGTGTTTTGTAGAATCCAAGCACAGCATTAAATTTAGTGTCATACAACTATTAAAACATTCAATGACATTATAACTCTAGATATAACATACATTGGGGGAGAAATTCAACTTCAACACAAAATAGAAGCAAATATTGCCTGCCTGAGGCCTGAGCCAAATTCACCTTAAGGCCTCATTTAAATGCTGTTGGCAAGCTGTGGGTGCCAAGCAGGTGCCTAGTTGCAGCTTGCTGATCTTGGAGGGTGGGTTATGTCACTCAGTGGGAAGTGTGTGTCTGAATTTTGCAATTGGGGTCCTAAAACTAACTTACGTTTCTGATTTGCAAGTTTACACTTATTTCAGGTAGGTGGTTGCTTGTTCATTTACAGGCTCACCAGAATATTGCACCAGGTGGGTTGTGGGCATCAAAGTGGCCCCCAAACCCAGTTTTGGCTGGACACCCAATTCACAGGTGCCAATTAGGGGGGGTGATAAACTGAATTTTTCCCCCATTATTTCTGGCTTTCTCAGTAAAAAAGACTCTCCCTAACATGACCTGTGCTACAACACACTGTATATAATCTGCAGTGAACATGGTAGAGAGAGGATTGATTGTAGTTCTCAGTATGCTAGACCATTTTGATCTCTAAACTGGCAGATTTGGTGAAAGGATCATCTGTTTTTACTCTTTAATAACTTAATTCTTGCTCCTGTCTTCCAATTACTAATACTTTGTGACAATCCTTTGGCTGATATACTAATCTAGAGGGATAGAATATTGAGCTTTAATTCAAAATTGCAAATGTAATATCATTGGGCTACTGTTACATTTTTCTAACGTTTTATGCATGAAGTTAGTTTTCACTGGTGGGCGTGAAACAGGCACATTGCCAATCAGCAGTCCACTTTACACCGTGTTTCATTTCCTTTGACTTCAGTGGGAAAGATGATTTACTTTTGTTTATCCATTCACAGGATATTGACATTGCTTGCAGAACTAGCATTTATTGCTCCTCCCTAATTGCCCTTGATAAGCATGGTGGCAACTGAATGATTTGTTAAGCCATTTCAGGGAGCAGTTAAGAGTCAACCACATTGCAATGGATCCAGGTTGAGGGCAGTAGATTTCCTTCCCTAAAAAGGACATTAGTGAACCAGTTGAGTTTTTCCAACAATCCATTAATTTCATGGATCCCATTACTGGTACTAGCATTTTATTTCAGATTTGATTAATAAATTGAATTTAAATTATCATGTTGGGATTTGAACGCACATCTCTAGATTATTAGTTCAGGCTTCTGAATTACTAATCCAGCAACATAACCACAATGCTACCTTACCTGATGTGCTGCCATGTAAAACAGGCTATCAACTCATGATCAAGTTACTTTTGTGTCACTTGCCAAAGACCAATTTCAACTGCTTACAATTATAGAGAAGGAGATCATTTAGCCCTCCATGCTTCATGGCTCTTTGAAAGAGCTATCCAATTAATCTCGCTCCTTTGCTCTTTCACCAGAACTCTGCAAATTTGCTTCCTTACAATATTTAATGAATTCCCTTTTGAAAATTAATAATTAACATACCTCCACCAGTCTTTTAGGTAATGCATTCCAGATCATAACAATTCACTTCATAATTTTTTCCCTCTTGTTACCTCTGGTTTATTTGTCAGTTATCTTAAATCTGCATCCTCTGGGTACCATCCCTTCTGCCACTAGAAACATTATTTGCCTATAAAACTTTTCATGATTTTGAACTCATTTATCAAATCTCCCTTAACCTTCTCAGTTCTGAATAGAACAATTGCAGCTTCTCTAGCCTCACCACACAACCAAAGTCCTACATCCTGGATAACATTCCAGTAAATCCTTTCTGTACCCTCTCTTTTTGGTGTCACTAACCCCTCACACATACCAAACAAAATTGAAAAGTAAACTCGATGGGCTAAATGGCCTTCTAAGATTGTTACTTTCATTATCTTTGTGAAGGAGCAGTGAGGCAACTTGTGTCCAGGCACCTTTCAGTACTACTCCATAAATGACCATTAGGAGATGAGAATGAGCAGGCCAGATTAACTTTATCTTCATTCATTCCCTTCTTCCCAGAATTGAAATTGAGAATTTACCATAAGGAAAATTACACAGGGATATTGCTTTTAATTTAAAGCTCCCAACCATTTCATTGCTCGTGCAAAAGGTAACGATTTACTTCATCTCATTTGACTTGCCCTGAAATTTTCAACTTTTACTAGAACGTATTTGACTCTTCTTTGTCTTGCCTTGGCCTATGATACTCAGCATTTCACATTTGCCACGCCAATGTTATCTTTTACATTACATTCTTAATTCTTGAAACTGTATCTGTTTCTGAACATTCCCTTTTAACTCTGATACAATAGATACTTTTGAAGAAACTGGAACCTTATCACCTATTAATAACTAGGTTAGATTTTTGTCACATTGACTATGGTTGGATAGAATTATAACATCGCTTGAGTGCTGTATAGGACGCTAGACAAAGGTTGAATGATTTCGAGCTTATAGATTTTTGATGTATAAATGATTATGTTTAACATTTAAATATATTTATAATTTACTGCTAATTTGAATTAGTTTATTGTATTGCAGCAACCTTTCAAGATACTAGAAGCCTGATTTTAACTCTATGCAATTGGATAGGTTTTGAGTGAGCTAAAATCTCATCTTAGATCAAGAAGCCAAAAACAACTTGAGCATTAGAAAAGCCTCAGAAAATACTGTGCAGGATGTGCTCCAATGACTTAATGCAATAAGGTCTAAAGTCAGACCAAACCAAATTGAAAGGAGTTAAGTATAATCTGGGACAGATTGAAGTACTGGCAATGACCAGTAAAGAAAGCATTTTCTAATGCTAAGCCACTTCCCAGGGATGTATTTGAAGCATGAATAATTTTGTATTATGATATTTGGATTTGGTCATGACCTTGCTTACTTTCTTTTGTAAGTGGTTTATCCTTTCACATTAAAGTTTCAATAACAACCCTCTATGGAATCCTCAATGTTATTTTTTTCAGAACAATAAGTTATTTTAATTGAACAACATTTTCACTACTTATTATAAGTGAATTAAGCTACAAACTTTAAACTTTCAATTGCAATAGTCCAAATATTTAATTTTGTTGATTGTCAAATGATGCAAGGCAATAAACAGAATTGTTTTTTTATATGCTTTAAGTGGCGCCAGATGTGTATATGACCCCATCAGCAAGCACACCGGAAACACTAACTTCCTTCCTCTAATTACATTTGGCTGATAAAGCAGAAATACAGCCTAGCTCAAAGAATTAGTCAACAAGTTGTAAGATTAAAAAAAAGCTATTTTGTGGCAAAATTCCATATTCATATTCCACATTAGTGACTACCCAGGAAAAAAAACAGTTGCCTATCAAATATTTCCCATTAACCCCTACCACATAATATGAATTATCTTAGTCCAAAAGCTTCCACAAATGCTTATTTCTAGATTAAAGTCCATAATTGTTTTTCCAACTGTTAGTTATTAACTTCACCTCAGAGCCTATTTATATTTGAATAAATTCCTGTGGCTTGACTGTACAATCAGGGATTCTGCATCAAAATGCAAAACAAACAAGTAGAAGTAAGCAAAGTATACTCTAAAATCTTGCAAGATTCCAATTTATTCAGTATGAAGTGCAGGAATCTAGCCTCTATTATTCGGAAATGAGTGCAATATTCCAGCAGGTTAATATTAATTATTAACTGTTTTATGTTTGTTTACGTCCTAAAAAATAACTTAATAGTGAAACACTAGCAATTTTGATATTTCATTCATCACTAGATTGCAGTTGTATGTGATATATGGGGGCGAACATTAGTAAGTGCAAGGTTCTGACTCATGCACTTTCAAAATGTGAATGTTGATTTTTAGCCTTTCACTTTAAACATTTAGAAAATTCAAAGTTTAGCACACAGCATCATTTGTTTTTTGACTTCCCATAAATATAACTTACATGTCCGTAATTACTATTGCATGCATTTTTATAATAATAAAGTAATAAAGAAATTATGACTAAAAGATAGAAAACGTGTTGACAAAGTAGCATAATGCAAGTTTTCAGCACTGACTAGAAATGCACTCATCGCTGTTAGAACAGTCAAAAAGCAAATGCAATATACGCCTACAATGCAAACTGCAAAGCCTACAATGTTTGTGTTAAACTTAAAGATTTTTGCCTACCGAATCATTTACTGGAGGGACATATAACTGAGGAACATCGCCCTGGGAAAATAAGGAGATAATTAAAATTGTTAAGTCTCATTTGAAATTGATATTAAAAACAGTCAAAAAGAAAATTCGAAAATAACATCTAATCACCTTACCTGGAGAAATTTTTCCAATCTTTTTACATCTTTTATCATCTCTCGCAACATTGGAGGTTGCTTAATTGGATGCCCATGAAGACTGGTACTGAAAGCAGCCAGGATGAAACTGTAGAAAATTATCCTGTTCATTGTGGCAATGATGGACCGAAGATACACAGAGGTTTGTTGTAAGTGCTTCTAAAGAGGACTTGGTTGAATAATGAACAGTACCTACAACAGGTGGATGACATGTATATATTCTTGTTGGGAAAGGTAAGACCCTCCCATTTAACATATTGGAAATGTTTTTGAAGTAATTGATGAGTAATCCTTTTCTTTTCCAGTGGCAAGGTGTACGTACGTGCGTGTATGTGTGTGCATCTCTCTGTGTGCGCGTGTGCGTATAGGGGGTGGGAGATAGGAGGCACAAACAAATTGAAGTTGATCTCCATGTTGGTTAGGGAAACAAGCGAAAGTGGTAAATTCCCATGTCAGTGTAAACCAATAAAGCAGCATGATAAACCAGAGAATAACATCACTTAACTCCTATCTGGAAAATGACAACCGTGTTTTCTTTTTGATTTTCCATATCGCATTACCTGTCCCAGTGGCCAACATATAGTCATATCTCAACTAGTGTAATGAGTAATGCTTTATGCATGTCATGTGCAGATTTTTTTTGACTTCTATTTCATAGCAGTGCAAAAATTTATTTGCAGAGAGAAAGGGAGTGACTTCTGAATAAAATATTGAAGATTTTAGAAGCAAATGGGAAATGCTTTTTTTGACAGTTTATTCACGTTGATTCGAAAAGTGAAAAACACTTTGAAACCAACAAGAGAACATGGTTGGCAAAATGTGGTATACTTTATGAAATAATTTTCTTGTGAGTCATTTGATTTGCAATCTATGATTTAGTGCCCAATGAGTCTTGGGAGGTCTCATCTGAACCTGAGACAGCGTGGCGAAGACCACTGATAGAAATGTAACCACTGCTTGTCAACTTTGTGCACCACTTCTGCCACAGTGCTAAACCCACCAAGATTTGATTGTATGAAAACAGTTAAGGTGTACACATTTTCTTTTAACCGCTTGTGCCAAGTTCTATCCTGAATTAAAATATTTGTGTTATTGCTGTTTTAGACATTGCAGGTTCCAATTACTCTTTTAAAATTGTCATATTATTTCATCTGCTACTATCTCAGCCTTTATACCACTATGTTATTTTCTTCCATCAGGGTGGGCCTTATAAATTGCATCTCAACCGCTGTAGTCTGGATTGGCATCAGTGCTATCCCATGATTTTCAGACATTTCGTAGGGTTTTGTGATGTGGGATTGGATTCCTGCCTGGCTGTCCTCCCACCCTCCACAATATGGTACATGTTACTTCATGTGCATAATTTTTAATTTTTTTTTAAACTTATCTCAGTTAAAAATCAGGAGAAAAAATGAACATCAAATTACACATGAAATTTTGGGAGATAATTTAAAGTTTTTAAAAGTACTTTGAAACTTTTTTGGCCATTTATTTTCCTCATTATTATCAGATTGTTATATATTTAGTTTTATTTTTTAATTTACTCTCCTTACTAACAAAACCAGATGATTTCATAAACTAGGAAAAGTCAATATTTAGAAGAATTAGAATGATTTTAAAATCCATAAATTTAACAGAGAAAGTAAGTAAAAACTTAAAACCAAAAACTTAAATCTGGAGCTATGGTCAGATGACGCCCAACTAACTTAAGAGTTGTCCCTGCATTTAAAGCTTTCATTTTAAGTGAAAAAAAAATTAAAAGTGTTCAACTTGTGAATGAATATTAGTTTAAATTAAAATATTTCAAACATGGGAGGAATAATTACTGGAGATATAGGTGCAGGAATCTGGTTGTCACTAACATAAATGACAAAATCATTTCAGGCACAAACCCTCCACTTTATGTTTAAGTAGATAAAAGTAACATGTTAATCCATCCTTTGAAACTGTTAAAGGGCAGCAATGTGCTTTGTTTCATGTCTTTCTTGCATCATTCTTTATGCTCATTTGTTTATTGTATTGTGCCATACTGTACTGTGGGTTTGGCAGGAAATTGAATCTTTTTTTTTGCTTTGACTTTGGCAAGTAATTTAACTTGTTAACTCCGTTGCTGTGATTTCCCCCTTTTGCACCTCTTGGACAAAGTAATAATTTCTCACAAATGCAATTTGGATCAATTTATGCTGCTATTGCTGTGAGCATGGAGGAAAGGTTTTAACTAAAGCTGATTACATACTCACCCCCTAGGTAATATTACAAACAAAATATAAATACTGGAAAATAAATATTTGCAAATGTTAGATATCTGAGATAAAAATAGAAAATCCTGGAAATATGCAGCAGGTCTATCATTATCTGAAAAGAGAAAAAAAATGTTTAGGATGTGGTCCCCTTCATCAGAATTGAAGGCTAGAAGCTAAACAAACTTTTTAGTTAAGTCGTAAAAATAAAGAAAAAGGAAGGGGCAGGAAGGGGGACAAATAAACAGACAAGCCAATCAGATATAGGGAGTTCAAAACTAAAACAAAAATGAAAATATCTGGAAAAACTCAGCAGGTCTGACAGCATCTGCGGAGAGGAATACAGTTAATGTTTCGAGTCCGTATGACTTTTCTATAGAACTAAGGAAAAATAGAAGAGAGGTGAAATATAAGCTGGTTTAAGGTGGGGTGGGACAGGTAGAGCTGGATAGAGGGCCAGTGATAGGTGGAAATTGCCAAAAGATGTCATAGACAAAAGGACAAAGAGGTGTTGACGGTGGTGTTATTAGTTAAGAAATGTGCTAACAGGTGACATCAAGGGTAGAAAGCAGGACGAACAAGGTACAGATAGCCCTAGTGGGGGGTGGGGTGGGGGGAAGGGATCAAAATAGGCTAAAAGGTAGAGATAAAACAATGGATGGAAATACATTTAAAAATAATGGAAATAGGTGGGAAAAGAAAAATATATATAAATTATTGGGAAAAAGGAGGATCGGAAAGGGGGTGGGGATGGAGGAGAGAGTTCATGATCTGAAGTTGTTGAACTCAATATTCAGTCCAGAAAGCTGTAAAGTGCCTAGTCGGAAGATGAGGTGCTGTTCCTCCAGTTTGCATTGCGCTTCACTGGAACATTGCAGCAGGCCAAGGGCGGACATGTGCGCAAGAGAGCAGGGTGGAGTGTTGAAATGGCAAGCGACAGGGAGGTCTGGGTCATGCTTGCGGACAGACCAAAGGTGTTCCGCAAAGCGGTCACCCAGTCTGCGTTCGGTCTCTCCAATGTAGAGGAAACCACATTGGGTGCAGCGAATGCAGTAGACTAAATTGAGGGAAGTGCAAGTGAAATGCTGCTTCACTTGAAAGGAGTGTTTGGGCCCTTGGACGGTGAAAAGGGGGAAGTAAAGGAGCAGATGTTGCACCTTCTGCGGTTGCATGGGAAGGTGCCTTGGGAGGGGGTTGAAGTGTAGCGGGTGATGGAAGAGTGGACCAGGGTATCCTGGAGGGAATGATCCCTGTGGAATGCTGTGGTGGGGGGGAGGGTTGGTGAAGGGAAGATGTGTTTGGTGGTGGCATCATGCTGGAGTTGGCGGAAATTGCGGAGGATGTGGGGTGATAAGCGAGGACAAGGGTCCCCCTTGGTTATCATGGTTCTGGGAGGGAGAGAAAGGTGTGAGGGTGGAGGCACGGGAGATGGGCCGGACACGGTTGAGGGCCCTGTCAACCACCGTGGGTGGAAAACCTCGGTTAAGGAGAAAGGAAGACATGTCAGAGGAACTGTTTTTGAAAGTGGCATCATGGAACACCTGCGGTCTGTCCACAAGCATGACCCAGACCTCCCTGTCGCTTGCCATTTCAACACTCCACCCTGCTCTCAAGCCCACATGTCCGTCCTTGGCCTGTTGCAATGTTCCAGTGAAGCTCAACGCAAACTGGAGGAACAGCACCTCATCTTCCGACTAGGGCTATCTGTATCTTGCTCGTATTGCTTTCTACCCTTGATGTCACCTATTAGCACATTTCTTAGCTAATATCACCACTGTCAACACCTCTTTGTCCTTTTGGCAATCTCCACCTATCACTGACCCTCTATCCAGCTCTCCCTGTACCACCCCCCTTTAAACCAGCTTATATTTCACATCTCTTCTATTTTTCCTTAGTTCTGTTGAAGAGTCATATGGACTCGAAACGTTAACTGTATTGCTCTCCGCAGATGCTGTCAGACCCGCTGAGTTTTTCCAGATATTTTTATTTTTGTTTTTGCATTGGATTTCCAGCATCCGCAGTTTTTTTGCTTTTATCTTAGATATAGGGAGTTAGTGGATTGTGAACCATAAAGGGCTGTCAGATTAAATAAAGACCATCAATGAGGGAATGCAGAAATATAAAAAGGATACAGCACTGTGCAATTAGTGGGAATGAATAGACACAGGAGGGGTACACACAAAGAAAACATGAGAACAGAGGAGAGACACTAAAAGCAAACAAGTGGCAATACAGCAGATCTGAAATTAAAACATAAGAGGCAAGTGAAACATAAGCAATTACACGACAGAAAAGTATATATCTTAGATTTTGACTGTAGCTAAAAGAGTATACCATAGGAACAAAGAACTTAGGAATAAAAGTAGGCCATTCAGCCATTTGAGCCTGCTCTGCCATTCAGTAAGATCATGGCTGATCTGCTTGTGGTCTCAATTCCACTTTCTTGTCTGCCTGCATAACCCTTGACTCCCTTGTCTATCAAAAATCTATCTAACTCAGCTTTGAATAAATTGAATGTCCAAGACTCCGTTGTCCTCTGGGGAAGAAAATTCCACATACTAACGACCTTCTGAGAGAAAAATATTCTCCTCATGTCTGCCTTCAATCTCCGCCCCTTATTATAAATCATCCCCTACAGAAATAACATTTTTGAAGTTATTTATTGCTAACCACAGCATTTTAAGTATTTAATGCTAACCACAATAGCAATATATTTGCATAACAGAATTGACTAATAATAAAATTAGCACATCAGAAAATGATAAGAAAAAGTCTTTGGATACCACAGCAGCCTCCCTTTATATTTGAAATCACCTTGGTTTATTCTGGCATTTACACCAAATAAAATAGTGTTCTATAGTTCTTTATAGTTCATTGAATCCAGAAGATAATGTGCAATGGAATGTGTCAAAGCCACAAAGCGACCTTCAGAATTTTAAATATTATCGACATTGCAATACCATAACTTTCCTTATGCATGCTCCCACAAATGATCCAAGTCAGCCAAAATTTCTTTAGTAAATACAGGTCCTCACATGGAGGATGTGACTCTCATTGAACGTTATTCATGCTTTATTCATTTCCCCCAAAAAGAGTCGTAACAGATAGCAAGATAGTAACATTTTTATATACATCAATTTCATGCACATTCAGATCAAGTACACAACAATCTCATGATCTAAATCAATGATAACGTACATGTTCTTTGCAGGGCACATAATATTCTTGTACATTGGCAACATTTTATGATCCATAATTGACTGATTCACCCTATAAAATTGGCCATATTTAAAACGATACCACAAGAGTATGGAAGTAAGTGTTATGCATTGATCCTATGGGCAAAAGTAACCCACATTGATGTCAGCCAAGCATCCCGAAGTCAACACGCACTCTTGCAATATTTCAGTCAGCGGGCATGCGCGGGACACGGGGGTGTGTCCGCTATTAATTAAGAGGCCAGTTAAGACCCTTGACACACCGATTGTCAGCGATTCTACGTAGCCCATGCGATTTCTCGCAGGCCACAATTTGCAAAAGCTCATCCATGGGCGGGATAAGAAGGGTCAGCAGCATTATCAATATGAGTAATGAAGAATTTTGGAGATTGTGTGCTGCTGGTTACTTATTTGAACTGGACAGCTTCATCGCGCTTCAGAGCTTCATTCTGAGCATTTCTAGGCTTCATTTCAGTACTCATTGTTGACATCCAGGCCCCCGGAGGATTCAGACTGTGTGGGCCCTTCCAGGTATCAGACAGCCTTCCATAACCCTGGTAATGGGGATTGTGGTCTCTGCTGGAGGCACCTCCTCTGAGGAGGAACAAAAGGGCAGAAGGGAGAGGAGACCAGGTGTCCCAATGCAGGTTCCAGGGGAGCGACCTGTGGGAGGAGCGGCGCAGGCACAGAGGGGGCAGGGTCAGCAGGAAGTGCAAGGTGGAAGGGGCTCCAGAAGATGGCATTATCCTGTTGCCAAGGTTTACAGCCAGCGATGCAGCTAACTCATTATGTCCAAGGTACAATGCTGAAGGACGCTCTGCCGTTCCAGGAAATTCCATTTATCAGCGGATCGGGCCTGAGATCAGCTCCAACTATGTGGGTGGACACCCCATGCCAGTGGCTCTGAAGGTCATAGTGGCCCTCAACTTCTACGCCTCTGGCTCTTTCCAGGGCTCAGTGGGGGATCTGTGTGGAGTCTCCCAATCAGCTGTCCACAGTTGCATCAAATTGGTGACAGAAGCTTTGTTCAAGCATGCATTGACTTTCCTTCATTTACTCACAGGCGAGGCCAGCCAGGCTGAGTGGACCAGAGGCTTCGCAACGATTCTGGGTTCCTCCCCGTCCAAGGTGCCATCGACTGCACATATGTGTTCACTAAGGTGCCAGCTGGTGAGCGGGGTGCCTTCAACAACAGGAAAGGATTCCACTCCATGAACGTGCACATACTGTGTGATCACAAGTTGCAGATTCAGCAAGTCTGTGGAAGGTACCTTGGCAGCTCCCATGATGCTTACATCCTGAGACACTCCCAGGTGCTGAGGCTCTTCAGTGCTCCAGCCCGACTGGATGGATGGCTGCGGGGTGACAAGGGCTATCCCCTAAAAAGGTGGCTCATGACACCTTTCCGCCATCCAAGAACAGAGGTAGAGCAGTGTTACAATAGGAGTCATGCCTCCACAAGTGCGGTGGTAGAGAGGACCATAGGTCTTCTCAAGATATGCTTCCAATGCCTGGACTGTTCAGGGAGCGCACTGCAATACCCCCCAGAGTGGGTGTCACTAATAGTTGTGGCATGCTGCACTCTCCACAATCTGGCTCTGGCATGGGGGAACCAGTGGTGGAAGAGGATGTTGACGCAGCTCCACAGGCAACAGATAATGAGTCCAGTAGTGAGTTTGAGGACTAGGATGGTGAGGAGAACACTGAGGGTTTGGAGGCAGACCTGGGTAACCTCCAGGGAGGCAGGGACACCTGGGAGGTATTGATCAACACTCCTTCAGCTAGGCTACCAAATAACAGCCAACACCACATGTCAGGACTGCAGCCTCCATACTTGATCCCAGAGAGGAGCATTTCCTTGGCCACCAACATATACTCATTGCCTGTACAAAAAGTTTCAAGAGTCACACGTACATCATTAAATAATGGCCTACCCTGCACTTACAGAACAAATTAAGCATACTCAGGCCAATAACACAAAATCAAATCTCGTTTAACGTTGCAAGTGACACATTGCTGAACTAAACATTAACCGGTATTGTTTGTCACACCATTAAAAAGCTCAAAGCAAAATGGGGGAACAAAATATCACCTGTGACAAGCCCGTCTTGTGCTTAACGTGCTTTAAATTTATGTTTGCAGGTGCTACGTCTAAATGCTCCCCACTCACTGGCACTGGCATTGGAGACAGCCTTTTGACTGCTGTCTTGTTGACCCTGATGACCTTGGCAGTCGTCCTCTGGCCCGTGGAGCCTGTGCTGGCCCCGCCTGGGAGGGTGCGGCCAGTGCCACAGCTGGCATCGCCCCAGTCGCCGCAGCCTCATCAGATGCCATGGTCACTGGCAGAGGGGCTGAGAGGCTGCTGCCATTATCCAGAGCACCCTGAGAGGACCCCATAGCGATGACAAGCAGCTCATGCGCCAACATGATGTTGCTCTGGACCCCCATGCTCACCATTGATAAATGGGCACCTAGCTGGGATACTGGATGCCCCAGCCATCACACACCTGGACACTGGCCAGCTGAGGTCATTGCCTGTATGCGGGCTTGCAGGTCCAAGTGCATCCCCAGGAACCCCTGATTCTGTCCCTTGAGTAGCCTCTCCATGAGAGTCGCCACTCTCTCCATGGATGAGGCATTGCACGCGGACATGACGGTAAATGCAGTGGTCATGCTCTACAGGGACTCCTCCAAAACGGAGACCACGGCACGCATACCTTCATGTATCTCCGCTGGATCCTCCTGCACACGCTGGATTTCCAACATCCGCTGCCTGATGGACGAATCCAGAGGCCCATCATCAGCCTTCGACTGAACTTTGTCCTGGTCTCCAGCAGACCTCTGACTGCCGGCGCCCTAGGCACTCTCTGCCTCCACCTGCATCTCAAGCGAGTGTGAAGTGCCCAATGTGCACCGAGATACTATAATGTGATGTAATGCCCACTGAGGTGCTGGTATCTGCGCTGGTGCCTGCTTGACAGAGCGGGTGTAATGCATGGGGGGAGCATGGTGGTCCTCTGGGGTCAGGGGTGGCCCTTCAGGGTCCTCAGTATGAACACCTGCTGGTGAACCTAAAGGGAGAAGAAGAACATGTTGTTAGTGAAAGTCATCACACTGTCATTGTGCATGCCAGGCACCTTGGTGAGACAATGGAGACCTGCTTCATGGTGCCCTCGTCTTTCGATTATCAATGGGGAGGCTCACATCAATGAAGAAACTACACTGGAATGCACAAGCGAAAATTCTCACCTCTGTGCACTGCACTCTTACCTTCGTCTGACCCTTAAACCTCACCGTGGCAGGTTGACCGAGGTGCATGGGCACATCTCAAGCTCCAAGGCCTCCTGCTCAAATTGGTTAAGGATGAGGAGGTGTGGGGGTCCCCCACCAATCCGCGACCTCTCAATACTGTTATCGGATGTCTGCTCCTGAAAGGATGGAGGAACATTGATTAGTCCACTTTCTACGTGCAGTGCTTTTGCAGCCTGGCCAACCGCACCTGAGGAATACCTCGCATGCCACATCTGACTCGTGGCCCTTGAGCTGCAAGGCACTCATTCTAAGCAGCCAGGGCTCACCCTTTTGGCTAACAAGGTGCCACTTAGACTCTAACACCCCTGAGGTCCATGGGGGGATGGCCAGCCCTTAACTGTTCTCCACACTGACCCATGCCAACACAGTACTCATCTTTCCTGAGTGCGGCAGATCATTGAAGTGCTTCCGGCACTGCACCCATGTGCGCCTCACCACGTCTTGGCTGCTCACCTGGGATGCCACCTCCTCCTATGCCTTTTTGGTGAGGTGCGGTGGCCTCCTCCTCCTGTTTCTGAGGACAAGAGTATCCCTTCTGGCAGCCACCTCCTCCAGGAGGGCAGCGAGTCACTCGTCAGACAAACATGGGGCCGAATGCCCCACCAACTGCACCTCCCACATGGATTATCCTTTCTGGATTACAGCCATGTCATTGCTGCAAATCCAACGTAGACAGCCTCCCTGCGCCGCTTTTGAGTCAGCTGCCGGGTCACCATTGAACCCGGTGGACAACAGGCCCCACCTGCCCCTTCTCGGAGGTTCCCCAGCCTCCTCTCAAGCTAGGCAGGCTTTAATTGGCCCGCTAGCATGAAATCGCCTTCCGACCCCGATCATGGGCAGTGGTCGGATTCCCGACCGCCCCCACCGAGCCCACCCGATAAGGGCAAAATTCTGCCCTATGGATTATTTCACTGGTCTAGAACTCGCAAGGTAATGTCAAGTGGTGATGTAATTAATCACATGAAACCACAGTCTGTTGTGGAGCACATGTTTAGAATGTGAAAACAGACTGATATATTAGATTTATTTGTATCTTACAGTAGGACTCCAAGAAATAAGTAGGATTCCAAGAGTAAGTAGCATATTGCACAACCTAGTTTTAAGAAGAGTAGTGCATCACCCAATAGGTGAAGCAAGTATGTGAGATTCACCCCAAGGTAGAGGAGCTGCAACCACCTTTATCAGTGAGCCTAGGTCCTGGAAATTGTCAGAAAAATTATGGGCCAGATTTTTGCTAATGAGATGGGAAACTCGAGTCGGGAAATTTACTGACTTGGCGAACTCATTTTCATTTAATGCAACATACTATTTTCACTCCAGGGAAGTTAGGGTGCTTTTGAGTTGGGCCCGCTGATGCCAGAAGTGGTTTGGAGGTGGCCGCAGAGGTGTCTGATTGCCAAGATGAGCTGGTTAGAAGACCCACCTGGGTTATCTGGGACTTTGGCCCAGTTGCGTTAAAGGCTGTTTGGCCCTCTAGCCTTCACCCCTTTCAACAACCTTCCACCCACTCCTCATGCTCCCACCATGCTCCTACGCACTCTCCATACTTCCTCATTTCTTCCACAGCATCTTCCATGCCCATTATCTCATTAAGCACTAGGTACAGAGCCAGTGAGCCATATAATAACAAAGCAAGTCTTGAAATGCTCACGAAAAAATACACCGATTCAGAAATATGAGATCATCTGGTAACTGTATAAACAGAGAAAGACAGCCAAACATTCATTTCTCCCAATGGCCCATTTTGAATGCCTGGCTGTCTCCAAGACTCACTAATGGAATCTGATCAGCAGGGATCTATTTACACAGGTTAAAGTGGAGTGTTAACTTTGATTGACAGTTTTATGCGGTTATAATAAGTTTTCTTTCTTTCTTTCTGGGAAAAGTGTCCTCTGCAGTCATTGTCGCCGTGAAGCAGTCTGGGAAGAGTGTCCTCTGCAGTCACCATTGTCAGGAAGCAGTCTGGAAAGAATGTCCTCTGCAGTCACCGTCAAAATGAAGTAGTTTGGGAAGAGTGTCCTCTACAGTCACCATCGCTGTGAAACAGTCTGGGAAGAGTGCCCCCTGCAGTCACCATCGCCGGGAAGCAATCTGGGAAGAGTGTTCTCTGCAGTCACTGTCGCCAAGTGAAACAAATCAAAGAGTGACATTACAGGAAAACCATAAATTCATTGGTTGGTAAGTAACTGCTAGTTTGAACTATCTATTCTAAGTTGATTTCAGATTAAAGGTGACTACTGGGGCCCAGGATCGCAGGCCTAACACTTCAGCTTCAGCTCAGCAGTGGGAGCGAGTTCCAGTTGATTTTAAAAAGTGTATTTTGAATCTCTATTCTAACTTGCTTTCAGATTAAAGGTAAATAGGAGAAATATTTTACAGATTGATAAACTGAAGAGCAGTAGGAAATTTAAAAACAAATTGAAAAACTAATTAAACAAAATGAGATTCAGGGCCAGGTGATGTGTTGTGGCTGCATGATGTGGGAGTTGGTGGACCCCATTGTGGTTCCTAGTGACCACATCTGTAGCAAATGTTGGTTGCTCGAGGAACTCCGGCTCAGAGTTGATGAGCTGGAGTCTGAGCTTCGGACACTGCGACACATCAGGGAGGCGGAGAGTTACCTGGACGCTGTGTTTCAGGAGATAGTCACACCCCTTAGATTAACTACGTTAAATTCGGCCAGTGGTCAGGGACAGGAGGGTATGACTATGAGTGAGGCAGGTAGAGAGATCCAGGAAGTAGCACTGCAGGAGCCTTGGCCCTTGCCCTTATCCAACAGGTTTGAGATTCTTGCTCCCTCTGTGGACAAGAACGGGGACTGTAGTGAGGATGAGCAAACTGACCAATACACCATGGTACAGGGAGCCATTCAAGTGGGGGGAGAAAAGAGAAATGTAGTTGTAATCGGAGATGGTACAGTTAGGGGAATAGATACTGTTCTCTGTAGCCAGGATCGAGAGTCCCAAAGGCTGTGTTGCCTACCTGGTGCCAGGGTTAAGGCTAATCTGGGCTGCATAGGAACTTGGAGTGGGAGGGGAAAGATCAAGTTGTCATGGTCCACATAGGTACCAACGATATAGGTAGAACGAGAAAAGAGGTTCTGCTGAGGGAATACAAGCAGCTAGGGGCTAAATTAAAAAGCAGAACCAAAAAGGTAATAATCTCCGGGTTACTGCCTGAGCCACGAGTTAATTGGCACAGGGTCAAAAAGATTAAAGAGGTAAATGCGTGGCTCAAAGATTGGTGCAGGAGAAATGGGTTTGAATTGATGGGACATTGGCACCAGTACTGGGGAAAGAGGGAGCTATTCCATTCGGACGGGCTCCACTTGAATCATGCTGTGACCAGTGTCCTGGTGAATCGCATAACTAGGGTTGTAGATAGGGCTTTAAACTAAATAGTAGGGGGGAGGGTTCAGTTGCATGGAAATATAAAAAAATCAAAGTTTAAGGAGAGGGTAAGAGTGCAGGTTAGTGGTGAGGCGGATTGTTAGCAAAAAGTGAAAGGAAGGGACAGTGTTTGAATGTCATATTACACCAAAGAATCATTTAAGAGTAGGGAAAATTGACAAATAGGGCAAACTTAAAGGGCAGGATTTTCCCCTCGGCGATTTGGGGGCGGAGCCCGCTTGCCAAGGGGAAAATAACGTGGGATGACGTCGGGAGGAATCTTTAAATTTTTAGGAAGGCGGGTGGACAGCGAGATCAGCTGCCCCCGTCGACCTGTCAATGGCCAAAAAATAATAAATAATAAATACTAAAAAAATAATAAAAAGAGCAAAGGTAAATTATGAAAGAAAACTAGTGTAAAATGTAAAAACTGATAGCAAAAGTTTCTACAAGTGTACAAAAGGAAAGAGAGTAGCTAAAGTGAATGTTGGTCCCTTGGAAGATGAGACTGGGGAGTTAATAGTGGGGAATGCAGAAATGGCAGAGATGCTTAATCAATATTTTGCTTCAGTTTTCATGGTGGAGGACACTAGTACCACCCCAATAGTAACAGGTAGTGCAGAGGGTACAGAGAAGGTGGAACTTAGAACAATCACCATCACTAGAGAAAAGGTACTGAGCAAACTATTGGGATTAAAGGGTGACAAGTCCCAAGGACCTGATGGCCTACCTCCCAGGGTCTTAAAGGAAGTGGCAGTGGAAGTAGTGGATGCGTTTGCTTTAATATTCCAAAATTTCTTGCATTCTGGAAAGGTTCTAGTGGATTGGAAAAATGCTAATATAACGCCCTTATTCGAAAAGGGCTGGGGAGGCAGAAAGTAGGAAACTATAGACCAGTTAGTTTAATGTCTGTCATTGGGAAATTGTTGGAATCCATTATTAAGGAAGTAATAATGGGGCATTTAGAAAGTCAAAATGCAATCCATCAGAGTCAGCATGGTTTTATGAAGAGTAAATCGTGTTTGACTAATTTACTAGAGTCAAAGTGGATAATGGGGATCCTGTTGATGTAGTATACCTGGACTTCCAGATAAGCTGTCGCACAAAAGATTAATATACACAATAAGATCACACGGAGTTAGGGGTAATATATTAGCTTAGATAGAGGATTCGCTAACCAACAGAAAGCAGAGAGTCAGGATAAATGGATCTTTTTCTGGATGACAAGCTATAACTAGTGGGGTGCCACAGGGTTCAGTCCTTGGGTCCCAACTATTTACAATCTATATTAGTGACTTGGATTCAGGGATAGAAGGTACTATAGCTAAATTTGCAGATGACACCAGAATAGGTGGGAAAGTGAAGTGCAATGAAGAAATAAGAAATTTACAAATGGATATGGACAGGTTAGTTGAATGGGTCAAAATTTGGCAGATGGGGTTTAATGTGGATAAGTGTGAGGTTATCCATTTTGGTTGGAAGGATAAAAAAGCAATTTATTATTTAAATGGAGAGATACTTCAGATTGCTTCAGTGCAGAGGGATATGGGTGTCCTTGTGCATGAATTGCTGAAGGTTAATATGCATATACAGCAGGTAATAAGGAAGGCAAATGGAATTTTGGCATTTATTGCTAAAGGAATAGGGTATAAAAATAGGGAAGCATTGTTGCAACTGAACAAGGCATTGGTGAGACCACACCTGGAATACTGTGCATAGTTTTGGTCCCCTGACTTGAGGAAGGATGTAATTGCATTGGAGGCAGTTCAGAGGAGGTTCACTAGATTGATTCCAGAGATGCAGGTCTTGTCTTATGAGGAGAGATTGAGCAGTTTAGGCCTATACTCGCTAGAGTTTAGCAGGATGAGAGGAGATCTAATTGAGGTATATAAGATGCTAAAGAGGATAGACAAAGTAGATGCAGAGCGGATGTTTCCCCTTGTGGGGCATTCAAGAATGAGAGGCCATAGTTTTAGGCTAATGAGTGGTAGATTTACATCAGAGATGAGGAGGAATTACCTTTCTCAAAGGGCCGTGAATCTTGGAATTCACTATCTCAGAGTGCAGTGGATGCTGGAACGCTGAATAAATTTAAAGAGGAGATAGACAGATTTTTAATTAGTAACGAGTTGAAAAGTTATGGGGAGAGGGCAGGAAATTGGAGTTGAGGCTGAAATGAGATCAGCCATGATCGTAATGAATGGCGGGGCAGGCTCGAGGGGCTGAATTGCCTACTCCTGCTCCTAGTTCTTATGATCTTATGTTATGTTTATTTTTTCAGCATCTGTATGTTTATTTGGACAAGAGTAAGAGGTTTGAAGTAGGGTAAAGCATCTGTTATTGAAGCTACGAATGACAATGTCTGATAGGTTTGTAAGGTTTTAAGAGCAGTCGTTTTTTACTAAGCAGATTTTTGAATGGGTGCTTTTTCCTGATCATTTTCCATTGGTATTATATGGCTCATTGGTTCTGTACATAGTGCATATTGGATGCGTGGGCATGGAGAATGCTGTGGGGGCATTTAAGTGGCATGGTTGCATGAAAGGGTAATGGAAGGCATATGGAAGGGCATGGAAGGGAAATGGGAGACATGAGAGGCATGAGCAAGAGCTTTTGAATTTATTTTGCTAAAGCTTCCTGAATCCAGACTGTGGCTTATGGCTCTTCCAAAGGTCTGTAAATCAGGAGTCCTTGAAAAGCTGGCTAGACTCCATTAAATTTGGGAGGGGTTGGGGTGTTGGTATGAGATGCCTACTCTGCAATGGAACCAGCCAGGTCGGTAGTACAGGATGTGGGTCGCTACCCACATCCTTATCCTGCCTGGTGAAAATTTCCAACACCAGAAATGGGGGCGGGAATCCAGAATCGGGACTTCTAGTGTTGTCACAACTCCATGAAAATCCTGGTCTATAAATCATCTACTGAAAGCTATATTGGCTGGAATTTCCATCATGCATGCAAATGACAAATAATCACATTTTGATTATTGCTGAAATATTTCTCTTAACTTTTAGTGTTTGTAATTTATGAATATTTTTAGTAAATTGTGTAGAATAAACACATTCCAGTACCATACTGACATTTACACAGTGTTAAAGCAAACTTGCAAAAAAATTAGTAAACCTATGGAAGTGTTTGTATACTTCTAAGACAAAGCAAAAGAGCAGGAGTCATATTAGCAGAAAGCTCTGATGGGACTGTCCTAATAAGTAACAGCTTAGCCATGTTGAAAAGATTGCCAGCATTAATGGTTCAGACATGTCTGTGTAATTAACTTCTTCAGAAGCCTGAAAAAATTGCAAATGCCAAGGACTGTGATTATAGGTAATTCAGCCTACAGAACTGTATTAACTTTTTTTATTACCTGATTGGGCTTTGCATCCCCTGACACTTGTTAAGCAAAAAAAAAGGCTAGGTTGTAAGCAATCATATTTGTCGAGTAGGAAAGCAACAGGTTAACCTATTCATTATTCATTAAGAATATATAATTTAGTTAGATTTAATTCAGTGGATTACTAGAACTTTCTAAAGTTTTTAGAGCCAGGATTGTCTCATTTCATCTGCTGCTTAAAACCTCATTCATACCTTTTTTACCTCTAGATTCGACTACTCCTGGCTGGTCTCACTATTCTTGAGGTCATCAAAACTCTTGTTGCCCGCATCTTAACTAGCAACAAGTCCATTCCCTATTGCCCTGGTCTCGCTGACATTCATTGGGCCCCAGTCAAGCAAAACTTTGCTTTTAAAATTCTCATTTATGTTTTCAAATCCCTCCATGACCTCACCCCTCCCCCTCTCTGTAATCTCCTCCAGTCCCTCAACCATCCAACATATTTGTGTTCATCTGGCTTCTAGAGAACCTAAATCTTTATTCCTCCAACTTTGGTGGCCATGTCTTCAGATTCCTAGGCCCCAAGCTCTGGAATACTCTCCCTACACCTCTCTACCTCTCTACCTTGCTTTCTTCCCTTAAGACGCTCCTTAAAACCTACCTCTTTGACCAAGATTTTGGTCATCTGACCTATTATCTCTTTGTTTTATAATGCTCTTGTTAAGTGGCTTGGGATATTTCAATACTTTAATGGTGCTGTATAAATATAGATTGTTGCTGTTGTTGAATTCCTGGTGTGGTTCAACATTATAAAGATTCCAGACAGAGCAGTGTATGTACCTATATATATAAAAATCCCTAGAAAGCTAACAGTTCATTGAGACCAATTATGACGCATTAATATTTTATATAAAAAGTCAAAATTTCTTGTGAATTAAACTGGGACGGATCCATTACATTCACATTGTGTATTCTGGGGCTTCTGAGAACTCAGAAATGATGAAAACAACTGTCAAAGTTTAAATGCAATTTGTAGTGTTTATAGGGAGTACAGATAGGGAATCTAGGATCTAGGTTGCGTATCCATTCTCTTTCCCCTCCTAATCCTATTCCCCTTTTCAGTGAGTGCGCAACAAGCCCAGCAATACAGTTAAGAAGGGAATCGCAACAACAGCTGAACATTCACTTTCTGGACTATGGATAGAAGATGGAACTGTAGCACTGTCAGTCTATGTATTGAAGTCAGAGATTGATTAGCAAGGACAACTACTTAACTATTCAATTTACATTTGTGCATGCAGGCTTGAGCTTGACATAGTCAAAGACAAATATATGGCATGAATGCCAATTTTTCCCTTCAGATGCTGCGCTGGTGGCCATTCAGCTTCAGGAGGTCTGCATGATACTCCTAAATTGTGTCAAAGCTCCAATAGCTGTAACTCCTGCTGTGATCAGCAAATCTCTTTGCAGAATTGATTCTTTTTAGATCATTCCATCTATGTCACTCCTGGTGCAGTAGAAATCACTAGGATTTTTATAGTGAAATAGACTGCATTCATTGCAGTATCAAAAGTCCATTGTGATTAAAGGTGGAATTTTCATTATTCTACATCCTCCATTCCCCAGCCCAATGAAACTCCCTATTAGATATTCCATTGACACATCTAATATATTCAAAAGCACATTTCTATGTGCACTTGCTGTTTTAAAGGGCAGAATTTTCCGAACCCGCTGGCGTTGGGCGTGTTTGGTAGTATGAGCAGACAATATGGTGCAATCAATTTTACGACAGCGGGGAACCAGTTCGTGATCGACCACTAGGCCGCTGATGGTGGCCCGTGTTTCCAGCCATCAGATGTTGGGAACTTCATTGTAATATATCAGTATATCATTACTAGGTCAGTCCGCTGGAATCATTCGTCCACATTGGTGGGAAAGCATGCCAACGTGTTTCACAACAGCACATAAAAGGCATGCACTTGGAGGCCTGCACTTGGAGGGGAACTCGGAGGTCGGTACACAGTACCGTTGTGCAGCGCTCGCAAGGGTTGCCTATTGGATTGGGACTCAAGCCTCAGGGGCATCGGTGGGGTGTTGGGGTTAAGGGCAGCCTTGCTGTTTAGGCGACGGTCGTGGGGGATGTGGGGGATGGGGGGTGGGGGGGAGGGTGGGGGGGCGGTAGGGCAGCCCTGCCGCTGAGCTGACTGGTGGCAGGGGGATGGTCAAGGGCAGCCCTGCATTTGAGGCAGCTGGTGGCAGGGTGGGGGTTAAGGGCAGCCCTGCCATTGAGGTGACTGGTGGCAGGGGGTGAGTTAAGGGCAGCCCTGCCATTGAGGCGACTGGTGTGGTGGAGTGGGGGGGCAGCAGTTGTGGGCAGGATGGGCAAAGGCTGCCCTGACATTGAATATAGCACAAAAGCATTTGGGGTGGGGGTTAGGGTGGGCGAGGGAAGCGACCGCACATTAGGGACACTTTGTATAAAGTGACCATTCCTCTGCAGCTGAGACAGTTCAGGCGCAGCCACATTGATATGATTGGAGTCGGGCTTCTAGCTTATCTGCCCACTCAAGCAATGCAGAGTCATCAAAGTGCCACCAAGTGCTCCAGAGCTTTCCCCCTGGCACAGACTGCAAAGTAATGAGCGTTTTAGTGGACTGTAGAACAGTTGGATGACTGCACACATTGTACAACCTCCTCGCTAAAGCTGGCAATGGAGCAGTCACTGCTGGAGGCACTCACAGCTCTTTGCAATGTCAGCATCCTGGTTTGCACCAGTCTCCCCCATGGTTCAAGTTAACAGAGCAGCTATGCAGCGCAGCAATCTTTGGCCATCCAAGTGGTGGCCAGCAGTCTCCGGGAAGCATTAAGGGGCCATCACACTTCACCAGGGCAGATTGTTAGTACAACCATGCTAACCATGGGCAGGATCTTCAAGTTGGCAATAGGGGGCAGGGCCTGCTCGCCAACGTGTAAAATGACGCGGGGTGACGTCGGGTGGAACTCCCGCATCATTTCCATTTTCAGGTGAGAAAGGGCACAGTTGAGTCAGCTGCGTGCCCACTGACCTGTCAACAGCCTATTGAGACCATTGAGAAACTAATTAAAATCATTACTGGACCAGCCCGTCCAGCCTTAAGGTTGGCAGGCAGGCTGGGAGCCCTGGCGGGCTTCAGAAAAAGCATGAAACCTCATCCACAGGTGGGATGAGGTTTCATGTGGGTATTTAAATTTTTAATAAAGGTTTCAGTTAAAGTTATGTTCATGTGTCAGCTCATGTGACAGTGTCACATGAGGGGACATGTCAGGGAAATTTTTCTATCATTTTTATTGCAAATTTTAATTCGGAGCCGATCTCCCTGAGGCAGCACTTAGTCTCAGGGAGATCAGTGCTGGCTGAGGGACCGCCCGCCCCCACCCCCACCCGCACAGGGAGCACATAGCTTAATTGGCCCGCCCACATAAAATGGCGGCATGCCCCCAATCATGGGTGCTGATCAGTGGCACGCCTGCCCACGCCTGCTCCTTCACCTCCCCCCCAATGGGGGGAAAATTTTTCCCCATGTGTCTCTCTCTTTTATCCTGGAGGAGTACATCAGGATCATGGAGCCTGGTGAACTAACTGTATGCCTGATGGCCTGCAAAGTGCAAAGACGAGGGTAGAGCGACTGAGGCTCCTGGCTGTACAGAGGCAGGAGCAGCGACCTCAGGAAGAAGGGGTGGCTGGAGCTCCCGCACATGCCGCCTAAGAGCCACAGCGAGCCACTGCAGGCCGGTACCTAGCGACGCCCAGGGTCTATAGATGCCACCTTTCATTCCTGCAGATGACCAAGAACCAGTGTCACCAAAGACTGTACATGTCTAGGGAACTGGTCGGTCATATCTGCCAGCTACTGTAGGATTTGGTGCCATGGGGACATGGCCGTGAAAGTGACCACCATGCTCAGTTTCTACACCAGTGGCTCCTTTCAGGGCTCCACAGGTGATCTCTGTGAGACCTTACAAGCCTCCACCCACAAATGCATCCATGAGGTCACAGATGCCATGTTTGCAAGGGCACACAACTTTGTACATTTCGCCCGGGATCAGGAGAGCCACGATACAAGAGTGATTGGATTCACCCTGATCTTGGGTTTCCCACAGGTGCAGGGTGTGATCGATTGCACTCATGTGGCACACAGACCTCTGTCACAACACATGGTGGACTACATCAACCGCAAGTGGTTCCATTCGCTGAATGTGCAGCTGGTGTGTGACCACCAGAAACGCATTGGGCAGGTGTGCGCACGGTTTTCAGGGACTGTGCACGTCACCTACATCCTCAGTTTGTCACAGATCCCTGGGGTCTTCCAGGGTCCACAGAAGCTGCATGGATGGCTCCTCGGGAGCAAGGGCTGCCCACAGAGGCCATGGCTGATGACACCTATACGGCAGTCTCAGACTGCAGCAGAGCGACGCTTTAATGGGGCTCATGCTGCAGCTCGCAACGTGGTGGAGCCGACCATCGGGATGCTGAAGATGAGATTCCGATGCCTGGACTGGTCTGGTGGAGCCTTGCAATAAAGTGCGCAGAGGGTGTCACGCTATGTCACTGTCTTCTGCGCCATTTACAACCTGGATCTCCAATGGGGAGCTGAGCTAGCTGAGGAGGAGATGCAGGAGCTGCACATCTCCTCTGATGAGGAGGACACCGATGGGGATGAGGATGAGGAGGTCCTTAGAGGTGATGATGACAGGGATGAGGCACTCGCTTTGGCCAGATGAGGCAGGTGCACCTCGGGAGGCCCTCATAGCTGCTAGATTTGTGGAAGATGATGACGACCTGCAGTGAGGTGATCCCATAGATCCCCACATCGCATCAGTGAACGTTTGACTCCAATCTGGCTGACAGCAGCACGATTAGCCTCTGTGAGAATGCTCCTGTCATGGAGACGCAGTGGAGGCCATAGAAGTCACTCGATTGCAGGAGGATGTTGACAACATGTAGAGGACACCCCATAAATCTTCACATAGCCTCTGAGAATGTCAGACTCCTGTCTGGCCAAGGGCAAATCGCTTGTGCTCTGTGAACAGGGTCATATCATAGAGACGCAGCCATGAAGCTTTAGAAGCTCCCGATCCTCTGTCCATCTTCAGCACCTGAGCCCTTCAGGAGCACAGCATCAGTGGTCACAGATGATGAAGAGATGGGGGCCAGCCCCTCCTTAAGGGTGCTGAAAGCACACCAAGAGAATGAGAGAACTCTGTGGTGCCTGCCCACTACATTCTGGCAGCAATGACAAGCACCGCTGAAGTGCAGGCATCAGTAATGTTTCCAGGGAGTATGAGGCCAGACCATCACTTTGGTCTGAAGGCTGCACAGAGCACAGGGCACAGGGAAGAGGCCCTGCACTGAGACACCTGCCTATGTCTTGTGCAGAATCGGCTCTGTGCCACCAATTTATGTGGATGGGCCAATTAAGGCCCGCCCACGTAAGACGCGAGCGGTAGCACTCAGAGCTACTTGTGTGGGTGGGGGAAGGAGGGAGAGTCGGGAAAGTGCACTTCAATCTCCCTGAGGCATGGAGCTGCCTCAGGGAGATTGAAACGCTTTACAAATAAATAAGTAAATGGATTGAAAATTTAATTAAACATGCCTTCTCATATGACTGTGTCACATGAGATGGGGCATGATTTTATATTTCGGAAATTTTTAAAATTTAATTCATAAAAGCTTTAGGAAACCTCATCCTGCTCGTGAATGAGGTTTCCTAAAAAACATGAAGGCCACTTGGCCTTTTCGCCTGCCCGTCAACATTAAGGTTGGATGGACAGCATAAACAATGACATTAATTAAATCGTTAATGGCCTTAATCGACCTATCAGTTATTGGCTGGCATGCAGCCAATTCTAGCGTGCGCCTGCTGAACAAAACATCACGAGACAGCACAACGAAATTGGGACGCAAGTCCGATGTCATCACACGTCATTTTACGTGGCGGCATGTTGCCCCCCCACCCATATGCCAACTGAAAAATCCAGGCCTTAGTATTGGAGGTCCTGATGTTGGCATTGTTGGTGGTGCAGGCAACTTTTGACTAATGGACAAGCCAGACATTTCACGTGCATCTTTGGATAAAAGAGAGCAATTAATAAAGAAGGAAATAGTTGATTTACTTAACCTTTACATCATCAATGATGTGAAAAACTATGGCCAGGGTTTTCCCGTCAACGATTTGGGGCTGGGGCCCCCTCGCCGAAAATGATGTGGGATGATGTTAGGAGGAACCCCCGATGTCATCCTGGTCCATCTAAATCAGCTCTCCGCCAGCCGACCTGTCAATGGCCAATTGAGGCCATTGACAGGATCATTAAGATCATTAAAGACTCTGCCCGTCCAACCTTAAGGCTGGCAGGCAGGCCAGGAGCTCCAGCAGGCTTCTGATAAAATGTTAAACCTCATCCACTGGCAGGATGAGATTTCATGTTCATGCTTAAAAACTTAAAAAAACTTTCAGTGCTTCTTATTAACATGTCCCATCTTGTGTGTGACATTGTCACATGAAGGGGACATGTTAATAATGTTTTTATTTTCCTATTTTTAGAGTTTTTTAACCTGTCACTAATCTCGCTGAGACAGCACTTAGCCTCAGGGAGCAGTGCGTTCTTCCGTGCGCATGCGCGAAAGAGCACACTTTGACATTTGGAGGATTTCCTCCCCCTTCCGCACAGGAAGTGTATAGCGCTTCCTGTCAGGCAGGCCGTTGGGTGGGCCTTAATTGGCCTGCCCATTCAAAATGGCGGCGGACCCCGTTTCGGCAGTGGGGGTCGGCTGCCTGTCCGCCGCCGAGCCGGTGGGGCCCGCCTGCCCACCAAGGGCAAAATTCTGCCCTATGTGTTAATATCAAACAATATAACATGCAAAATGCCAGTGGATCATATTTGGCATTGCTCACAGGTGATTTGGGGTCAAAGAGGTTACTAATCTGAGATGTTCATTCAATCACATGAAATTGATAGCAGATGAAGTCCAGCCATTCTTTCCCATGGAACATCAGAACGAGGCACTTCTCACCACCATCCTCCCACACCCCACAGACATGTAATTGCCTGGAGAGGCAAATAAACAGAAAAGCCAAGGCCCAATAAGGGAAAAATACTCTAGAAAATTGTTCTCTGTGAGGTCTTTAATGTTACTGCTCAGGTACTCACTGCTGGAATCCAAGTTGCTGAAACTGATTTTAAATTGCTGAGGTCCAATACAGGTCGGTAAATTACTTACTTCAAAGCTTTCAATTTCTCTTCTTTTAAATATTTTTTGCCCATGCTTTGTGGCACCTGAAGTCTGATGAACATGTGCCAAATGTAGTGTTGTTTCATTTCAGCCATATTGTACTAATTGTATTGAAAAATAAAAGTATCATAACATAACTTAAATGATGGATGTACAGAAAATGAGCAACTTATTTGACTCCAAGGAGAGAACTTTCTCCCTGTCGTGGGGACTGAGCTGGAGTGGGCGCGGGTGAGTGGCAGCTGATTGCCACCCGTGATCAGCTGTGTGCCACCATTTTACGTGGGCGGGCCAATTAAGGCCCAGCTGGTGTGACACACACCTGGAAACGCTGAACGCTCCCTGTGCAGGTGGGGAGAGGAGGCTGAGTTGGGGCCTGCGCTCTTTTGCACATGCGCACGAAAGAGTGCAGAAATCTCCGAGGCACAGAGCTGCCTCAGGGAGATTAGTTTGATTATCAAAAATTTTAATTAAAAAAATTTAAGACATGTCCCCTCATGTGACAGTGTCACATGAGCTGGGACCTGTCAATGAACTATAATAAAAAAATTTTTTTGAATTACAAACCCTTCAAGAAACCTCATCCTGCCAGTAGATGAGGTTTCATGATAAATGTGAAGGCCACCTGGGCTCTCCGCCTGTCCACCAACCTTAATGTTGGATGGGCAGCTCAGTTGATTACTTTAATTAGTTTTTAAATGGCCTTAATAGGCCTTTGACAGTTCAACGGGCGTGCAGCCGACTCCGCTGTGCACCCAGCAAACTGAAGAACTGAATGACGCACGGTGACGTCGGGACACACGCCCAACGTCACCGTGCGTCATTTTACGCGTCAGTGAGCGGGACCCACCCCCGCCCACCAACCCAAAGATTCTGGCCCAAGTGAAGTTTCCTCATACCTTGAAGATACTGAAGGAAGAGTTGGAATTCCATCATGTGTACTATTAAGAATATTGTGAGGCACTCTTGTCAACATCTTATTCTTTTGCCATTCATTCATTTGTTTAATGCCAATTTTTTGACTAACAGTTCATTAAATGGACTGGACCTCTATCAAGTTTATTCTAGTAAACACCTTCATATCTCATTTAGGTTTGGAATTCAAGATTTCTTTATTGGTCCAAAACAATGTAATCTTCTGGCAAGGACTTCCTCAAATAAAAGTTCTAGCTCCTTCTTTGTACTTGGAGTTTTGCCTAGCTTTTGACATTTAAAATTGTGCTTTCTGTCCTCTTGTAAAACTGCCTTTATCGTGTTCCAGTAGGTCATTTTGGCTGTTATTGTGGATTCATTGTAATAAACCGTGCCTTATTTAGATTGGACATTTGATTTTTCCATTGGTAGAAAATAATTATTTTTTTGTCTATTATTGTCTTAGACAACACAGAACAATAGTTGCTTCACTTTGTTTCTCAAGCCAACTCACTCCTCCATGCAACAAGTATTTATGAAGTGTCTTTAACAAAGTGAAATATCTCAAGGTACCCCAAACTGTGATTATCAAAGGAAATTTGACACTGAGCCACATAAGGAGATTTTAGGACAGATGCCCAAAAGCTTGGTCAAAGTGTTAGTTTTAATGAGTGTCTTCAGGAAGATAGAGAGAGAGAGAGCACTTAGGGCCTAGGCATCTTAATGCACAGCAACAATGGTGGAGTAATGAAAATTGGGAATACGGAAGAGGCCAGATTTGGAGGAGCGCAGAGAACTTGAATGGCCAGATAAAGTTACAGAGAAAGGAAGGGGTGAGATTATAGAGGGATTTAAAAGCAAGGATGAAAACCTTTATATCAAGCATTGTTAGAGTCAATGTAGGTCAGTAAACACTGTGGCTGATGGTTGAACAGAGCTTGGTGCAAGTTGGGGTCTGACAGCAGTGCCTTGGATGAGCTCAAATTTACGGAGGTGGGAGGCTGGCCAGGATAGCATTGGAGTAGTCAAGACTGGAGGGGAAACAAAGCGATAGATGAGGGCTTCAGCAATGGGTGAGCTGAGGCAGTGAGGGGGGAGGAGAGTTGGGAGAGACTGCTGATGTTACGTAGGAAATAGGAAGTCTTGGTGATGGAAAGGATATGGGAACATGTCTCTAGCCTTGTACAATGCAGTTTTTGATCCTTGCTGTGCTACCACAAGTGTGACCACTTCCCACAAGGGGTCACAAAAGCATTTGATTGCAAATCACCCTGAATGCTCATTCCCATCATAGTGGCTAGATAAAAGCATCCCTAGGGAAGAGTGACCAGTCTTGCCCTTTTATCAGATAAATCAGAATGTGAGGCAGATGTACCTAAATGATAGAGTTTATTTTTAAAATTTATAAGACACATACAAACAGTGTGATATTATCTGCGCCCCTTTGAAGAAATTTGGCAGGGGAGTAGTTAAAATAATGGGAGTTATTTACTTGCACTGATTCCCCTATTTTCCTGCTGTGCCCCCCATATTAGTCTGCTCTTTTGAGTACAACACCCAGAGGAGGGAAGCAGGGTCCTGTTTTGCATATGCAGATAGGGTCCAATTATGTAATCAGAACCTGATTTATAATATCAGCCAGAGGCCTGAGTGGGTATGGTTCAGTGTCAGCTTCCTAGTCAGACAAAATCTGCTGTTAGCCTGATCCTGGGCTAAAAGAGGTCCAGAAGGTAAGTTTTAAATTTATTTTTTTTGTTTGCTTGTGGGACAGGATGGGCAAGAGTGTCTCTTGGGCCTCACTGAGAAACCTTGGGGCTACCATGACCTACCCACCTTATCCCAATCACAGCCAGACACAACCTTTCCCCCTAAATACGGCAATGTCTCCTCTTTTCCCAATTGCCGCCAGGACCCCCACATCCTTCCAATTATGGCCAATCTTTCCCACTGCCTCCAGATTATGACCAGGCACTATTCCTCTTCCCCAAACATGGCCAGAGTCTCCACTAACAGCTAACATCCCATGGCTCCCTAGCTGCAGACTTCTACCACAAAATGTCTGTTATTATCTGCAGCCAGGCTGTCAATTTTACATTTAATCTAATTATGCTGTTAAAATATTCATGTCTCCAAGACCATGGCCTTGCTGTGTTTTCCCCATGTGGCTGCGCTCCCCACACCTTCATTGCCTCTCCATTAATATCAGGGCCAAAAGTAAAAATGCAACATTTTTAAACCAGACGTGCAAGGAAAGCATTATGAAAACTGTACTTGTTGCAGAAAAGGTATCTTTGTTATTAAACCAGAAGTAAGGGAGGAAGATTTGCTCTGTAGCTAACCATAGACATATTCTTTATGATTTATGATTTTGTTATAAATATGTCATGGGGGAAAATTTCTCCAATCAATCTGACAAATGGAAATGCTGTCTATGAAAGGTATCTTTTGAACAGAGAAAATGAAATACCTTCTTACCTACAGTACAGGAATACTACAATAGTATAGACCTGGGTGAAATCCCTCTGAGGTTTCAGAAAAATTCTTTGAAAGCAATCCAATGAATGTACAATTGTTATCAGGCATACTCTACTCCTGTAATGATGATAACTAGGGAAAGAAACACTTATGAATGAGACTGCAATCAGTGGAGAGTAAAGCAATGTGTAGGTGGAGGGGGAGAGTCTCCCCGTTTTACCCATGGTGTCATCTGAAGGAAAAGCCCAAGCATTGATCTCCATGGTTCTGGATTGAACTGAAAATACCATTGATGCTTCTGCTGTAGAGGTATCTGTCTGCCCTCATTTGATGAAGTCATTGTCAAAGGAACTAGCTTCAGGTGTTTTGATGAGTCATATAAGTATTCTGACTTGCAGTGTACAGTGATATAGGTAGGAAAAGTTGAGCTTTTCTCTTATCAGGTGGGTAAATTTGCTTTTTGTTCACTGACGTATTGCGTGAATGATAAAATGGCCATATCTATCCCTTTACTACGAGTTCCATGTAACTGACCACATCTTTCTATAATCAACCACATCTCATCTCTGCCCACAAACTGAGCATTAATGTCACAAACCACTGCTACCTTTATTCAACATTCTTAATGTACTAGATTAAATTAGAATATAACAGATTATTAAAATAAAAATTTTATTTTCAGTTAGCTTTTTTGTCTTTCTCAGTTTTTGACCCTTCATCTAATAAAGATATGTTTCAGATTTCAAAATGTGCATGTTTTTCTTTCATGTGACAATGAACAACAAAATCATCTTTAAATTACTGAAACTCAACATTATAAATAAGAAATTGAGAAATCAGGTGAAATTTGTGTAGTTTTTGAATTTTGAAATAAAATTTTATTTAATTTTGCTATCTTTTTGAGTTCAGATTAGAAATGAGGGGATGGATTGGTCATGCCCCCAGTAGGAAAGTCGGCACCTGGGACCTCTGCCACTCAGTGGGAAGAAGTCCCTTCCTCAAGAGCTGCCGTTCAATCTGACTGGCCAGCAGCTCTAGCAGTCCTGGCTGTGCCAGACCTCAATCGTGGGTGCTGCCGGGACTGTAAGAAGGAGCATGCGGAAGATGAATGGAACCAGGTATGCTCTGGGCCTTTAGCGTGGGGAGGGATCCGAGGGCCTAGGAAAGGGGGAGAGAGGGATGACGGCCGGGCTTTGGAGGACAGGTGATGAGGAAAGAAGGGGGGTGATATCTTTCCTGTTGTGTCCCTGATGCCCACAGGGTAGCCCCCCGCTCAATGAGGCAGCACCCTCTCCCTTCTTGCCTATTTTTATCTAGGCCACAACATAAAGCCTGCCTCCTCCTGCCCATACTGACCATTACGGCGTAGGCAGAATATTATACTGGACAATACTAACAAGCCTAATTGACCTTTAATTGTTAATTTAAGTATTGCAGGTGGGCTACCGATTTTGGCGGCCACCCACTAGTTTTTTATGGGGGGGTCAGCCCGGGGTGGATGAAAAGATGGTGGGCTAGCTACCCAACATATTTTATGTGCCACCCTGCCGAAAACATGCCCGGTGGGGGCACATAAAATCCAGCCCAGTATTGGAGTATCCTGCGGTTTATGCAGTGGACTTGAGGTAAATACTTGCCTCTTCTCAATAGTATAATTATAAACCAAGCATGGAATTTCCTGATATCAAGCCATGTTGCAATCACTCTATGGGAAGAAGTTTCCCCCTGTCGGGGGGGTGGGAAGTGCAGGACCGGGCGCGGGGAGGCATGCCTCTGATCAGCGCCCCTGATTGGGGGCATGCTGCCATTTTATGTGGGTGGGTCAATTAAGGCCCGCCCAGCGTGACATTCACCAGGAAGCGCTATCGCTTCCTGTGCGGGCAGGGGGAGATTCCTTCAGCTGAGAGTGCGTTCTTTCGCGAATGTGCGCGAAAGAGCGCATTGATCTCCCTAAGGCTAAGTGCTGCCTCAGGGAGATCGACTCCAAATTTAAAAATGCTAAAGGTAGAAAAACAAAATTTCCCTGACATGTCCCCTCATGTGACACTGTCACATGTGTTGGGACATGTCCATCACTTTAACTCAAACATTTACTAAATTTTTAAAAACCCTCATGAAACCTCATCCCGCCAATGGATAAGGTTTCATGCTTCTTCTGAAGCCCGCCAGGGCTCCCGGCCTGCCTGCCAACCCTAAGGTTGGATGGGCAGATCCATTAATTAGGTTAATGACTTTTTAAATGGCCTTAATAGGCCATTGACAGGTTGGCAAGCGCACAGCTGATTCGGCTGAAAATGGAGATGACGCGAGGTGACGTCGGAAGTTCTGCCCGATGTCATCCAGTGTCATTTTACGCGTTGGCGAATGGGCTCCGCCTCCTGCTCGCCGACCTAAAGATCCTGCCCTATATGTTCTATTTGTTATCCTGATCCAAAAATAGAACTCTGAGCTGTCAACTTATTTCCCAATCATTAGCACCATATTAAATTTCCCATTCTAACAAACATTGTTGTTACTGACGTACAAAATTCCTGATTGAAGCGTGGAACTCTAGTCCATCCATTCATTTTTATCCAAAATTTCAGCTGTAAATTTATTTTGCAAAGTGTATAATTTCACTTACTCTTAATGAATGTGATACCTGAAGGTAAACTGCTTTCTGGTCACTTTTTTTATTGTTTGGATATTTTTATTTAAACAAAAAATTCCAATGTCCTAAATTACGTCTCAATGACTACCTTGACAATAGAATTTCAAAAGGGGTGATTTTGCTAAGGATTTCTCATGCTCTATCACTATAAATTTTGTCAAGAGTAATGGCTGCATGCTCAGTGGTTTTACTTCAAAACCTATGGGCTGAATTTTCCCCCCATCGGGTGGGGGGTTGTGCAGGGGTGGGTGGGAGCGAGTGCAAACCTGATTGGCGCCTCTGATTGGGTGCACGCCGCCATTTTACATGGGTGGGCCAATTAAGGCCCGCTCAGTGTGACGCTCGCCCGAAGAGCTGAGCGCTCCCTGTGTGGGCAGGGGGGGAATCCCTGAGTCCGGGCCTGCGCTGTCAAGGAACATTAATTTAAAAATTTGTTTAATTTATAAACACTTCATGAAACTTCATCCTGCCTGTGGATGAGGTTCCATGAAAAATGCGAAGGCCGCCTGGGCTCTTTGCCTGCCCGCCAACCTTAAGGTTGGATGGGCAGCTCATTTAGTTGATTTAATTAATTTTAAACAGGCCTTAATAGGCCTTTGACAGTTCGGCGGGTATGCAGCCGCCAAACTGAAAATCTAAATGACACGTGGTGATGTCGGGACACCTACCCAACGTCACTGTGCATCATTTTATGCATTAGTGAGTGGGTCCCACCCCTGCTCACCGACCAGAAAATTCTCCCCTATGTGTGCGCAGTGTCAGACCAAAATGGTACATATATCACATCTACAATGTAGGGAAAGGTACATATTAAATATATATAAATGATATATGAATTAATTATATATGGACAAATATATATGTTACTTGGATATATGAGGCACAATATCTAAGTCTGCAGAAGAAACAAAAATATGAAATGGGTTTAACTGTGAAATGGACAGTTCTACAGGAGTTTAATAGATTGGGAAGACAGATGTCAAATGAAATTTAATGCAGAGATATGTGAGATGATGAATTTTGGAAGAAATTTTTTTACGGTGGTGGTAGCATGCCATGGGAGTGCCCGCCCAGGAGAGGTGAAACGTTTTGTTAACATTTTAATATTAGGCTCCCACAGCGCAATTAGGAGGCTTCCCCACCACTGAAGTTAAACTGACAGACTTGTAGTTGCAGGGCTTATCTTTTCATTTTTTCTGGAACTTCCCTCAGTACCCTTGGATGCATTTCATCCAGTCCTGGTACCTTATCAACTTTTAAGTATAGACAGCCTATCCAATACATCCTCCTTATCAATTGTAAACCTCTTGCACCATGACCTAATCAGCATCTTCTTCCTTGGTAAAGACAGATGCAAAGTACTCTTTTAGTATTTCAACAATACCTCCTATCTCCATGTGTAAATTCTCTTCTTAGTCCCTAATCAACCCCACTCCTTTTTCCAGCCTTTTACTATTTATATGCTTATAGAAGACTCCTGAATTCTCTTTTATGTTAGCTGCCAGTCTCTTCTCATACTGTCTTTGCTTCTCTCATTTGCTTTTTAAGTTCCCCTCTGATTCTTCTCTATTCAGCCTGCTTCTCAATTATATTATCGACCTGACATCTGTCATAAGCGCCATTTTTCTGCTTCATCTTAATCTCTACATCTTTTGTCATTCAGGGAGCTCTGGATTTCTTTGCCCTATCTTTCCCCTTCATGGCAGTCTGAACTATCTCTGCTTTAAAGGCCACACATTGTATAGTTATGGCTTTGACTTCCAGTCTTTGATTCCAGTTAATCTGGGGCACATCCATTCTTACCTCATTGAAGATGGCTTGCCCCAGTTAATTATTCTTACTCTGGATTGTTCCTTGCCCTTTTCCATAGCCAACCTAAACTATATGATATAATGATCACTGACCCCTAATGTCCCCCTACTGACACTGATCCACTTGGCCCACCTCATTTCCAAGAAGCAGGTCCATTGCTGGACCTGCTTCTCATTGGACTGGAAACATGCTGCTATAGAAAATTCTCCTGAACCCATTCAAGGACCTCTTGCCCCTCTCTGCTCTTTACACTATTGCTATCCCAGTCTGCATTCCAATACTTCAAGACCCCTATTATAACTACTCTATGGCCAGAATATTACGCTGGGTGTTCGGGCGTGCACCCGACATGCCCGAGCATGAAATAACGCGTGATGGAGTCGGTTGTGCGCCCGCTGATAATTAAAAGGCCTATTAAGGCCATTAACAACCTCATTAACTTGAAATTTACCCTGCCCATCCAACCTAAAAGTTGGTGGGCGGGCAAAAAGGCCAAGTGGCCTTTACATTTTTTAGGAAACCTCATCCATGAGGGCGATGAGGTTTCCTAAAGCTCATACACATTAAATAAAAACATTATTTTGGAATTAAGGGCATGTCCCATCTCATCTGACAGAGTCACATGTGAGGGGAGATGTTTTATTAAATTTTTATTGTCTTTGTTAATTTTTTTAAAAAGTGCTTTAATCTCCCTGAGGCAGCTCCGTGCCTCAGGGAGATTGAAGTGCTCTTTCTCGCCTTAATTGGCCCACCTATGTGAAACCGCAGAGCCGATCGTGGGTGACAGTCGGCTTCCCGCCCTCCCCCACCGAGCCTGCCCAAAAAGGGAAAAATTCTGGCCTATAATTCTTACACTTCTCTGGGGAGAATTTAGCCCCTGTCGGGAGGGCTCGGTGGGGCCCGACCGTTTCCTGTGATCGGGGCCAGACCTTAATTTCATGCTGGTGGGCCAATTAAGGCCTGCCCAATGTGAAACGCCGGTGGCAACACTCAGTGCTGCCTGTGCGGGCGGTGGCAGATGGGAGAGCAGGGCGAGCATGAACTTCGCACATACGCGTGTATGCGTGCTTGAGAATCCCCCTGAGGCACAGAGCTGCCTCAGGGGGACGGAGAATTTCTTTAAAAAAATAAAGATTTGAAAAATGTTATGGAACATGTCCCCTCATGTGACTCTGTCACTTTAGCAGGGACATGTTACTAATTAAATTTTAAAACTTTTATTTTTATTTGCTTTTGGAAGCCTCATCCCACATGTGGATGAGGTTTCTAAAAAAATGCAAAGGCCGCTTAGCAGGCAGCAAAAAATCTAATGTAATTGATACCTCAATGGCCTTAACAGGCCTTTTAATTGTCGGCAGGCTCACTACTGATTCCCACGCGCCCGCTTACCGAAGTATTGCACGAGTGTGTGTCAGGCCGCTCACCTGAAGTCAACGCGCGTCATTTCGTGCTTGAGTGGGTTGGGCGTGCACCCGCCCGCCTAGGAGAAAATTCTGCCCTCTGTAATTTCCTTGCAAATTTGTTCCCCACCATCATTTTCATGGGCAGAATTCTCCGGTGTGGGAGTGGGGCCTGCTCGCTGACAGGTAAAATGACGCATGGTGACATCGGGCATGCATCCCAACGTCACCACGCACCTGTGCGCCCGCCAAACTTTCAAAGCTCTATTAAGGCCATTTAAATAGTTATTAACTCAATTAAATGAGGTGCCCGACCAACCTTAAGGTTGGCGGTCAGGCGAAGAGCCCAGGCAGTCTTCGCATTTTTCATGAAACTTCATCCATGGGTGGGATGAGGTTTCATGAAGTGTTTTAAAAGGTAGTAAAAATTTTTACATTAATTCTTTGAAATGTCCCAGCTCGTGTGACAGTATCACATGAGGGGACATGTTTCAAAAGTTTTTCCTTCCTTTGTTTAAACTTACACATCTCAAACGGATCTCCCTGAGGCGCGCGAAAGAGCACAGGGAACCACTCAGGGAATCCCCCCCTCCCCTGCACAGGGAGTGCACAGCGCATCCGGGTGTGCATCATGATGGGCGGGCCTTAATTGGCCCACCCACGTAAAATGGCGGCACGTCCCCGATCGGGGGCACTGATCGAGTTCATGCCTGCCTCCACAACCCACCTATCAGTTGGTGGTGAATAGATTACACCGAGCAATGTAGTTGCATCTTTTTTATTCCTTAGCTCTAGCCAGATAGATTTGGTTCTTGATTTCTCTGGGACATCCTCTCCCCAGCACTGTAATATTCTCCTTAATCAATACAGCAACCCCTCCTATTTTCCTTCCTTTCCTCTCTTCTGAACATATTATATCCAGGAATATTTAACACCCGCTCCTGCCCTTTTTTGAGCCAGGCCTCTGTTATTGCCCCAACATCATATTTCCAAGTGGCTTTCTGTGCCTGCAACTCACCAGTCTTATTTATCACACTCCATGCATTCACATACATGCACAATAACCTTAACGTGGACTTTATTACTGTCCCTCTTGTGGTGGACCCACCTAATACCTTACTATTTCCTACTCTAGTGCTATCTGTCTCTCCCAATAGTCTTTGCACAATGGTGTTCCTTTCTAGTATTACCTCCTGGTTCCCACACCCCTGCCACATTAGTTTAAACCCTTCCCAATAGTACTAGTAAATTTCCCTACAAGAAAATTGGTCCTGGCTCTGTTTAGGTGCAACCTGTCTGACTTGTACAGGTCCCAGAACCAATTCCAAAGTCCCAGAAATCTAAAGCCTTCCTCCTGCACTATCTTTCCAGCCACACATTCATCTGCTTTATCCTCCTATTTCTATACTCACTTGAGTGTGGTACCAAGAGTAATCCAGTGTCATGGACATAGGGCAGAATTTTGCCCTCAGATGACAGGTCCCGCCCCCAAATCGCCGAGGAGAAAATCCTGGCCATAATGTATGTGCTCAGTATGTTTTGTATGGAAAGAAGTGTGTCTTTTTTACCCTTGGAGTGTGTTTTCCAATTAAATAATTCAGCAACAAGCTTTTGTAAATTTAAAATAAAGCAAGTTATTTATTCTCACACACTTATCCTGCATTAACACAAAATCACACACTCAGTCTCAAGCACGTATGCACATGCACACACAAAGTTTGGATACAGATAAGGATAGTGCATTTTTACAGATTATAGTTAATCCAATCTCTGATTTATGATTTCCCATCTTCCACATTGGCAGGCCGGTGGTTTCTTGAATGGATTCAATGATTTAAAGTTGAAATGAGGATCTTGTAGAGCGAAGGATTCGCATAGGCTGTGAGGTTTCTTGTTAAGCCGAATATCTAGAAATTTGGTTCTCAGGTGAACTTTGAAATTGGAACAATTAGGTACTTTGGCTGCTAGTTGCAGCTAGTTTCAAAGACTGGTTCTCAGAATGGCTGATGACTGATGGATCTGCTGGGATCTAAATTAATAAAGGTACAGTCGCTGGAACTAGCTTTGATCACATGACCGTTGGCTTAATCTACTGAATACCACCCAGTCTAGTTTGCATGAGGGAAACCATAGTGATACAATGTGAAGTTGATAGTAGCCATTGAGTACTGATTTTAACTTCTGTCCAGTATGAAACATGAAGACAGATAGCCTGGAAACTCCATAGTCTTTAGGTGTTGGCCCATCCTTAAACAATGAGATGTGTGAATTCTACAGATGGCTGTGAGGTACCCTCACCTATATATTAATTAGGTGTTGTCAGAGACTTGATACTGTCTGTAGTCCAAAAGTCACATGATTTTCAGCAGCCATCTTAACAGTTTGTTTGTGTCCAATATTTAAAAGTATTAACTGAAAGTTCACAATATGACATGCCTTTACTGGGCATGGTGAGAGATTACCCCTTTTCAGGTCTACTTGCTAATTTCCTACCTAGCTTCCTAATATCCTATCTAGCTCTGTAAATTTTTATTTTATTTCATATTTCTTAAAACAGGTTAAGTATAGACATTATACTAATGTTTGTCTTCTATTTATATTATTTTAACTTCAGTTTGCATTATTTCTGTTTATAATTACATTAACTCTTCTGTCTTTTTTTTTCTTTTTTAACATTAAATAGTGAATTCAGCTGTTTCACCTGATTTCTGCCTCATACTAGGAAGTTGGGACCTCCACCTTTATTTTTGGCCCTTGATTGACTAAAGTGTCATTAAAAGCTCCTTATCACCCAGCCAAAACTAGTAATAAAGCAACAAACTAATTTTTGAAAAGTCTTTTATTGGTACAACTTAGAATCATAGAATGGTTACAGCCCAGAAGGAGGCCAGTCAAGCCTTTGCGTCCATGCTGGCTCTCTGCTAGTCTGACTCACTCATTTTTTCTTTATGGCTCTGCAAATTATTTGTTTTCAGTTAATTAACCAGTTCTCTTTTGGAAGCTACAATTGAATCTGCCTCTACTGTATTCTCAGCCAGTGCATTCTAGATCCTAACCGCTTGCTGCGCAAAATAGTTTTTCCTTGTGTTGCCTTTGGTTCTTTTGCCATTCACCTTAAATATGTGTTATCTTGTTTTTGACTCTTCCACCAATGGAAACAGTTTCTCCCTATCTACTTTGTTCAGACCCCCCATGATTTTGAACACTTCTATCAAATTTGGTAGCATAGAACTTTAATATTGCTGAAAAAGAGACACGTTGAAGCTTTTTGTCTTGCACTCCTCAGGACACTGTGTTAAGAATTACACTGACAAACAATTTAAGATTGCCAGTCAGGCTCACAGTGTGGTGCATTTGCGTGCACTGGAAGCTACATGTATCAATGTATCTTTGCAGACAGATAGAACATGTTGAGTTTGTTTCAGCTAATCAAAATAAGTGACAGCCATTTACTGACTCATTCCTCAGGGCAGTGCCTTCTCCAATCAGGGTAAAGCTGCCTGTTTTAAATTTCAAACAATGCCGGTAGTCAACTGTCAGTTACCATCAGCTGGTGAATTCTCCATGGCAACGCCTCTACCAATCAAAGTCCACTTGCCAACCAATCAGCACTCTCTTCTTATGCAGTATAAATTGTTGTTTTCCCCTTATACTGGTTCTTGCTAGTGTCCTGTTGAGTGCAAGGCGAAAAGTTTCAACATGTCTCTTTTTTCAGCAATACTTCTATCAAATTTTCTCTTGACCTTCTCTAAGGAGAACCACCCCAGCTTCCCTAATTTATCCTCATCATTGAAGTCCTTTATCCCTGGAACTATTCTTGAAAATCCTTTCTGCGCTCTCTTGAATGATTTCACATCTATCCTAAAGTGTGTTGCTCAGAATTGGATGTATACAGCAGTTGAGACCGGACCAGTGTATTATAAAGGTACACCATAACACCTTTTCTTTTGTACTCTGTGGGGAAAATTTTCTCCCCATTGGGCGGGCGGATCAGGAGCGGGCATGGGTGGGGTGATTATGAAAAGTGGAATAAAAGAATTGAAAAAAATTCAGACATGTCCCCTCATAGAAACATAGAAAATAGGAGCAGGAGTAGGCCATTCGGCCCTTCGAGCCTGCTCCGCCATTCATCATGATCATGGCGGATCATCCAACTCAATAGCCTGTTCCCCCTTTCTCCCCATATCTTTTGATCCCTTTCACCCCAAGAGCTATATCTAACTCCTTCTTGAAAACATACAATGTTTTGGCCTCAATTACTTTCCGTGGTAGCGAATTCCACAGGCTCACCACTCTCTGGGTGAAGAAATTTCTCCTCATCTCAGTCCTAAATGGTCTACCCCTTAATCCTCAGACTGTGAACCCTGGTTCTGGACTCCCCCACCATCGGGATCATCCTTCCTGCATTTACCTGTCTAGTCCTGTTAGAATTTTATAGGTTTCGATGAGATCCCCCCTCATTCTTCTGAACTCCAGCGAGTATAATCCTAAGCGACTCAATCTCTCCTTATATGTCAGTCCTGCCATCCCAGGAATCAGTCTGGTAAACCTTTGTTACACTCTCTCTATAGCAAGAACATCCTTTCTCCGATAAGGAGGCCAAAATTGCACACAATATTCCAGGTGTGGTGTCACCAAGGCCCTGTATAATTGCAGCAAGACATCCCTGCTCCTATACTTGAATCCTCTCACTATGAAAGCCAACATACCATTTGCCTTCTTTGGCGCCTGCTGCACCTGCATGCTTACCTTCAGCGACTGCTCTACGAGGACACCCAGGTCTCATTGCACATTCCCCTCTCACAATTTATAGCCATTCAGATAATAATCTGCCTTCTTGTTTTTGCTACCAAAGTGGATAACCTCACATTTATCCACATTATACTGCATCTGCCATGCATTTGCCCATTCACTCAGTTTGTCCAAATCACACTGAAGCATCTCTGCATCCTCCTCACAGCTCACCCTCCCACCCACTTTGTGTCATCACATGAGCTGGGACATGTCAATGAATGTTAATAAAAAATGTTATTAAACTTATAAACCCTTCATGAAACCTCATCCCGCCCGTGGATGAGGTTCCATGAAAAATGCGAAGGCCGTCTGGGCTCTTCGTTTGCCCGCCAACCTTAAGGTTGGATGGTCAGCCCTGTTAACTGTTTCAATTGCTTTTTAAATGGCTTCAATAGGCCTTTGACAGTTCTGCGTGCCCGCCGAACTGAAGATCGGAATGACACGCAGTGACGTCGGGATGCATGGCCGACGTCACCATTCGTCATTTTATGCATTGGCGAGCGGGGCCTGCCCCTGCACGCTGACCAGAAGATTCAGGCCTATGCTTCTCTTTATAAAGCCCATTGTGCAATGTGCCTTATTAATTGCTTTCTCAATCTGCCATTCCATTTTTAACAATTTGTGCACACATACCCCAAGGTGCCTCTGTTGCTGCACCCCCTTTAGAAATGTATCCTTTATTTTATATTGCCTTTTAATGTTCTTCCTCCAAAATGTACCACTTCACACTTCTCTGCATTCACTTTCATCTGCCATGTGTCCACCTATTTCACCAGCCTGGCTAAGTCCCCTTGAAGTCTCTCTCTGTTCTCTTTGCAGTTCACAATACTTCCAAGTTTTGTGTCATCTGCAAATTCTGAAATTATGCCTTATGCACCTAAGTCTGCTCATCGCCAAAGTTAAACTGACTGTTCTGTAGTTGTTGGGCTTATCTTTACCCCCTTTTTTGAACAAGGGTGTTACATTTGTAATTTTTCACTCATCTGGCACCACCCCTGAGTTTAAGGAGAAATTTAAGATTGAGGCCAGTGCCTCAGCAACCTCCACCCCTAAGACCGTCTGTACCCTTGGATCCGGGCCTGGCGACTTATTGACCATCAAGCCAGCCTTTCTGATATCTCCTCTTTATCAATTTTTAGCCCATCCAGTGTGTTAACTACCTTCTCCTTCATAATGAGTTTGGAAGCATCTTCTTCAGTGGTAAAGACAGATTTAAAGTAATCATTCAGTACCTCAACCATGCCCTCTGCTGTAATGCAGTAGACTCCTTTTTTGGCCTCTTTTCAGTCCCACTCCTCCATTTATCACCCTTTACTATTTATATGCCTATAGAAGACTTTTGAATTCCCTTTTACGTTAGTCTTTACTCATATTCTTTCCTTGCCTCTCTTATTTCTTTTCTCACCTCCCCACTGAACATTCTAGGTTTAGCCTGGTTCTCACTTTATTATCAATCTGACATCTGCCATATGCTCCCTTTTTCTGTTTCATCTTAAAATCTTTTTCACCATCCAGGCTGTATTTGTCCTACCTTTCCCCCTTGTGGGAATGTACCTTGACTTTACTTGAACCATCGCCTCTTTAAATTGTTTTGCGACAGTTTTTTCTGCCAATCTTTAATTCCAATCTACCTGGGCCAGATCTGTTCTCACCCGTTGAAATTGGCTCTCATCTAATTATGTATGTTTACTCCTAATAGCTCCTTGTCCTTTTCCATAGCTAACCTAAACCTTATGATACTTTTATCACTATCCCCTACCCACTTCATTCTGTAGAACTAGATCCAGCAATGCCTCCTTCCTTGTTGTACTGGAAGCAGATTGACCAAGAAGATACTCTGAAACACACTTGTACATTAGGGTAATTAAAGCCTCATTCTATCTGCTCTATAGTTTTTGCACTTCTCTGTAATTTTCTTGCAAATGTGTTCCTCTAGATCTTTCCCACTAGTTGGTGGCTATAGAATACCACCAGTGCTATAATAGCATCTCTATTGTTTCTTAACTCTAAGCAAATAAATTCTGTCCTTGACCTCTTTGGGACAACATCTCTGTCCAGCACTGTAATATTCTACTTAATAAATACTGTCACTCCTCCCCCTCTCTTTCCTTCACTACCTTTCCTGAACACCTTATACCCAGGATTATTTACTACCCAGCCCTTTTTTGAGCCAGGTCTCTCTCTCCATTATCACCATGACATCATATTCCCACTTGACTATCTGCATCTGCAGCTCACCGACCTTATTTATCATGATTTGTGTGTAAACTTACTTGCATAGTAAACTTAATTTAGACATTATTAAATTCCCTCTTACTCTCACCCCACGTAATTCCTTATTATTTCTTACAGTAATGAAATCTGGCTCTCCCAATTCCTTGTGAACCTTGGTCTTCCTCTCTAATAATGGGCTGAATTTTCCCGTTGGCGAGCGGGGGCGGCCGCCAAACTGTCAAAGAGCTATTAAGGTCATTATTAAACTAATTTAAGTTATTAAGAATGCTGCCCGTCCAACCTTAAGGTTAGCGGGCAGGCGAACAGCCCAGGCAGCCTGTGCATTTTTCATGAAACCTCATCCACGTACGCGCAAAAGAGTGCAGGCCCCAATTCAGGGAATCCCCTCGCCCGCACAAAGAGCGCACAGCACTTCTGGGTGCGCATCATACTGGGTGGGCCTTAATTGGCCCACCCACATAAAATGGTGGCGCACACCCGATTGAGGGCGCTGATTGGATTCACGCTCACTCCAGCCCGCCCCCACACAACTCCCCCAATGGGGGTTGGTGGGGGGGCGGTGCGGGGATTCTTCCCATTGTCTCCTGCTCCCAACACCCTGCCAAGTTAGTTTAACCCCTTCCCAACTGCACGATAGCCAATCACCCCAAAAGAAAATTGGTGCCAATTCAGTTCAAGTGCAACCCATCTGACCTGTACAGATCACATCCCCCCCATTGGCCCCAATGTCGCAGGAATCTAAAGCTCTCCCTTCTACACCATCTCTTCAGCCAGGCATTTATAGCCTCTATAGTCTCTACTGTAGAACACCAGGAATAATGCCCTGAGGTTCTGCTTGCTAGTTTATTTCCTGGCTTCCCAAAATCTTCTTTATTCTTGCCTATGTTTTCGGTAGCAATATGGACCACTACTTCTGGCTGTTCACCCTCTCCCGTTGTTCTGCAGCCACTCATTGACATCCTTAACCCTGGGACCAGAGAGGCAACATACCATCCTGGATTCACATCAGTAACTGCAGAAACGTCCGCTAACTATAGAATTCCCTAACACTATTGCTTTCTCCGCTGCCCTTGTGTAGCTGAACCAGCCATAGCCCCATGGATTTGGCTGTGGTTGCACTTCTTTGAAGCACTGAGGAACATTTGCACCCGCCTAATAGGGCAGACTGGACTTTGGTTTAACATTTCATCCAAAGAATGGCACTTTTGACAGTGCAAAATTGCTTCAGTGGAGCTGAAATTATTGTTTGGTATTAGTGCAGTACGGGCAATTATAGAATATACAGCCTCATTTACTGCCCACCTAATTCTCTTTTTTATTGCATTTGAATTGGTTGAAGGCCAATAGGAGGGTGGGGGAGGGTCTTGACTTTGGGCAGAATCATCTCAGAATTGCACTAGCGGGCATGTAAAGTAATGTTTTACCTGCTGGCCGCAATGGTGGGTTTTTTTGCACCATATTATCCCATTCCTGCCTCATGATTTATGCAGTCACACGAAACACGCCATTTCACTGGTGGGCTCCCTCAGATTTGCCCACCACGTCGTCACCTCACTGTTTCCTCATGCCGGGTGCTATATTTGAACTGCAGCCACATGCATAGCTCTCAATGCTTGCAGCCCAGGACTGCTGCACAGAACACATGGCCCCGAAAAGCAAAAAGACTACAGCCCACCATTTTTCTGACACATCCCTGGAATGCTTTTTGGATGCTGTGGAGGGCAGCTGCAATGTCCTCTACCCCTGCTCTGGCTGCAGGAGGCCCATCAGTGTCACCACAATGGCTTGGGAGGCTGCACAGAAGAGGTTCACCACCCAATGCAGAAAGAGGATAAATGATCTCATCCATGCAACCATCGCATCACTCTAAACTCACACACTCACAAGCCCAACACAATCACTGTCATATCACTCACTGCCAGCTCAAAGGACATCCACCACTCACTTTCTCACACACACCCTCACATTTCCACCTAGTCTCATCTCCTCTGGAGACTGCCTCCTCAGCCCTCACTCTCTTGAGGCCACTTGCACAAATCAACATGTGCCCCCACACACACCCTGGATACCCACCTTCCTCAGTACTATGCTAGTTGTGTAGCCTCTGTCCTTGCCTGAGGCCACTTCTCCCCCTCCCACAAGCAAGCCCTAGCCCCACAGCCATTGAAAAGCCACCCTTGCCTTATGGATGCTCTGGCGAGTAGACATCTGTTGTCGATGAACCCCCCTAAAAGTGATGTGGTGCTGCCTGCAAAGTCTGACCATAGGTGCTGCCCAAAGCAAGATAGGCAAACAAACCTCAAAGCCCTGAGTGAAGTGCATGTTGCTTATGTTCAGATGATCGAGTGTGGAGGGATGATTCCAGCAGGTAGGCAAGATGATGTGATGCAAATGCATTGAAATAAGGTTCCCCATGTTGGACGGAAGGATAGGCAGCCCGCCATTTACAGGTGGAACAGACAATTGCAAACTGGTTTCATGATGGAGTAAAACTGAATTTTGGCCTTCTTGCCATATTTTCTGTTCACACCCGCCATGATGCCTGACGCCAACTGGGGCAGAAAATTCCGGCCATTGTGTGGTAATGTAATGTGGGTGACAGTGAGTTGGCAGTCACTTTTACATTTCTTCCAAGTTTTATTTTTAATTATTTCCATCCACAAAGTCAAGATCCAACCCAATGTACTTTCAGTACATATCGGATTGCATCCCCAGAATGCAATCTACTAAATGACAACAAACTGCTGCCACATATCACATGTGCTTTCCCAGTATGCTGTCAGGGCAGTGAATGTCAGTGATAAACTCTGATAATGGACACCTTGAGTTTTTTCTGTGAATATTTAATGCCTTTAAACAGTAATGTATTTTAGAGTTGGCTAATGACACATCAAAGGAGGTTGATCTTCTATTGAAGTGAATGAGGGGGCTTCCCCATAAAACCAAGTGGTAAAGGCACATTGTTGGTGTGATACTAAGCATTGTATAGACTGGGAAAGGATGAGCATTGTCCTGGTTTGTGTTGAGTTAATTGATCTGATCTGATCTGTGATAAGAATATCCCAGGAAGCCTTTGTCTGCCTGAATTAGGGAGGAGATGGTTCATCCCAAAGTGTTAGCCCCTGATTGTTCTTTTATTCCTTGTGTAAAGTAAGAATATGTGGTTTAAAATGAGAGAAGGAACATGGTCAGCTGTGATTCCCATCTCCCCAATCTCGTCTTGGCTAACACATGGGGGATAGTCACTCTATTGGAGTACTGGCAGGTTACCATCCCTTATATGGAGCTAGACCCAGTGAGAGACAGCACCTTCAGGGAAGGAGGGGATTACATTTTTGTGATTGATAGAAAACATGAGTGTCAAAGAATAAGATATTTTAGGTCAATTAACAATTTTGTGAAAATATACACAAGGCAGCAAGATGGCTGCAACCTGTACAGACAACTGAAACTGTGGTGTGTATTCACAATTCTTGCAAAATTCCCCACTTAAACCTCAGCATGTATTCAATTTCCTTTCATACTTTAAAGCACACAAGCTTGATTTCCATTACCTAAAACTGTATGTATAGACATGGTAATACGAGAAGCATTTGTCGGAGGCTGGAAGGAATTTTTTCATGCAAGGGGTTATTAGGATCGGGAACATTTTATCATAATTTGAAGCTGAACCAACCATGGAATTTGAAGGGAATTGGATAAATACCATGGCATGGATTTTCTCTGTAGGTTTCTGAACTCTGCTGTCGAGCTCAAAAGGGGCCAGAAGCCTGCACTATGTGGGAAACAGTCATTCATTAGTGATTTGCCCAAGTGGTCAAGTAATGGCCAGAGGGGGGTGATAGGCTTTCAAAATTGGAGGGTCAATCAGAGGCCTTCCACTCGAAAACAGCAGTTGATACCATGGCAGGTAAGGGAGATGGCCCTCCAAAATTTAAATTAAAAATTGCATATGCTGCCTGGCTGCCAGTGTGTGGGTGAGGGAAAGTGGGTTGGAGGGTATGAGCCCCTCTACAAGGAGGCTACAACTGTTGCTGTACCCAGGCAGACATGAAGGGTCTCTAAGCCTGCCTGGAGCTCTGGCCGCTGTTCTGCTGCCAGGAAGCTGCATCCAGGCACATAAACTATCCCTTCTTCAACTGGCCTTAAGTAGTCACTAGCAAGCTTAATTGGCTACCTAAGTCATATGAGTGTGCAGCCCCACTACCCCCTTCCTGCCTCCAAGAAAATGGGCCGGGATTAGGATGAACCAGGGAAACAACATACAGTCCAGCAACGCCTTTTTTAGTACCCACTCATCTCCATTCCCAGCTCTGACATTGGCTCAAAATCCAGACCTTGGAAGAAGAAACCTTTTTAAATGGTATAGGGAAAGAACAAGGACGTGGTATTAGAGTAGGTGGCACCCATGGGGAGTATAAACCAAAATAGCTGCTTCTGGATCTTGTGGATCTCTGCTAGTGTTTCTTGCCATATAAAGGTTGTAATAAGAACTAGGAGCAGGAGTAGGCAATTCAAGCCTGCCCCGCCATTCAATACGATCATGGCTGATCTCATTTCGGCCTCAACTCCAATTTCTCGCCCTTTCCCCATAACCTTTCAACCCATTACTAATTAAAAATCTGCCTATCTCCTCCTTAAATTTATTCAGCGTCCCGGCATCCACTGCACTCTGAGGTAGTGAATTCCACAGATTCACGATCCTTTGAGAAAAGTAATTCCTCCTCATCTCTGTTTTAAATCTACCACCCCTTCGCCTGAAACTATGGCCTCTCATTCTAGAATGCTCCACAAGGGGAAACATCCACTCCATGTCTACTTTGTCTATTCCGTTTAGCATCTTATATACCTCAATTGGATCTCCTCTCATCCTTCTAAACTCTAGCTAGTATAGGCCTAAACTGCTTAATCTCTCCTCATAAGACAAGCCCCGCATCTCTGGAATCAATCTAGTGAACCTCCTCTGAACCGCTTCCAGTGCAACCATATCCTTCCTCAAGTAAGGGGACCAAAACTGTACGGTCTCACCAATGCCTTGTACAATTGCAACAACACTTCCCTATTTTTATACTCTATTCATTTAGCAATAAGTGCCAAAATTCCATCTGCCTTCCTTATTACCTGCTGTACCTGCATACTAACTTTCAGCGATTCATGCACGAGGACACCCAGATCCCTCCGCGCTGAAGCATTCTGAAGTTTTTCTCCATTTAAATAATAAGTCGCCTTTTTATTCTTCTGACCAAAATGGATAACTTCACACTTATCCACGTTAAACTCCATCTGCCAAATGAAAGTTAAAAATAAGTCCTGTTATGGTATTGTATATTTTTAAGGTGTAAGTAATAAAAGTGAAAACATGCCCTTCCTCCTTAAATAATAAATATTAGCTGGCTTGAAATAAATACGGAGAATGCTGGAAAAATTTAGCAAGCCTGGCATCGTCTGAGTTGGGAGAAACAGGGTTAACATTTCAAGTCCAATATGACTCTTCTTCGGAACTGGAGAAAGGTAGAAATATGATGGGTTTTATGCTGTTGGAAAAGGGGGAATAGGCAGGGGCAGCTAAATAAAAGATCAGGAATAGGTTGGAGGGCGGGGGAGATTAAATGAAAGAGATATCATGGAACTAAAGGTAAAGGGAGTGGACATGGAAAGAAACAAAGTATTGGTTCAGAGTAAGTGTGAATAAGAGAATAAAGGTCAGCACTATCTGAAGGCGAAATAGCAGAATGTGTTAATAGCAGAGTAAGGGTCAGCGCTGTCTGCAAGCAAAAACGTGAGAACAAGATACAGATTAGGCATTTGGAGAAAAAATATCAAAATGGAGTGCAGATCTAGTTTAAGGTCTGAAGTTGTTGAATTCTGTGATGAGTCCAGAAGACTTTAAAGTGCCTAATCAGAAGATGAGGTGCTATTCCTCCAGCTTACATTGGGCTTCACTGAAACACTGCAGCAGGCCAAGGACAGAAATGTGAGCATGAGAACATGATGACAAATTGAAATGGTGAGCGACCTGGGCTTGAGTCCAGCTAAAATTTCTGTGTAAAAATTGGGCATTGATTTGAAATACCTGCATTTGTTAACAGTTACATCTGTTGAATGATTTGTTAATGATTAGAAGCCTGATTTATCTCTCTGATTCCCATGCCCAATCTCCCACTGGACAGGAGCAGTGTATTGGGATTACATGTCCTTGGCCACTTATGTGGATTGAGGCAACCCTAGCATTCCCCACCCATAACTTAATACTTGTAGATGCAGAAAGGTGAGATCCAAATTAGGAGTTTCAAAAGTAATTGTTTTTATCAAAAGTTTTGCACAGAAAAATGTCTCCAGAAGAAAATAAGAAGCATTTACAGAACTTTGGAGAGGATGCCTATAGGGGGGTCCTCCTCGATGAAATGGGGATGAGGGGCAGTGGAGTGAAGTGGCTACTGGGGACTACAAGGGCGAGAATACTAAGGAACATCAACCTGATTGTGTGGAATGAGGTGGCAGAGATCCTCAATTCAATATCAACAATCCGACCTTTAGGAGATTAATACCGGAAGAAGAAAAACATGACCAGAGTAGGCAAGGTAACCTCAGAGTCTCAATTCTCTAATTAATGTACAAAATGTTTCTGCTATTTTAGAGTCACTGTACACTTGGCTGGCCATTGCTTGTTTGTTCAAGGCACAACCCAAAGGTAAGTGAGCCATTAAAGTTAGTTGCTATGGACCCAGCCCTTCCCAAATGATAAATTTCACAGTTGTTTTGGCTGAAGAGAAAGCATTGCTGCAGGAGAAATCTAGCATTACTTTTGAGACAAGCCATTACTTTTCAGCTGACTACATCAATACAGTGTTACCACTGCTGCTCAGTTCATAGGCCATGTATACAAGTTCACTGTAGAATGTTCAGTTGTCACTGCTAATAAAGCCTCATGACTTATACTTTTAACTAACTTATAAAAATATACACTTTTTCTTTGTTAATTCTGCCTGATGAGAATGCACAATGTCTTGTCCTCATCTGCATTAATTTGTTGACTGCTATTATTTAAACTATTCAACTAAAGAAAAATTTGTTTCATGTTAAATCTTGTCTCTCTCACCTTATGTTTGTGCCATACAGGAAACTAATTCCATGGACACATTCAGGACTACTTGGTGCACCTCAGTTCCTGGGGAAATAGAGAGGCATCTGTCAATAATCATTGCCTGAATACCTAAATCACCAGCTGCACTCTAGCCCCACCTCACACCATACCCCTCCACCCCACTCCCATAACCTGCCCTGTGTCTTCCTCAGGGGAGTCACCATTCTTTGGCCTTGGGGCATTCAGGTTGGGATCCTTCTGATCCACAAGCTCTCATCTGCCAGGTTAAGAGTTGTAGGGCAAAATTGTGCAGTTCACGGGAGACCACCACAATCTCCGCCACTTTGCCAGGGGAATATTTTAAACCTCTCTTGCCCGACACCATCTGCCCGACATTCAGTCTAGCTGCTGGCGTCATGATTTCAATATACCCGTTGTCCTTTCCAACACTAGGCACATGGACACATGTGCATAGTTGCACCTTTGCAGTGTTGTGTTGCTAGTGATAGAGAATGATGTCATCAGCCATGGCTTCAGTGAGAATGGCATTTCCCTTGAAATTCATCCACTTCCTTATCTCTTCTTTTTGGACCTTGGGAACAAATCACGTATGTTGGACTGACAAAGAATGAAGGCATCATGAGCACTTGCCCTTTTATCTGCATTAATATACAGGGTGTTTCTTCAATGACACTTGGGCCTTCTGCACTCTGCAGAAGCCAGCAATTCTATCTATGGAAGCCAATGGACCTCTCTCCCTTTTCTCCATTGAGAACATATCATATTTAATGAAGTCAGGTGCCTTGTGGCATAGGCCCTTGTACCATCTTGGATAATGTTGCAGACATCACCAGTACCTGCCTGAAAGGAACCGCATGCACAGAAATTCAGGGCTATTGACTACTTTGTGGCTACAATGTCTTTCAGGACAGGGCCTCAGATTCGCTTTTAGCATCTAATAGATGTTACCGATTGCCTCTTTGCTCAAACATAGTGTGGAATTTAATGGCTGTGCCAGTGGGTGCATCCACCAGCTGGAGAATCATTGGCAATCTCACTGTGGACATCTTTGAGAGCTCCGTTGGGATTTAAACCCCATCAAGAAGTCTGCTGGCTGCGGTCGGGCTTCCTGATCCCTGCAGGAGCAATTTCCCACTTCCGAGATGCCATCCAATCAGAGGCTGGCAGTTCTGCAGTACTGGCAGCCCACCTGAAGTAGTGGCTGCTGCTGGTACTGCAGTAAATCCTTGGAAGAGGATCATTGATGGAGCCCAGGAATGCAGGTAAGTTGGGTGGGACCGCTGGGGCCAATCTTGGATGTGTGGTGAGGTGGGAGGAGGGGGAGGTCGGTGTAAAGAACAAGGGGATATCTTCTTGCAGGTCCTTCCCTTACCACCAGTGGACCTGTCCATCAGGTACAGGCTGCCCGAGAAGGCAGGAACACCCATCGGGTCGTATGCGTGCCTATCAAGGTTCACCTGGTGGCTTTCCCACCAGGGTGGGAACAGCGTGGCCTCACCTGTTGCTAGTTGAATAAGGCCATTTTCGACCTTTCCCGCTTGGCCTTAAGTGGCGGGAGTTGGAAAGGTGGCGGCCTCTCCACCTTGATTGAAATGTGGATTAGATTCCCATTTTTCACGCTGAATTGTCTCTATTAGGAATTGCTATAGTCAGGTGCACTTCAAAGAGGTGAGAAATAATAGAAAATCTCTGTAAATGGCATACAAAGAAAATGGGAGATGTACAGAAGAGAAGCAAGAAGACTCCAGGTGGCCTGTTCCAATATACATGGGAAAAACTTTCATATTATATTGTTGTGAAATACATATATATTAAGTTGTTACCACATAAGAACTAAATCTAACAACTATGATACATAGCTGCATATGAGAGTTTGGGTATTACCTTTTTCAGAAGAAGTTCTTTGTTGATAAATTTTTGGAGGCTTGAAGGATCACTTGGAGAAATGAGTCAGTAGCTTGAGAGCGGCAAATCGAAAAATCTTGAGAAATTGTTGGCATACCTGAGACAGACCTGGTAGGACTCAGAATGCACAGTTTGAGCATCTGGGATGGAAAAAAGTATCTAGAACAATTAGACAAGGATGGAATCTCAGAACATTTGAAACAGATAAAATGATTTGGCAGCACATGGGCAGACAGGCGTCAGAGTGGTGCATCAATTGATGGGGCAAGATATTGACCTGTATGTACACATTGGACTAAGCTCATACTGAACAACAACAAACCAATCAGAGCTCAGATGTAGTGATAATGTAGTTTCCAGGGACTTATAACATTACTTATCAGATTGGGGGATGATGTAAAAATGTAATATATTTTAATAGTAATAACATCTAATATCAATATATTCTTATTAAAGAAAGCAATTTGAATATTAAGACTAATATAAAACTGTGACCTTAATTTAAAAATAGCTTTGCTAGATATTTTGAATAAAAGCCTTATCTTTTAGTTCATGCATATTTCATTGTGTATGAGTAGACTATTGTGTAATATAAAAACAGAATTACCTGGAAAAACTCAGCAGGTCTGGCAGCATCGGCGGAGAAGAAAAGAGTTGACGTTTCGAGTCCTCATGACCCTTCGACAGAACTTGAGTTCGAGTCCAAGAAAGAGTTGAAATATAAGCTGGTTTAAGGTGTGTGTGTGGGGGGCGGAGAGATAGAGAGAGAGAGAGAGAGAGAGAGGTGGGGGGGGCGGTGTGGTTGTAGGGACAAAAAAGCAGTGATAGAAGCAGATCATCAAAAGATGTCAACGACAATAATACAATAGAACACATAGGTGTTAAAGTTGTTAAACATCACTGCTCTATTGTGTAATATATTGCACCAAACAAGAATAAAGAAAAATGTGTTATATTTAGCTTTTGAAGTCTCAGTAAACAAAAACATATGATTAAGAAAGCAACCATTTCAGAGTTTGTGTTAGTAGTGCACTGAATCAGCCACAATATTAGTTTTTTCTTGTATAGATGTCACATCACTGTTCTCAAGCATCTCCTTTAGTTCTCATTGCTGTAAAATAACACCGCTAATAAGTCATGTCCTTATATTTTTGAGAATCCAACAAAAAAGGAGAAATACGAAATGCGAACTTCTAGCCAAAACTTTTGCCCTCTTTTAGGAATCATTTTTTTTTGTTACCAGTTACTGTCTTTCTCAGCAAAGTTGAGTAATAATTTATGGTTGTAGAAAATATGATATTTCTGAGTTTCACATAAATAAAAAACTTTATACATGGTTAATGGTAATAGAAATTATAATGTGTTAAAGATTTGCGCATAGGAAAAGCTTGCATTATCTATAAAAATCCTCCTAGCGGCAATAGCACAGCCGTCAAAACTAAACTGAGAATCCGTGACGTTATTAAAGAGTAAAGCGTCTAGTCATATGGAATCTGATGTAGGGACCCAGCTAATAGGTATGCGGTTGAAAAAGCTTTGGATTACTCATTTCTCATCGGTCTAATAACATTATCAAAATCTATTTTAAAGAGAGAAATAAACAAACAACATTTTACTCCTCGTTACTGTGACCACTTCTACAGTGAGCATCATTAATGCTTCCTCATCAAGACAGAGAACATTTAAAACTTATTTTCTTTTTAAAAATCTTTTTATAACTTTGCATAACTGGGCAACCAATATAATAAGCTTGTGTTCTCGCTGTTGGCGAGCTTGGAGGCAGGAAGGACATTTACTTAAGTAGGAAGGTAGTGTATCCAAATCCCGACACCTTCTCGCCTCTGCCAGTATTAAGTTCTGGGCGGGAAGGCCCATGGTCAACCTTCCTGCTCCACCACCAATTGAGAACCTTAAGTGGCCAATTATTGACTACTTAAGGGCCTCCTCCTACGGCCTCTGGTATTAACACAGCTGCCAGCGGGCTTGTCGCCATGCAGTGTGTGTGCAGGCAGTTTGCCACCTCAGGGGTGGGGGTGGAGGTCCCGCGATCAAAGACACTCAGTGCCTGATTGAGGGACTAGATATCAGGAAAGGGGGCCCACTAAGAGCTACCTCCCTCCCCTTGCTGCCGAACCCCTGCACCCCTCTGCTTGCAACCCCCACCTCATGAAACCCCCACTCCGCAACCTCCGCCACATTACTTATCTGTGGCCAGGGTCACTCTGTGATCCTGGGACTCTGGCACCTGTCCTTCCAGTAGCAACAATGTCCTCCCCAGTGGTACTGCTGAGCACAAAAGCTGTGATTGGCTGGCAGCTATCAGTAGGTGATTGATTCCAGGGGAAGGCTTGCTGCTGACCTCGCCACTGCCTGGTTGGTGTATGGTTCAGTGGGCCTTCTCGAAAAAAGGCAGTGTGGGTCTCTCACTGGCTCTCCAGCTGGCAGACAGAACCCCCGACGCTTCAAAAAGATTCCGTCCAATGTATGAGAAAAAAATTCCTACGCAAAGATAAAGCAAATCTAAAAAGTCCGAATTACATGCTATAGAGTATAATTACAGACTACCCAACAAATTTGGATTCCAAAATGCAAATCATTTAGATGTATTTCCATTTAAAAAATAGGTACACCCTGTAATAATTCATATTTTAGTTCAACTTAGAAAAATAACATAGAACATTGGAAATTGTATTGAGCCAATAGACATTAGGGACAGTATTTTCAGCTCAGTGTGTGGTTACGTGCCCGACACAAGCAAACGTGAAATAATGCATGATGACGTCGGGCAAGCATCATGCCAACAATTAAGAGGCCTCTTAAGGCCCTTAAACTGGTAATTAAGTTGAACTTTTCACTGCCCGTCCAACCTTATGGTTGGTGGGTGGGCGAATAGGCCAGGCGGCCTTTGCATTTTTGCAAAACCTGATCCAAGGGCGGGATGAGGTTTCCATAATTAAATTAAAAAAACAAAAATGTTTGGGCAGGATTTTAATAATTGCCATGTAAATGCACGTGAGTCTGCTGTGCGGACATTTTATCCGGATTTTTAATATCTTTAATTAAGTTTTTAAAAATCTTCAGCTCCCTGCGACAGCTATGTATCTCCAGAGAGCTTTCAGTGAGTGCACTCCTGCTCATGCCCAAACTTCAGCACTCGTGCTCCTCCTGCTGCCATGCCAGCAGCGCTGAGGCTTTCAATGTGCGTTTCACGCTATCTCTCCGTTAATTGGTCAGCCAGCATGAAATTGTGGTTGGTGCCCAATCACGACCATTTCGCGGCTGCTCCTGGGCCCGCCCACTGCACCCACCTGACAAGGGGAAAATCCTCCCCTAGATAAAAAACCTTGGATGGAATTTTACGGCCCCTTCTGCCGGCGAGATTTTCTGGTCCTGCTGAAGTCAATGGACTTTTGAACGGCTCACTGCATTTTACAGCCCAGCCCCCACCATGACGGGGCCGCAAAATTCTGCTCCTTGCTAGTATTCTTTTTCTTTGAAAAGTTGCTAAGTGTAAATTATTATTTTAAATTTGTCTCTTCAAAACTACTCTTTGTGATATTGGTGTACAAATATTTGATATATAACAACTCTGGTACTTTATTTTAATGGAGACATCAACTCACTTAAAATGAGCAGCTTAATGCCACGGTTAAAATAGTGAACATAAAATGTTATGAATGTATTAAATGTTTATCCACTGATAACTTCAATCAGTAACTTCGCCCCCTTTGACTATAAATCTCACTGCTTTACCTAATCTATGGGCAGAATTTTTAGGTCGGCATGTGGTTGCGTGCTGACGTTAACACACACCCTTCGCGATATTTCGCTAGGTGGGCGCGCGATGTAGACGGGGGTGTGCCTGCCATTAATTAATGGGCCATGAGGCCCTTGAGACACCAATTGTCTGAGTTTACATAGCCCGTATGATTTTCAAGGCATCGCAACGGGCAGGCGGGCAGGCCACAGGGCAGGATAAGAGGGGTGGAAGGGCTTGCTAATGTGAGTTGTTTGTACTTTAGCTTATAACTTGCTGCTGCTTGCTTGTGTGAACAGGACATCTTCATTTCACTTCAGATCTGCTTTGACAGAAATTAGAGGCTTCAGTTCAAGACTCTGGAGGAGCCATACCACTTGGGTCCTTCCAGGTATCAGATAGCCTTCCCTTACCCTGGGAATGGGGATTGTGGCCACCGCTGGAGGCACCTCCTCCTCTGAGGAAGAGACGATCAGAAGGGGGAGGAGGCCAGGTGTCCCTATTCAGCCTCCAGGTGAGCAACTTGTGGGAGGAGAGGTGCAGGCACAAGGGTCGCAGGGTTAACAGGAAGTCCAAGGTGGAAAGGGCCGCAGAAATCACCACTATCCTGCTGCCAGGGTTTATTGGCGGCAATGCAGCTATCTCAATACATCTGAGGTGCAATGCTGAAGGAGGCTCCACCTCTCAAGGGAGACAGTGACCTCCATCTTTCAGAGGATCAGCCCTGAGATCAGCTCCGACTGTGTGGGTGGACACTCCATGCCAGTGGCGCTGAAGGTCACAGTGGCCCTCAACTTCTATGCCTCTGGCTCTTTCCAAGGGTCAGCAGGTGATCTTTGTTGGGTCTCCCAATCAGCTGTCCACAGTTGTGTCAAGCTGGTGACAGACACTCTGTTCAGGCGTGCATTGACTTTCAGTCACTACCGCATGGACGAGGACAGCCAGGCAGAGCAAGCCAGAGGCTTTGCTGCGATTGCTGGGTTCCCCCGCATCCAGGGTGCAATCGACTGCACACATGTGGCCATCAAGGCACCAATGGGTGAGCCAGGTGTCTTCATCAGCAGGAAGGCTTTCCACTCCATGAACTTGCAGATAGTGTGTGACCACAAGATGCAGATTCTGCAAGTCTGTACAAGTTACCCAGGCAACTCCCATGATGCTTCCATCCTGAGACACTCCCAAATGCCGAGGCTGTTCAGTGTTCCAGCCCGACTGGATGGATGGCTTCTGGGTGACAAGGGCTATCCCCTCAAAAGGTGGCTCATGATGCCTCTCTGCCATCCAAGAACAGAAGCTGAGCAGCAGTACAATAGGAGTCATGCCTCCAGAGGGGTGGTGGTAGAGAGAGCCACAGATCTTCTCAAGATGCGCTTCCGATGCCTGGGACCATTCAGGGGGTGCACTCCAATGCCCACCAGGTCATGTATCACTGATAGTGGTTGCATGCTGCGCTCTCCACAATCTGGAACTGGAAAGGGGGGGATGTAGTGGAGGAAGAAGATGTTGACGCAGCTGCTCTGCACACAGACGATGAGTCCAGTAGTGAGCCCGAGGATGAGCACGGTCAGGAGAACACTAAGAGGATAGGTGCTGATCTGGGCAACCTTCAGGGAGGCAGGGACACCTGGGACGCTTTAATCCAATGCTCCTTCAGCTAGCCTACCAAATAAGAACCACCATTACATGCCAGGGCTGCAGGCCCCATACTCGATACCTGACAGGAACATTTTCTTGGTGAACAACATGCACTATGTGCCATTTCAATAAAGTTCAATGGGAAACAAGTCCCTCATAACATCAGGGTTCCCTGCATCTGCAGAACAAATGAAGCACCCAGAGGCTTGTTGTACAGAAACATATTTAATGATGCGGTGCCTGGCATATATAATACAAGTGAAATTGAGAGGTGTTATCCATTACACCAATGAACATTTAACATAAAAGTGGGGGAAAAATATCACCAGTGATGAGCCTGTGTTGTGCTTAAGGTGCTTTATGTTTTCGTTTGCCGGTGCTATGTCTAGGTGCTTCCCCCTCACTGGCACTGGCATTGGAGGCAACCTGCTCACTCTGCTGTCTCAAAAGCAAAAAACTGTGGATGCTGGAAATCCAAAACAAAAACAAAAATGCCTGGAAAAACTCAGCAAGTCTGGCAGCATCTGCGGAGAGGAACACAGTTAACATTTCGAGTCCGAATGATCCTTCAACAGAACTAAATAAAAATAGAAGAGAAGTGAAATATAAGCTGGTTTAAGGGGGGGTGGTGGTGGTGGTGGGACAAGTAGAGCCAGTGATAGATGGAGATAACCAAAAGATGTCACAGACAAAAGGACAAAAAGGTGTTGAAGGTGGTGAAGTTATCTAAGGCATGTGATAATTAAGGGTAGAAAGCAGGACAAGCAAGGTACAGATAGACCTAGTGGGGGTGTGGTGGGGTGAAGGAATCGAAAAAGGCTAAAAGGTAGAGATAAAACAATGGATGGAAATATATTTAAAAATAATGGAAATAGGTGGGAAAAGAAAAATCTGTATAAATTATTGGAAAAAAAGGGGGGATCGGAAAGAGGGTGGGATTGGAGGAGAGAGTTCATGATCTAAAATTGTTGAACTCAATATTCAGTCCAGAAGGCTGTAAAGTGCCTAGTTGGAAGATGAGGTGCTGTTACTCCAGTTTGCATTGAGCTTCACTGGAACAAAGCAGCAGGCCAAGGACGGACATATGGGCATGAGAGCAGGGTGGAGTGTTGAAATGGCAAGCGACAGGGAGGTCTAGGTAATGCTTGTGGACAGACCGAAGGTGTTCTGCAAAGCGGTCACCCAGTCTAAGTTTGGTCTCTCCAATGTAGAGGAAACCTGCTGTCTTGTTGGCTTTGATGACCTTGGCAGACGTCCTCTGGCCCGTGAAGCCTACGCTAACCCCGGCTGGGAGGGAGCAGTCAGTGCCACGGCTGGCATCTCCCCAATCGCTGCAGCCTCATCAGATGCTACGGTCACTGGCAAAGAGGCTGTGGAGCTCCAGAGATGACGGAGCTCATGCGCCAACGTGAGACCGCCTTGGACCTCCCTGCTCACCATTGATGGACGAACACCCAGCTGGGATACTGGGTGCCCAATCCATCTCCCACACTGACAGTGACCACCTAAGGTCATTGCCAGTTTGAGGGCTTGCAGGTCTGAGTGCATCCCCAGGAAGTCCTGATTCAGCACCTGGAGGAGCCTCTCCATGAGAGTTGCCACTTTCTCCATGGAGGAGGCCGTGCGCTCACGCTCCGCAAGGACTCCTTCACACCGAAGACCATGGCACTCATTCCCTCATGTATCTCCGCCAGATTCTCTCACACACACTGCTAGACTTCCAGCATCTGCTGCCTCAGGGACAACTCCAGAGGCACATCATCAGCCACCGACTGAGCATGTTCCTGGTCCCCAGCAGTCCTCCAACTGCCGTCGCCCTGGGCACTCTCTGCCTCCGCCTGCACCTCAAGTGAGTGTGAAGTGCCCTCACCAATGTGCACTGTGATACTAGCTGCAGATCTAATACCCACTTAGATGCTGGTGTCTGTGCTGGTGCCTGCTTGGTTGAGAGGATGTGATGCAGGTGCGTTGTAATAGTTGTTTTCCTCTGGGGTCAATGGTGGGCCTTCAGGTTCCTCACCTCGATGGGCTGCTGGTGAGCCTGAAAGGAAGAACAAGGACACTAATGAGGACACTAAGGATGCTGCCTCATTGACATTAGTTGAAGTCATTACACTGTTACTATAAATGCCTGGCACCCGGATCAGGGTGCTCTCGTCTTTCCATTATCAATGGGGATTCCATGTTCAAGGCTCACATCAATATAGAGACAACAATGGAATGGTTGCAATTACAGACACTCTGGCCTCAGTGCACTGCACTCTTACCTCCCTGTGGCACCCCAACCTCACTGCGGCTGGCTAACCTAGGCGTGTGGTGCCTCTCCAGCTCCAGGGCCTCCTGTTCATATCAAGTTAGGATGAGTAGGTGGGGCCGTACACCAGCAGTCCGCAACCTCTCAGCATTGTTATAGGATGTCTTCTCCTGAAAGGACAGAGGAGCATTGATTAGTCCACCCTGTACCTGCATTGCTATGGCAGCCTGGTCAACCCCAGCTGAGGAATATCTCACAGAGCTCAACTGATTCGTGACCCTGGAGCCGCAAGATACTCATTCCAAGCAGCCAGGGTTCATCCCCTTGTCCAGATGCTGCCTCATTGACATTTGCCTCTCACACTCTATGACCTCTGAGGTCCAAGGGGTGGGTGCGGTGGGCAGTTCCTAACTGCTGTGCTAAGTGACCCATGCCAACACAGTACTCACCCTTCCCAATCGCAGGAGATCATTGAAGCGCTTACGGCACTGCACCCATGTGCACCTCACCACATCATGGCTACTGACCCTGGATGCCACCTCCTTCCAGGTATTTTTGGTGAGGTGGGGGGGCCTCCTGCTCCCGTTCCTGGGGACAAGGATCTCTCTCTGTGCTGCGAGACACTCATCAGAGAAATGCGGGGCTGCCCCCATGCCTGCCATGTTCACTCACTACGATCTCCATTTCATGGTCCAAATGATTCACTGGCAACCTTTGAATGGCTGCCATGGCTGCTTTTGAATTGTCCGCTGGGTCACCATTGGACCCGGCATACATTGAGCACTGGCCCCAACCTGCCCCTTCTCGATCATTCCACAGCTGCGTCTTACGCTGGGCGGCCTTAATTAGCCTGCCTGTGTAAATTCGCAGAAAGTCTGTGAAACAACGAATAAACTAAGAAAAATTTCGTCACTGTTCTTTTACTTAGAATGCTGTTAACCTGAAAATGTTAACAAGAAAGCTGTCTACAAAATTGAGTAATATTTTGGTTTCAGACAACTCAGGCAACTATTATAATTTTCAAAGCTGAAAATGCTGGAAATACTCAGCACATCAGGCATCATCCATGGAAAGCTAAAATTTTAAGGAAGTGAAATGGAGGAGGATGGAAGAAGTGCAAAAGGGAAGGCCTGTGATTCTTTAGCTGAAACAGATATGAAGTACACATTGACTTGGTTACCAATGGGTGTCATGTTTTGCACTGGATTATTTAATTTTTCACATATGTTTTCCCAAAGGATGCGTATCTTATAAATGACAATTTTGAAGTTTCAGTTTCCCTCAAGTCTTATTTACTTAGTATTAATGTAGTAATTTCTATGACAACCAGTGCTGTTTAAGTTTGCAAATTTTTGAACTCAATAATATAACAAATTTAACTATTACAATCAATTAAAATGTCTGTTTAAATGAATCAGGTGACTTGCCAATGAATATTCCTTTGACCTGGGAAAGACCAGTAGTTCATTTGTAACAACTCATCTTCTCATCCCAGCTATATTTTGAGATTGTCATAGAAACTCCAGTATGAAATTGCTAACTACAAGTTTGTTGTACTCTGTCACCAACAGGCTGCATCCACATTTGCCACGTTATTAATCCATTGCAGGCATATATGTAATTAAATCTTTGCATTAATACATCAATAAACTGTTCCAAGTTGTGTTTGAACTTAGGTATTGTTCATTATTTGTTTGGTATTTTTCAGTTTTATTTTTGACTTGGTAATGCATTTGATTTCATTTAGCCACAAAGTCCTTTCACAAGCAACAATTACTTCCTTGCAAGCAAATAGGATTGCCAAATCAATGTGCTGGCTGAGGTTAATAAAGGATTATCAGCAGCAGAAATACCTTGCTGCAACAACCTTAGGTTTAATTATATTGGACAGCAATTAAAAAGTCATTTTGTAAGCTGAATAGGCCATTTCAAAACATTGTAATTCAGAAAAAATGGATGTTGTAGTTATACTTTTGAATTTAATCTTGTGGCCTGTATTTTATCTCGAGTATTAAGAATGGCTGTTAGAATTGATTTGCTTTGACCCTTACTTAGTCTGACTGAAAGTCTCAATAGAAACTCAAAAGTCGCACATTATAATGGAATGTGGAAATTAAAGCTTTCCTTGAATAGTTCATATCCTATTCTCAAAGTTAGTAATTTGTATATATTAAGTTTGTGACTCACGCAAATAATGTATTAGAATTTTCTACACTTTGTTACACAGACTTCCTGTACATTGCGATGGGGTTGTCCTGACTTCCGTATGTTACTCAGACTTTACGTACAGTGATGCAATGGGATTAATAGATAGGTACTTTATTTTACAGCAAGGGAAATGTTATACTGGAGAATCATAGCATAGCCTTGCATTCTTTTCTGATTCCAGTAGTGGATTTTCACGTAAGTGGAAATATATGAAGGCGGCAAGGTACAATGCACGCTCAGATAGTTATATTTATATTTTTAAAGGAAAACAAGTGCCAAAGATCTGTTGATTATTTCACAGTTAATTAATTTGTGGTATGTGGAAAATGAAAAGATGGGGAATATACATTTTCTTTAAGAACACAAATGCTCTTGGCTTGTTTAAGGCATCCTTATTTTCCCCATCCTTTAAATGTGATACTTTAAAGCAGAAACCAGACAATAAAACATATTTACAATGTTTCCAAGTGCTAAAGCAAAGTTAGAACCAATGGGGCTGGATATACTCAGAAATCAGTGAAATTAGGACAATTAAAGTGACATGGTAAACGAGACTGCTTGTAGAGTCTATAATTGACTGTAAGTGATTAGAAAAGAGAATTTGTGAGTGGGCGATTGTCTGGAAACAAGAGTCATCATTCTTGTCGGCTATGGCATAAAAATGTGACATTGTAGTAATGTTTTTATTTTATTTCTTTCGTTGCCTAAAATCATGCAATAACTGTGCTCTTTAAAGAGAATTGAAATCATACAAACATTTTGCAATTAACTATGTTTCTCCAATTTAACTCTGTGGCTGATGAAAATGTTTGAGGATTGAAAATACGATTTTGAAAATGACAAAGAGCTATTGGTAGGGATAGATCTGCAACCCAGAACACTTCTAGGATGTATTGGTCAGTGAGTTAGGGTTACAATGTAGCATCTTCTCCAATCCAAGTACCTTATGAGTTTTCTGCTGGGCTTGTGGCATCATTCAGAGTGTTTAAAAGAAACAAACTTCATCGATGTTTGTGGTGCTAGGTATTACGATATTCTGTAGTTTTGGCTTGAGCATCAGTCATATTCTATAGGATTAATACAAAGAATAATTAATACCTTAGAATTATTATAAAACAGTAATCTGATTAATAGGGAAACAGAAGATGCACCAAGTTGTAGCAGGAAATCACACATGATTCATGGAGGTTTACAGCACAAAAGGAGGTAATTTATGTCTTTAAAGCCCTTTACTAGAACAATTTAAAATTAATTTCCAAGCCTTGCATCTTCCTCTGCTTCAAAATATTGGCCATTTTCCCTTAAAGTGTGCAATGGTATCTGCCTCAAACAACTTCCAGTGACAGAATATTCTTTGCTCCAACAAAATTTTGTCTTAGCCTTTCCCCACACTCTTAATTGCAATATTAAACTAATGATCCCTTATCACTGAATTCCTTGTTCAATCTATAAAATTCCAACAAAACTTTCAAGAACTCATAATTTCCCCTTGGCTTTGAAAATATGTTAAGTTTATCTTCAAAATTATAGCCCCTATTCCTAGTTATCATGGCTTCAATATTCTATCTATAATGGAGCACCCAGAATTGCAACTGTGGCCGAATCAAAGATTTGCAGAAATTTATCATTACTTCTTTTCTGTTTTAATATATATCCATTTATAAAACCTAAAATGCTCTTGGCATTTTACAGATTTATTACTAGTGCTCACACTTTCCAAAGATTATGTATTTGGGCCTCTAGAACTTTCTCTTCATCCACAACTTTCAGCATCTTCCATTGAACATGTGCTCCCATCCCTTATTTTTCCTTGTAAAATGCTATGCCCCTCATTTCTCAACAACTATTCCACTGACCAGAGGTCTTTTAGACACAAAAACAAAAAATGCTGGAAAAACTCAGCAGGTCTGACAGCATCTGTAGAGAGAAAGACAGAGCATTCCGAGTCCATATGACTTCTTCAGAGCTAAGCAGAATAGAAAAGTGGTGAAATATATACTGTTTAAGGGGGAGGGGGGGTGGAACAGGTGAAGCTGTATAGAAGGCCAGCGAAAGGTGGAGGCAAAGGAGAGATAGCGAAAGATGTCATAAACAAAAGGTGAAAGGGTTATTAATAGTGATGGTACAGGCTAAAGCGGGTGCTAATGGTGACATTAAGTGTGGAAAGCAGAATGTGATAATGGCAGGACCAGGGTAAGCACTCTGGAAAGTGACAGATGGCCCTAGTGGGGGTGGGGGAGGGGAAAGTGGTGGGAAAAAGGATCGAAAAGGCTAAAAGCTGGGGACAAAGCAATGAATAAAAATGGAAATACATTTAAAAAATAATAATAATGAAAATAAGTGGGAAAAGAAATATTTTTTTTAAAAAATGAAAATGAATAAGAGAAAAGGGGGGAATCAAAAAGGGGTGGGGATGGAGGAGAAAGTTCATGGTCTGAAGTTGTTGAACTCAATGTTAAGACCAGAAGGCTGTAAAGTACCTAATTGGAAGATGAGTGCTGTTATTCCGGTTTGCGTTGAGCTTCATTTCCATTTCCATTTTTATTCATTGTTTTATCCCCAGCTTTTATCCTTTTTAATCTTTTTTCCCATCACTGTCCCCTCCCCCTACCCCACCCCCACTAGGGCCATCTGTCACTTTCCAGAGTGTTTACCCTCGTCCTGCCATTATCACATTCTGCTTTCCACTCTTAATGACACCATTAGCACCTCCTCTGGCTAGTATCACCGCTTTTAACACCCCTTTCACCTTTTGTTTATGACATCTTTCACTATCTCTCCTTTGCCTCCACCTATTGCTGGCTTTCTATCCAGCTTCACCTGTTCTGCACCCCTTAAACAGTATATATTTCCCCACATTTCTACTCTCCTTAGCTCTGAAGAAGAGTCATACGGACTCAAAATGTTAACTCTGGACAAGATTTCCCCCCCGTCGGGGTCAAAGTTGAATGTGGGCGCGCACAGGCACACCTCCGATCGGCAGCCCCAATCGGGGGGGTGGTGCCATTTTATGTGGTCGGGCCAATTAAGACCCGCCCAGCGCAACATCCACATGGAAGCACTATGTGCTCCCTGTGCAAGCAAAAGAGCGCACTTACCTCCCTGAGACTAAGTGCTGCCTCAGGAAGATCGGCTCTACTCTCAAAAATATTAAAAATAGAAAAAAAATAATTCCCTGACATGTGCCCTCATGTGACACTGTCATATTGGGACATGTCCATAATTTTTTCAAAAACTTTAATAAAATTTTTTAAAACCCACATGAAACTTCATCGCGCTCGTGGATGAGGTTTCATGCTTTTTCTAATTCCCTTCGGGGCTCCTGGCCTGCCTGCCAACCTTAAGGTTGGATGGGCAGGTCCATTAATTAGCTAAATGACTCTGTCAATGGCCTCAATTGGCCATTGACAGGTCGGCAGGCACACAGCTGATTTTGCTGCACCCCCGCCTACTGAAAAATTTAAATGGGGTGCGGTGATGTCGGGAGTTCAACCCCGCCTCCACTTGCTGATGGGAAAATCCTGCCGTCTGTCTTTCTCTCCACAGATGCTGTCAGACCTGCTGAGTTTTTCCAGCATTTTTTTGTTTTTGTTTCAGATTTCCAGCATCCGCAGTATTTTGCCTTCATCTTAGAGGTCTTTTAGAGTTCTTCTGCAGTTTTGCATATTTAGTAATCATGTGTACTTTGATATGGACTAATGCCATTCAGCCTTTCCAGGACATTCAATAATTTTAGAGATAACATATCTGATGTTTTAGCCTACAATAACAACAAATTACTTTTACCCGTCACAATTACTTTTACCTATCAGCCTTAAAGTAATGAAATATCCCAAAGCATGTCACAGGTGTGCTTTCTGACAAGATTTGGCACTGAGCCATGTAAAGAGATATTAGAACAAGTAAGTAAAAAATGGCCAGAGAGATAGGATTTAATGAACAACATGAAGGAAGAAAGAGAGGTGGAGAGGTTTAGGGATGGAATTCTAGGGCTAGGGCCCAAATAGCTGCCAATCATAAAGCAAAGGAAATCATGGAGGCCAGTATTGGCAGAGCACAAAGATCTTGGAGAATTGTAGGGCTAGAGATTGGTATGGCCATAGAAGGATTTGAACACAAAGATGAGATTTTTAAAATTGAGACCTTTTTTGAAGTTTTGTGTTTTTTGAGTCAATATTGGCAGATGTTGGCTATCTGATCTTGGCTATTTGTTTGTTCCATGTGGTTGATGAGTGATCACATTAATCACATAGATTTAATGATTATGCAGTAATTGCTGTAAATATGTTAGGAAAAATAATTTACTGAACAATCTACTGGCCATTATATGTGCCTGAACTGATACTCTTGGACAAAAATGTCTGCAAATCTGACAGGTCAGATTTTTGTATGACACCTTTCAAATCAAAGGAGGTCCTATTCATCCTTCTACTTTCCCCAGTATATAACTAGGTGCAGCTTTTTCCGGTCAGCGAGCGAGGCCGGGGCCTGCTCGCCGACGCGTAAAATGATGCGGGGTGACGTCAGGCCTGTGTCCCGACGTCTCCCTGCATCATTTAGATTTTCTGTTCAGCCGAGTCGGCTGCGCGCCTGCCAACCTGTCAACGGCCTATTAAGGCCATTAAAAAAGTAATTGAAATCATTAATGTACCTGCCCGTCCAACCTTAAGGTTGCCAGGCAGGCAAAGAGCCCAGGCAGCCTTCAGAAAAAGTATGAAACCTCATCCATGGGCGGGATGAGGTTTCATGAGGAATTTAAAAATTTCAGAATATTGTTAAGTAAAAGTAATGGACATGTCCCAGCTCATGTGACAGTGTCACATGAGGGGACATGTCAGGAAAATTTTTTGGTACCCTTTGAAAAATTTTTAAAACTATCAACGATCTCCCTGAGGCAGCATTTTGCCTCAGGGAGATATGTGCGCTCTTTTGCATGCATACGCGAAAGAGCGCACTCCTGGCTCAGGGAATTCCCCACCACCCTCCCACCAGCCCCCCCATGCCCACACAGGGAGCGCAAAGTGTTTCCGAGCGGATGTCATGCTGGGCGAGCCTTAATTGGCCCGCACCAGTTCCCGCACAACCCCCCCAAGGGGAGCAAATGCTTGCCCTAAAGCAGTAATGAGTAACCAGTATCTAAAAACAAGGTTATATTGTCATTTATTTTCACTTTTTGGAGATTAAAAAGGACACTTGGTCTCACAACTACCTTTTAATTAAAATTTCATAATACCCAACAAAACTTTTACTGTTTGAAATTGAGTAGCCTGACTAATAATGTGGTAGCCAGAGTCTGTATGACTATCATGAGTTTCAATTGGTTTGTTTTGTTTATTTTGTCACCTATTGTGGGAGGAGGGGAATTTTCAGTGTGAAGTTATTAAAACTTGTAAACAGTGCATAAGCTGGGCTACTGTTGAATGAATGTTTATCAATTTTAAGTTATTTATTCCTTGAAACAATATTTAAGTGCAATTAAACTATTGAAAATAATTGTTTCTACTAGTTTGTGGTTATAACTTAATTTATTATAATGCTATTAAGAAAAAAAAATTATCGGGCACAATTTTCTCCCATTGGGGGGATGTTTAGGAGCAGGCGCGTGGAGGTGTGCCTCCAATTGGCGTTCCCATTTGGGGGCGCGCCACCATTTTACATTGGTGGGCCAATTAAGGCCACCCAGCGTGACGTCCGCAAGGAAGTGCTATGCACTCCCTGTGTGGACGGGGGGAGGGTATTCCCTGAGCCGAGAGTGCGCTCTTTCGCGCATGCGCACAAAGGAACACACTCATCTCCCTGAGGCTAAGTGCTGCCTCAGGGAGACAGTTCAATAATAAAAAATCTTAAAAATAGAGAAAAAAAATTCCCTGACATGTCCCCTCATGTGACACTGTCACATGAGTTGGGACATGTCCATCACTTTTAAATACACTTTAGTTACATTTTTTAAAACCTACATGAAACCTCATCTCGTCCGTGGAATATAATAACATAATATAATATAATATTATAATATAATATCATATAATATATTATATATTATATAATAATGGATTATAAACAAACCTATGGCTTGTTCCCAAGCAAATTTCATGTTTGTACCATTCAACAATATTACATTTAATTATAATAAATTAATCCTTGGAAGATACATGATACATCTAGTCTGTTATTATTGAAACTACCTCAGTGCAAACAAAACATTTATCTTCACACCAATTTATCTCTGTGAATGAGTTCCATGCATTTTCTTAGCTTTGTGTTGATGTTAGATTGTGGATGACCCCAAGCTGCTAAGGTGGTTTGCAGTAGAAGCAAGTATCCATGTGTCACAGTGCAGTTTAACTTTACTAATGTTGCCTCAAAACTGGCACAGATTTGTTGAATCTGAGACAATTTCTTTAATATAGAGGATGAAATTAGGTACAATTTTTATTTTAAAACAAGATGAAATAAATATAATTATACTTTATTGTTCTTTATTATCATCCCATTGGATGTGGGCACCTCTGGCAAGGCCAGCATTTGAGAAGGTGGTGGTGGGACCTTCTTGAAGCACTGTAGTTCATTCCTTTTTGACATTTTTGTAGCAGTTTAGTACAACTGAGTGGCTTTCTAGGCCATTTTAGGGAGCAGTTAAGAGTGAACCACATTACTGTGGGTCTGGACTCACACGTAGGCCAGACCAGGTAAGGACAACAGATTTTCTTCCCTTAAGAACATTAGTGAACCAGATGGGTTTTTACGACATCGATGACAGTTTCATGGTCACCATTACTGAGACTGCTTGCAGTTCCAGATTTATTAATTAATTGATGTTATTTTTCTCCAAAAATATACTTTATTCATAAAATTTATTAAACTACACTACATGACTGTTCAAAGTTGATATTACATAAGGTGAAAACCAAATCAGTTTCTTCTAATAATGTATGTTACTCAATACATTTACAATTACAGTTAATATTTATAAGATTCATTACATGTCAAACATACAGCTTGAAGGGATTTACCTATTTTCCAGCCGATTGGTGTACTATGGCTGAAAGGCATTACACAGTGGCCTTTCCACTTTGTGCCTTTGCATCAAGCTTTAATGCATTCCTCAGCACATAGTCCTTGACTTTGGAATGTGCCAGTCTGCAACACTTGGTCGTGGACAGCCCTTTGCACTGGAAGATCAGCAAGTCTTGGGCAGACCAATGAGCATCTTTTAACGAGTTGACAGTCCACAAGCCATAGTTTATATTTATTTCAGTGTGTATCCCTGGGACCAGCCCGTAGAGCACGGAGACCTACATCACAGAGCTGCTTGGGATGAACCTCGACAAAAACCACTGCATCTCTTTCCAGACCTTCTCTGCAAAGGTACATTCCTGAAGGAGGCGGACAATGGTCTCTTCCCTACCACAGTCCCCTTGAGGAGAACATTTGGAGGGGTGGTGAGACTCCGGGCATACAGGAAGGATCCGTCAGGGAGGGCCCTTCTCACCATCAGCCAAGCTATATCTTGGTGCCTGTTTGAAAGTTCTGGTGATGAGGAATTCTGCCAAATACCTTTGACAGTTTGTTTAGGGAATCATCCGACAGGATCACCATCTTTTCCCGCAGGACCTTGTGGATGTTACCTAGGGACCACAGCCTGGTGGACTTGTGATCAAAGTTGTTTTTCTGCATAAACTTTTCCACAGGGATAGGTGTAACTGCACGGTCCCACCAAGTGGAGTGTTCCATGGCAATGTGGCCACACCCATCCTTCACAACAACAGGGACTGGTAGAACTTCAGCACATGATAGCATTTGGTGTTTGCATACCAAAGATCTACGCACAACTTGATGCAGTTGCACACAAAACTGAAGTCAAATTCCACTAGTGCATGGTGGGATTTGAGCCCGTGTCCCCAGTGACACTACCCACTACGCCACCACCCATCCTTTTGGTCTGTATTTCAAAAATGCATCAATTATATTGTACCACATCAAATTATATAATGGCTTAGAATTTATTGCAAAAATATTTGCGAGTTAAAGGCTACACTATCCATTATCAATGCCTAAAAATTCAGGAATTTGTGGTGAGGAGGAGATATACCATGAATTGAAATGAGAACAGAGAGGTCAGAATGGGAGTGGGCAGAGAAGGTGATCAGAAGCTCAGGGTCACTCTTGCAAACTGAACAGATGTATTCTGCAAAGTAATCACCCAATCTCAGTTTGGTCTCCCCAGTGTAGAGGAGCCTTGGTGAGCAGTGAATACTGTATAGTAAATTGAAAGAAGTACAATTAAATCACTGTTTAGCCTGCAAGGAGTGTTTGGGGACTTGGATGGTAAGAGGGTAAGGAAAGAAAAGGGCAGGTTATGTCTTCTGCAATTGCATGGGAAGGTGCAATGGGAAGGGGCAGGGGTGTTGGGGGTGATTGAGGAGTGGACAAGGATGTCTCAAAGGGAGCAGTTCTTTCAGAATGCTGAAAGGGGAGGGGAGGAGAAGAAGGAATTTGGTGGTGGCATCACACTAGAGGCAGAAATAGCAGAGGATGATCCAGTGAAGGTGGAATCTGGTGGGATGGAAGACGAGGACAAGGGTAACCCATTGTTCTGGAAGGAATGGGAAGAGGTAAGAGCTGATGTGCGGGAAATGGAACAGACAGGTTTGAGGACTATGTCAACTATGGTGGTGGGGAATCCTTGTTTGAGGAAAAAGCATGATACCACAACCAAACAATTCTTCTAACACAATTCTTAAAAAAAAATTTTCTCCTCCCTTTTCAGTATTCTGAAGAGATTGTTCCCTCCCTGATATCTTGGTCCACTCCTCAGTTAGCTCTAACACTGCTTTCCTTCCCACAGCACCTTCTCATGCAAGACCAGGAAATGCACCTGCACTTTTAAATCTCCTCACTTCCAGGACGGCAGTTGGTGGTAATGATTCTGCTATTCTCAGTTACACCTCCTCTAGACCTATTGTTTGTTCCTTTTGACTTGCACCATCATCCCTTTTGTCATTTGATCCTTCTGTCTTCCACCCTGTAGCAGACCTTACCTTTTGTTCTTTGCGCCCCTCCCCACTTTCCCTATCTCTCTACTAATTTAAAATCTTTTTCCAGTTTTAATGAAAGGTCGTTAACCTGAAATATTAATTGGTTCTCTCTCCATTGATGCTCCCTGACCTGCTGAGTATTTCCAGCACTTTCTATTTTTATTTCTGATTTCCAGCATCTGGAATATTTATTTTTGTATCAGATTTGTTTTGTTGTGAATTGCAATAAAATGTATAGATTTGTGTGTGTGCAGCAGCTGTCTTTGGTTCCTCAATTTCTTGAATTAAAAATCAATCTGAACCCTAGGCAGGAGGATGTCTTAGTCATATGTTTATGTCTCACATTCCATGGGCAAGAAAAGTTAGAACTACATGTTTTCCTGCAGGTGGTTCAGTGATATTTCAATAAACTGTGTTTAAGTAATCAGATATTCAAGTAGCCATTTCAGAGATTTACTACTCGTTCAAATTGTGAAGTTCCATTGGTTAAGGAGATATTGACTATTGTCCCATTCCCAATTTGTACTTTCAGCAGTTTATATTGCAAAATTAATTGTAGCTGAAGAGTGAGGAAAAAAATCCAACTCATTCACTTCAATATGCTCTGCTCCAGTCCTACAAGTCTCAGTTACGCCAACCTTGGCCTCTTGTGGATCCCCACCCCACCAGTGCTGGCTGTCCAGTCTACACTCTGCAATTCCTTCCATAAACTGCTCTGTTGCACCACCTGGCCCGCCTCCTTTAAAACCCATCCCTTTGTCCAAGCTTTTAATCACATTGTCTAATACCTCATTCCTTGGCTTGATGTACATTTTTGTTTGATAATGCATCTGTGATAGTGCTTCATATGTGAAAAGACGTTATGTAAATATTGTTGGTATTCTTAATTATATTGTATTTCTTTTATAACCTTGTTGCTTGTTAATTTGTTAGAGCTTCCAGAAAGTAAACTTTTCACATATATGTATTTTAATAATATTGCTGTTTAGCGCTTCCTCTCATTTTCAGGTTCAAACTAAATATAGGCCAAATTACCACTAACCTGTATCATTTCCCAAGTACTTACTCTTTTTCTACCCTCCCTGATGGTGCTATTTCATGTGGAAATACAACTCAACAAGTGCCCGAGTGATCATTCTTTATGTCTGACAAAGATGCACTGAAAGTCAGTGTGCTTTTCAATCATGAAGAACATCACAATTAACCTGAAAAAACTCAGCAAGTCTGGCAGCATCAGCGGAGAAGAAAAGATTTGACGTTTTGAGTCCTCATGACCCTTCGACAGAACTAAGGAGATATTGACTATTGTCCCATCATTCACTAAGATCTTAGATGCCCCATTCCCAATTTGTACTTTCAGCAGTTTACATTGCAAAATTAATTGTAGCTGAAGAGTGAGGAAAAAAATCCAACTCATTCACTTCAATATGCTCTGCTCCAGTCCTACAAGTCTCAGTTACGCCAACCTTGGCCTCTTGTGGATCCCCACCCCACCAGTGCTGGCTGTCCCTTCGACAGAACTAAGTTCTGTCGAAGGGTCATGAGACTCGAAACGTCAACTCTTTTCTTCTCCGCCGATGCTGCCAGACCTGCTGAGTTTTTCCAGGTAATTCTGTTTTTGTTTTGGATTTCCAGCATCCGCAGTTTTTTTGTTTTTATCACAATTAACCTGATGGATACTTAGGGCGGAATCGTCCCAGATGTGCAGTAAATGCAATAGTTGGTGGGGAAAAGGACTTTTTACCCACTGGCTGCAGTGGCAGCTTTTCATGCTGTTTTGTCCCAATCCCGCCTCAATTAATCACGCATTCCCCTGAAACATGCCAGGTTGCTGGTGGGTAGCCACCGATTCGCCGGCCTCATTGTCACCTCGCTGCTTCCTCACGCCTGGAGCCATATTTAAAGTGCAGCCGTGTACACACCTCTTAGTGCTTCCAGCCTAGGGGCAGAATTTTGAATTAAGCAGGTGGGCACAGTCGGCGGGCCCAGGATTGGCTGGAAAACGGGCCAACGACCACGATTGTGTGAAATGTGGCTCCTCATTGGTTGGGAACGGCCGAGCGGGGATGGGGGGCATTTCGGCTGCTGGATCCAATGGTGATCCGACGGCCAGTTTAAAGAAGGCACAGGCAGATGCTGG